>NC_091951.1:297953690-298282777 GCF_031021105.1 Erythrolamprus reginae | reverse complement strand
GCTGCAATGTGTTTTACATGAGGCTACCATTGAAGACAATCTGGAAGCTGCAACTGGTGCAGAATGTAGTGGTGTGAGCAGTTCTGGGTTACTATGGCATTTGCAATATCTCTGCTATGTAAGACGTGCTGAGTGCCAGTTGGCTTCTGGGTCCAATTCAAGGTATGGTTATCACCATTGAAATCTGTTGTGGCATGGGACAAGGGTATCTAAGGCAGTGTTTCCCAACCTTTTTTGAGCCGCGGCACATTATTCATATTTTCAAAATCCTGGGGAACATTGAAAGGGTGGGTGGGGGGTGGGGGGTGGGCTAAAGAAAAGTTTGGACAAAAAAACCCTCTCTCTTCCTCCCTTTCGCTCTATTTCTCCCTCTTTCTCTCTTTTCCTTCCTTCCCTTCTTTCTCTCTCTCCATCCCTCTTTCTTTCTTCCTCTCTTTTTTGCTCTTTCTCTCTCCCTCCTTCCCTTCCTCTGTCTTTCTCTCTCTCTTGCTATCTCTTTCTTGCTTTTTTCTCTCTTTCTTGCTCTCTCTCTCTCTTTCACTGTCTCTTGCTATATGTCTCTTTCTTTGCCTCTCTTGCTATCTCTCTGTCTCTCTTGCTATGTCTCTCTTTCTTTCTTTCTCTCTCTCTGCCTCTCTTGCTATGTCTCTCTTTCTCTCTTGCTATGTCTCTCTTTCTTTCTCTTTCTCTCTCTGCCTCTCTTGCTATGTCTCTCTTTCTCTCTTGCTATGTCTCTCTTTCTTTCTCTTTCTCTCTCTGCCTCTCTTGCTATGTCTCTTTCTTTCTCTTTCTCTCTCTGCCTCTCTTGCTATGTCTCTCTTTCTCTCTTGCTATGTCTCTCTTTCTCTCTTGCTATGTCTCTCTTTCTTTCTCTCTCTCTCTCTGCCTCTCTTGCTATGTCTCTCTTTCTTTCTCTCTCTCTCTGCCTCTCTTGCTATGTCTCTCTTTCTCTGCCTCTCTTTCTCTCTCTGTCTCTTTCTCTGCCTCTCTTGCTGTTTCTCTCTCTGCCTCTCTTATATGTCTCTTTCTCTCTCTCTCTCTCAGCTGACTGCAAGCGGGAGCCCTGACGGCAGCTGGACGTGCTGTTGGACGCCGTATATGCCAAGCCCGCAGCGCCAGCAGTACGGCGTCCAGCAGCACGTCCAATCGCCACCGTCAGGGCTCCCACTTGCAGTCAGCTGAGAGAGAGAGAGAGAGAGCTCCCGCCGCCTGGAGCTCCCTCTTGCCGCCGCCATCTCCCCGCGACTGCCTGCGGCCGCTGCAGCCACCCCCCCCACTCCCCCCGCCAGTGCCCTCCCGCCGGGCCCCAAAGGACACTTGCCGCCGACGCCAGGGCCCGGCGGGAGGGCACTGGCGGGGGGACCGGGGGGGTGCGGCTGCAGCTGGGAAAGGCGCAGGGAGGGAAGCTGCCTGCCCGCCTGCCTCGGGGAGCCGCGCTTGCAGCCGCAAAACAAAAGGGCAACCCCCGGCCCGCCTCTGTGCCCCCGCCCGGCCCGCGCTCTCTCCTGTCCTCTCCTGCCCGATGTCGTGGTTTCCGGCGCTCTCCTGCTGGGCCCCAAAGAAGGAAGGCGGGAAAAAGGCGCGAAGAACGAAGCTCTCCTTCTTCTTCCTGCCTTCCTTCTTTGGGGCTCAGCAGGAGAGCGCCGGAAACCGCGGCATCGGGCAGGAGCCGGGGGACAGCTGCGAGCGGGCGCTCCAGGTCGGCACCGGCAGCGCCCTGCCCAGCTGGAGCTTCCGTAGCTCTGCGGCACACCTGGCAGTGTCTCGCGGCACACTACTGTGCCGCGGCACACTGGTTGGGAAACGCTGATCTAAGGTACCTTCTTGTCACAATTACATAAATCATCCTATCTGATCAAACAGGGAGGACATGCTGTGAATCCTGTCAGTTAAAGAATTCTGACTGGCAAGATCTAGGAAGACGGCCTTTTTTGCCATTTCCCCTGCTTCCTGGAATATTTTAGCCCAGAGGTAAGGTTAGAACCCACTGTTCTGGTTTTCTTGTCTGTGCCACTTAGGATGAGGATTTAAGATAGTTATGCAGCCCTGGCAATGTCTGTAGACTTGAGGATTCTTCCTCAGTCTAGTTGACATTTTAGCCTTGTGAATTTTTAAACTTTAATTTGTACCTTTAACTTATAAATTTAAATTTTGGTTTTAATTGTGTTTTTAACTTTGCTGCTAGTCATATTTTACATTGTTTTATTAGGTTGTTTGTAAATCATCAAGAATCACTTATGTGAAATGAATGGTATAGAAATTTGATAGATAATTGTAACTAGTAGACCTCACTAAAATGAAACTCTGATTTTATATAAAAAATTATCATCAAAAAAGATTTTACAACAATCAGTACCAAGTATTTAATGTTACCAAAATCTTCTCTTTACCTTACTGCAGCATTTGATATTCTATTTTGAATGAATAACAATGTCATTCTATACACATTTGGCCAGATTGAATTCCATAAAATTTATTCCTAGGATTATATAACATGGTGGGATAATAAACTTCTTACTAAGGGATGATTTACATCAGTATGGTGCTTTATAGTTAACATGAATGCAGTTACATGGTCATACAAAGATCATTTTGAGCAAGTAGTTTTATATGCTGTCGTTTTTAAAAAGTTGTTAAGATTCCATCTGAGATTATATATCTCATTATAATTTATCATTATAGTTGTAAACCTGAGTGAATGACAGCATAAAGATATTTATGAGCATGGCCTAATTTGTTTTGATAAGTAGTTAACACATGCAAACATTTTTACTCAAATCCAAGGCCCATGAATAGACTTGCACACTTCTTCCATGTATTTTGAAAAAGTTACCATATTGGTATGGATGAGAGAATGTTTTATAAAAATGCATTATGAACATCAGATCTGAATCACAGAGAAGTTGGGCATCATAAAAAGAAAACGAAACAATTCATAAAAATAAAAATAAATTATGAACATTTTTTAGAGAAATACATCTCCAAACATCTTTGTTTAAATTATATACAAGGAAATAGCCCAGAAACAGATACTGTACTATAGTTTGATTCTGACTTGTTTGACTTAACCGTATTTTCAATTAACTACAAATCCTGCAGATTTAGATATAACAGGAAGTTATAAGTGGAGGCAGATGTTTCTTTCCTCCTCCCCTGAGATGCTGCAGAAGCATAGAGGAAATGCAAGTCTGAGGTTTCTTTACACACTGAGAAAACCTGAACCCTTAGATACTTTAATTTTCACAAATCTAAATAATAAAAAGTGCTGAAAATTAAAATGCAGATATACAAAACTGGAAAGTGTGAAAGATATAGAAATGTACTCAAGGAATATCCACCTAAATACATACATTCACAAGCAACTGAAAAATATTATTTTAGTAGAACTAATAGACACCAGGCAGATAGTCTTCTTAAATTGCCATTATGCTTATGTCCAGCATTTATTAAAGATTCCATTCAAAATAAAATTTATCATAAAAATGTTATATTTCTGTACCTTTGTCAATTTTCATAAATGTGCATTTCAAAAACGCACAAGAGGTTAGCAATATTTTGATAATCTGATTTAAGATTATCTATTACTTCTAATTTAAGGGGAGTTTGGGAAAGGAGTTGTAACTTACAAATTAAAAAGAACGATGTAATATTAATAATAAAGTAATAGCATGAAACAAAAAGGCGTAGCAACATATTACACTACTGAAACTAACCTTAGAACTAGAAGAAACTCACTTGAGAAGTTAAAACCCAAAGCTCTTAAACAACAAACAAACAAAATCTTATAATGCATCTCTAAATAATTGTTTCTATCATGAACATATATCATGAAAAAACATCCAAATAGTAGTCTAGTTTGTGTAAACATTCAATTTACAAAAAAAGGACAAGCTCTCTGCAAAATCTTACTGATTTGCAGGTTTTAAAATTGACAAATAAACATTTCAGAAAATTAAATATTTCTAACCATATTTTTATTCTGATATTTCCATTGAAAGACTGAATAGGCATTTGCCACACACTCATGCTCTCTCTCTTGCATATGCATACACCAAACAGATGTTTAATAAAAGCCAAGAAGTATTAATTAAAAACCCTTAACCATTTTCACTTGTTCAGTTTAAATCTCTTTTTTAATGCCATAGCATGAGTTAAGAGGCACTGGACATGCTGGGTATCCAACCCATCTGGTATGCCCGTTCCAAGGTCCGCTTGCAATCTTGTAGCACTGTACTGAAGGTGATATGTGGGTGTTGCTGTACCAGTTGCTCCACAGTAACTTCACTCACCTACATGTAAAAGAAATAATTTTATGTATTATTTATTACAAATACCATATGTTGTCTTTTAATCTCACTCTAAACCAGAACAAGAGAATGGCTATCTTTCAAATACAGAATTGTTCATATTTAAAATGATCAGATAATCCTTTGGAGTAATATCCTTCAAAGCATTTACCTAAAATGAAACAAGAGTAGAACAAGTATAACATCCCAAGCAAATAGATTCCAAAGTATGAATAAGTATGGGCCTGGGTAGGTATGGTGAGAGGCTAATAGTGGACTGCTCAGCAAAAATGGGCCCAGAGCCTTAGAAAGAACATGAGCATAATAGGTTCATAAGAATGAAGGTACATAAATTGGACCACAAGAACCAGAATCTCGAATGATGCTCCCACCTGAAGTCAATGGATTTGGAACAAGCTTGATGTAGTATAATCGTATCAAAAGACAATTTGTCTACTACAACTTAGATGTGTTGAGGTTTCTGAACACTATTTAATTGCATCTTCAGGTAAAAACATTGCAATAGCAATTTGATCCACTGTAATCATAACCAACCTCTCCAGCAAGGGACACAACAACATGAAAATGGGTAATATAGCAGCCACTTAAGCTTCCAGTAGCAATACTCGGTAGAAAAATGTCTTTAAACGCTGAATCTTATGCTTCACATTGATTGTAATATTGTCTAGACAGGCTGTATTGTTACAACATCCATGCAAAAGGTAACTATGAATCTGAATATATGAATCTGAATCATATATTTTTAGCTTTCAATGAAAAACCCATATCTTCATGGAAAGGGAGGACAATTATGCCCCTCTCCCACATTTCTCATTGTGAAAGAATTAAAGTCTTCCCTCTGTAATAACCGTAATCGTCACAATCAATAATTAAAATGTACAGCTTAGAAGGTTAGAAATATCTGTGCTAGACCTTAACCAGAGATATTACCTTTATTCCTCGATCATACAAAGCAATCAATAAGGCCTAATTAAACTTAACATCTCTACAACTGCGGTGCTGTGAAGGGATTAATTTGTCAATTATTTTTAAGCTGATTGTAGTTCATATCACAGAGCCAGACAGCTTCCATCGTTCTTTAGATTAAAAAAAAAAAAAGATTAACCTAAGAACATGACTTCTAGGTAACTTTCCTTAGAATTTTTATTGAATTTTAAAATACATCAATATTTAATTTAAATACTCTTAACAGTGCTCCTCTGTTAGAATTGTTCACTTTATACGTCTTCACTGAATCCATTGTGGAACTAAAATAAATTTACATAACTAAGGCATTTTCCATTCTTACCATAAATATATATATTTAATTGTCTTAAAATCCTTGGGCGAGGGCATGTTAAAGAACAACAACAGACGTTCTTCAAATATCTCTTTACTACTGTTATTTCCTCTCCTGTCATCTCCCCCACACACAGTCCCCTGCCCTGAGCAAACACCAAACTGAAGCAATTGTGCTAGGCAGTGCAGAGAATGAACAGTGATTGCATTTTATGACAGGGATAAATGACGGGTTTAATCTACAGTTCTTCTGCTTTGATAATAGAAACATTCAATCTTCATTGGGAGATTTGTCAACTGAAGAGCAACTTGGATAGAAAATTGGTTTAACTTCTATTTCAAGTACACAGAGACCCTGCATGCTCTAAACACTTTTGTAAACAACTACATTATAGCAACACTGAATGTATCTAAAAAACAGGAAGCGCCTTTTAATCAATCAGAATGAAATCTATAGTGGTACAAGCTCTATGGCAATTCAGACACATCAGTAAATCATATTTTAAACTGACCAGAAATGGTATTGTAATATGCGGATGATCACATATGGCCTATATTAGCCTTTGTCAATGTTGGCATCTTGCAGCTGTTGTGACTGCAACTCCCAGACTTCTATGAAAACATATACTGTACTTTTCTATACTGAGCAGTATTTTAATTACAGTAGTCCCTCGCTATACCGTGCTTCACCTACTGCGGCTTCACTTCATCGCGGGTTTTCAAGAAATATTAATGAGAAAAATCATTCGCGGATCTTCGCTGGTTCGCGGGTTTCTGAGGAAGTCGATCAGCAGATTTAAACAGCCCGCCGAACTCGATCGGCAGGTTTTTCAAAAAAAATTTATCTAAAATTTTAAATACTGTATTTAAATACTGTATCTAAAATAAATACTGTGTGGGAAGGATTTATAAACACTTAAAACAATGAAAACTTACCAAACAATTACAATATAAATACTTAAATAAGTACTATCAGTCGATAAATTCCCCATCGCGGATTTCACCTATCGCAGCCAGGTCTGGAACGTAACACCAGCGATAGGTGAGGTCTTACTGTACTATATTACTTAGATATATATGTGTGTGTTTGTGGGCCCTATCATAGCAAAAAAGATGTTAATTACTTAGGCCCACATACTATATGATCATCCTGAGTAAGTATCACAACATTGTGTCTACCTACTAGTGTGTAGCTGCCATAGCATGTTAGGATAGGATTTGATATCTGGACTTCTAACAACAAATGCCTTATACACTCCAATTCCATTAGCCAGGAATAGGACTGCACATAGGTCACAAAGTGAGTCTGCATTTCTGGTAAAATCTGCTTAGGAAGTGACTGGCCATAAAACGATTCAGTATGTCTCCTCGAATAACAAGAATGTGTCAACAGGAAAAGAACTGTGTGATCAAAAGACACAATTTACATTCCCTGGGGTAAACAGGACGAAGACTGCGATAAAAAGACCTTGCTTTGTGGTAAACAGGAGATAACTGTATTAACAAGAAAAGGTCCCAGGAAATTGGCCATGAGAGACATTTGCTTAGCTAGTTACATGCCATATGGAGATGGGAAAGACTCAAAAGTTGTGTCATATCTTAGAGTTACGTTATTGGATGTTTGTATATCACTTGACATGTACGTATAATCTATCCCATTTGCATATGCCCCCCAATAAAAAGGCGTACACAGCTCAATACTGTGTCATTTCACCCGGAGAGAAATGTGTCCAAGTTTTCTTTCTAGGATTTGCGTTTGTGAGTGACCCCACGCGGCTGGGCTGCCCTAAGTCCCTTTGAAGACATTGTTCCCCTCAGGGACTCAGCGGCGCCTCACTAGTGGATAGGATATATTCAATGATCTCCTGGTTTGCAAAGTAGTCTCTAAATTAGAGATCTTGCATAGAATAGTGTGAGCATATTTCAGATAAAATTGGATTAAATGGGTGGCCTATTGGCCAAAATGCTCCAAAACTTAAGAGATAGAATCCTGTTATAAAAATATGGGTGATAAAAAATAGGAAAAAATAGCTACAAATGAGGATTTTTAAAATGTTATATGTATCAACTATTATGTACACTGAACAATACATTTTTCATGAACCAAAACACTTGTTTTGGGTGTTTTGTTCTTTATACAAGATGAAATTAAACTTCTGAGCAAAAAAGTTTTGAGAGTGGAATGTAACAGGGAAAAATCCAAATATACCAATAGCTGAAGAGAGGAAGGGCATGCACTAGAAAGTGGAAAATTATCTAGGATCCCTTACGATTTTATTGCAGGCTTTCTTTTTTCAAAACAATCATATAAGAGTTCAGCAGAACTAGAATGTGGTCATTTGTTCTGAGCTCTAAAGAAAAAAACTCCACTCAAGTTGCAAAGAACATGGTCAGAACAACAAAGAATGGTTAAACTAAAAGAGTCAGAGAGAATGAGGAGTGCTTGTGAGGAAAATAAAAATGTTGGCAGAATGGTAATTGGTTTGCTGCAAGGAATGTTTCTCAAAAGAAGCAAAAATTGATATATACAAGCACATTGTTCTGTGTACTTTGTATGTCAGGAGATAAATAAAAGCTGAATGCAGTGGGAACAGGCTACTTAGAAAGTGTGTGTCTAAATAAAGCAGAAAGAAATATGAATGGATATTGAATGAATGTGGATTGAATGCAAAAGTGAATGACAAGTACGAAAGTAGTACATTAAGGTGATTTGGTAATATAGGCTGAGTAAGTGAGGGAAAATATATTAAGGAAGAGGGAAAGGTAAGATTGAAAAAAAAAGTTAAATTGCGAAATCATCAAAAATCAATGAAATTTGTAAACAATAAAAGAATATATATATATATATAAAGTGATGCTTATAAGTGATGGGATAATTTGTAAGGATAGAAAGGTATAAGTACAATGAATAGTTTTGGTGAACTAGATTTAGGTGTATTTCCTTTTTTAAACTCATGTCTTTAATATTTTCTGTGCTTGACATAAAACTGACTGACCCACTCCTTCTTACAATAATGTAATGCATATGTATTTCCATTTGCAGCTCCCACCAACAATATGAAACAATTGTAGTAGTTAATGCAGAGGATGAATGTGGGTTGTCTCACTTGGATGTTCTTTCATAGCAAAAGACTAGACCAAACCAAATACTAGTTGCACAAGCAACGGTAACACACTAAATAAAACTTTATTGGGAGAATTTAATATTGGAAATTCTGGTTATCAAATTTGTCTAGAATTTCCTACTGTTAAAACTTAAGGATTTGGCTCTATCCCATCTTTCAACCTGATGGATTATAATGAATTGTATTTTCTTGGAATTAATACAAAAAAACTGAATTTATGGGGTTTGTGGCAATGGATAACATAAAGACCAAAATGGACTATTTTATGAACTTGGCCCCAAATTGGCCATATAGATCAGATAAAAGCACTGGTGGTAATTATGGGAATTCTACAATTCACAGACAAAACCAAACCATATTCTTATTCCATAACCTGATTGTACAATCTAATATTACAATATATCAAATTTGTTTTATGATTTTATATGGCATTACAGTGTTCCCTCGATTTCCGCGGGGGATGCGTTCTGAGACCGCCCGCGAAAGTCGAATTTCCGTGAAGTAGGGATGCGGAAGTAAATACACCATTTTTGGCTATGGACAGTATCATAAGCCATCCCTTAACACTTTAAACCCCTAAATTACCATTTCCCATTCCCTTAGCAACCATTTACTCACCATTATTACTGGTACTCACCATTGAATAAGGCACTTAGTATATTTATAAACATAATTATTTATTAACAATAATTATTTTTTTTTTGCTACTTATTTTCAAAAATTATTAGTTTGGTGATGACGTATGACATCATCGGATGGGAAAAACCGTGGTATAGGGAACAAACCACGAAGTATTTTTTAATTAATATTTTTTGAAAAACCGTGGTATAGGCTATTCGCGAAGTTCGAACCCGCAAAAATCAAGGGAACACTGTATATTGGTTTTGCTACTTTTATTTTTTGGATTGGCTTCTCCCGGAGTCTGGTAAGTAGATGGTCAGCTACACAAATTTGACAAACAAACAAATAAGTCTGTTGAATTATTTATATGCTTAAAATATCAAATTCACGATATCCACTCTTCAGATTTTCACTGTTTAGAAACCTTTCATAGGCCCATCTCCTTTCCCCCCAATAATTTTAACAAGTTTATGTGTACTATATTCTGAGTATTATTTTCTCAATTATTTTAAAGTATATTTTTAACTTAATAGTTGAATGAATAACATTCTCAGGTGGCCTAATTATAATTCCTGCCTGTAGCTACAACATAATAAAAGGTTTGTGAAATCATTCTGTGTGAAGTGCTAGGCACTTGATCTATTCAGCTGAGATGTTCCACAGAGTTTCAGTGATTAGCTCAGTGCTGAGGGTTTAGGAGTAGTTGAATAATACAGTCACAGAGAAATATCTGCATTCTGGAATTTCTAAGTGTTAAGGCAGACAATGTGCTTCAGTCTGAATTATGGATTAAAAACAACAAAAGTGGGCTAAGTGATGGCACCTTGCAAGGCTAGCATCTACCTGAATACTGATGCATTGCTTTTGTCAAAGTGAATTTACTCAGACCCATTTCTTATATTCTTGTGAAATAGATCATAATTTCCATGTTCTACCATAAAAACCACTGAAGTCTGTATGCAAAATAATAAATGAAGGGGTTGTTTCACACACTTCTTAACTCATTAACAAATGGCTAGTCTAATCACCTGATGCATATGGTACCCTGTTGTTTGAAAAGTATAGCTCCCATATTAAAAAACCGAATAAGGGCGAAATGTTAAACTAGAAATACTGTACTAATATTAAACTAATAAATTGGAAAAAGTTACTAATAGAACTTTATTATTACAACCTGTATATGTAACTATCTGACCCAATAGAATAAAATTATATATATAAATGTAATAGTAAGACTAGATAAATCACTTTACAAAATTTTTAATACTGCATTAATACTCAGTTAAATATGTACTGAAAAGTTCTTTCTATATAATTGTTATTAATAATATGGGGATTAATTAGCTAATTTAGCAACCACCTTTAGACAATTTCATATTTTTCTTAAAAATCTTTTATTCTATCTTTTAAAAAGCTAATGCTGCAGATCAAAATTTAAAATAAAGCAGCATGATGGAGGATTAAAGTGGATGAAAGCATTGAAGTAAATTGACTAATAGGATTGTGTGAATTTTAAGCATCAGATATCCAATTACATGTATAATTTCAAAAATTCAGGGAATCAATTATGAAGCTACTTGTTTTCTGCAAATTACAGCTATTCATATGAATGTGTGTGTGTATGTGGGGAATAAATGCTACATACTTAAGAAAACATCTTTGCTGGAGAGACGGAGTAACGACACGGACACAAGAGCTGGATTTAAATTGGGTCATTTTTATTAACATAAATTTGCATAATTTATTCAATACTTTGCATAAATTAGCATAATCAACTATGACCCGGAAATGGACCTGCAGGGTAAAACAAATACTTCCGGGGCGGAAATGACGTTATGCCAAAAAACATTCCTGGGCAACTCATGGGCGTATCTCGATGCAAGTCCAGGTGAGGGCCAGGCCGTCACCTGCGACCCTGCCATGCTGTGCATGAGGGGGGTCCCACCGGCTAACCCGAATCCGGGAATTAAAGGTGCAGGACCCAAAGACAGGTTCCCCCCAGCTGCTCAGGCAGAAACTCCCTCCATGAGCTTGCGGAGAACCTGTCAATCATCCCCAAAGATGCCCAAGGGAGAACGCGCGGTTGCTAAACCACCCCAGTTTTCCGCCCCTAACCTGCCTACCCAAATGACCAAAGGTAAGCCAATTAACCTAATAAATGCAAGCACCCCCTAACCGCACATCCATCTCCTCAGTGTGGAATGGGCGAAAAAACAGCCCGGCTAAAAGGCAGAACTGCAAAAAATTCCCATTTGGCCCCCTAATGGCGACCCCTAAGCACACTGCAAAATAGGGAGGGCGGGCGGGTGTCTGCTCATGGCTTGCTGTCCGGGCGAAAAGGAAGAGCCCCGGGCCTGCTCGCCCTTATATAGAGCAAGCAGGCCCCGCCCGGACCAATCAGCAGCCGGGCCAGACAGGCCCGAACTCCCGAGCGAAGTCTCATCTCACGAGACTTCGCTCGGGATTCAAGATGGCTGCTGCCATGAGAGTCCAGTGTCTCCCGGTCCCTCCAGCAAATCCTGCTGCCGGGTAAGTCCGGTGCTGCAATTGCTGGAGAGACGGAGTAACGACACGGACACAAGAGCTGGATTTAAATTGGGTCATTTTTATTAACATAAATTTGCATAATTTATTCAATACTTTGCATAAATTAGCATAATCAACTATGACCCGGAAATGGACCTGCAGGGTAAAACAAATACTTCCGGGGCGGAAATGACGTTATGCCAAAAAACATTCCTGGGCAACTCATGGGCGTATCTCGATGCAAGTCCAGGTGAGGGCCAGGCCGTCACCTGCGACCCTGCCATGCTGTGCATGAGGGGGGTCCCACCGGCTAACCCGAATCCGGGAATTAAAGGTGCAGGACCCAAAGACAGGTTCCCCCCAGCTGCTCAGGCAGAAACTCCCTCCATGAGCTTGCGGAGAACCTGTCAATCATCCCCAAAGATGCCCAAGGGAGAACGCGCGGTTGCTAAACCACCCCAGTTTTCCGCCCCTAACCTGCCACAGGAGCGGGGGTCAGATCTCTATCTTGGCCCCCCGACTCCCCCCTCTAGCTGCGCCAGCTCACGCAGAGACCGCTGCAGGTCCTGTAAGAAAATGACGTTCCCCTGCTCAGACAGGTGAACGCCATCATCCCGGTAAAGCCATGGCTGGTCTATTGATATAAGGGGATGAGGTACTACCACTCCACCCAATTCTCTAACCGTTTTACCCATAGCCCTATTCACCCGTCGCCTAGCCCGGTGAATGGCCCTAAGGGAAGAGGCGTCCCTCCAAACAAGCCTAGGTAATAGTTCTGACCACACCACTTGCGTGGTGGGCCAGACCTCACGAAGCCTTCACAGGTCTTCGCGTGCCTGGATGATCAGCGCCAGGCCTCCCAGTATGCACAGGTCATTGCCACCTAAGTGCAATACCAGCCACCTGGGTGCGGCCACAGGACACTGCCCACCCAAACCCACTTGGGAACGACTCCAGGAGCCGCCCCCCATATTGCCGGGCGCAGCCACCAAATGCTGACCGCCCAGCCACACCGGTAGGAGACCCTCCCACCTCATACCTCTCCGGCCCATCCAGGCAACCCTGACCCACCGCCCCAGGGACGGCTGGGTCCCGACAGCGCTCCTGGCCGCCAGGCGGCCGGCCCAGCAAATCATGCTGTGGCCACACAGCAGCGCCGTCGGTGTCACGTCAGCCTGGGGACCTGCAAGAGGAAACACACACAGAGAGGTCACCTAGCCTAAGCCCTGCCTAGGATCCTCAGCGGGCCTAACATAACCCAAATATGCCGCTGACCGCCAGCGGCCGATCACCCGAATCCAGTGGGCCGGGAAACCAGAAAGTGCCGTGCTAGTGGCGGCGCCGATACGGAACGAACGCGTTCCATAACCGGCGGGATCCGTGCCCACCTGGGCCATAGCCCTGGGTACTAACGCACAAAAGTATAAACGGGTCAGAAGGGGTACCGTCCCAATGCCTAGACAGGTACCCCAGACCTGATCCCCGCAGAAAACACCAAAGCTGTAGGGCGGCCACCGTACACACTGATTGGTCGGCGGCCGCACTAAGGTAGATGGTAACCCCTCTGCGTAGCTGATCTGACTTAGACCGCCTTAACACAAGGGACCCCCCCCTTGTCTAACGGCCAGATCAGCGTGCTGGAAGGCACGGAGCGAATTGCCAGCCTGAGATGAGGCCAGGCCTCGCTGACCCCAAGGGCCCCAAGCATGACACCAGTCGCTGCACCAAAAAAGACGGGCCTCTTACAATGAGGAACACAGACTGCCAAAAACCACGTTGATTAAAGACAGCTGCTCCACCGTCAGAGCCTGACGAGTGTCACCAGGGGCCCCCGCTCGCTCCCCATACAGCCCTCCAGCACCTGCCGGATGCAAAGTCACCCGAAACAAGCAGCAAACCCCCCGCCTTGGACAGAAAGGCGAGGCCGGCTAACCAGGACCGGATCGTCCTAACTGACAGGCCACGCTGCCCAAGCTGGACGCAGAACCCGGCCAGGCGCTATACAGGGACGGGCCAGCTAAGCTGGTAACCCCTGCCCTGCCTGAAATCCCCGAACTCCTTACCCGCACGCTGGTATGCCCCAAGGGTGCCGGGCGTTACAGACAAGGGGATTGCCCGGGATGCCGCGACTCTCCACCACTCTGGATCCCTCCCAGACTCCAGAGGTGGCTGGGGAACGCTTCTGGCAACTCTCGGGCCCACGGGGCCAGGGTCCGAAACCTGGACAACTGACCACGGGACAAGGCATCCGCGACCCCGTTATCCAACCCGAGGACATGCCTAGCCAAAAACAATGCATTTAGGGACAAGGACCTGTGCACAAAATGGCGGACAAGCCGCATGACCCTGTCGCTCTTAGAGGACAGGGCATTCACCACATGGACAACCGCTAGGTTGTCACACCAAAAGTGCACGGTCTTGTCCCTAAACTGCTCCCCCCAAAGCTCTAAGGCCACAATTAAGGGGAAGAGCTCCAAGAACGTCAGGTCCTTAACCAACGAAGAGGCACTCCATTCCGGAGGCCATGCCGACCAGCACCACTGGTCACCTAACACTACCCCGAAACCACAAGTCCCCGCGGCATCAGAGCAGAGCTGCAACTCAGCTTCCAAGAGAAGCTCGTGCCTCCAGAAAGACAAACCATTAAACCTGACCAAAAAGTCCCGCCACACGCCGAGGTCAGCCCTGACCCCAGCGCAAAGGCGGGTGCGATGATGGGGCAAACGGAGCCCCTTCATCGCATCATACAACCTCCTGGAAAAGGCCCTTCCAGGAACAACTACCCGACAGGCAAAATTAAGAATGCCTGCCAATTCCTGGAGCTGCCGTAGGGTCACCTTCCGGCAGCCCAGCACCTCGTCAAGCTTCCGCTTAATCTTTACCAACTTCTCTAGGGGCAATCTAGAAGATTGCTCCTCTGAGTCCAATTCAATACCCAGAAAGGTAATCCTGGTGGCGGGGCCTTCGGTCTTCACAGAGGCTAAAGGCACCCCTAATTGAGCACAAAGGGCTTCGAAGTCCCGCATTAAAGCAAAACATTGCTCCGAATGCGCAGGCCCCGCCAACAGGAAATCATCAAGGTAGTGAACGACCGTACCCAGACCACTTTGCCTCCTGAGCGCCCACTCCAAGAAGGTGCTAAAACTCTCGAAAAGCGAGCACGAGACAGAGCACCCCATGGGCAAAGCTCTGTCCACGTAATAACCCCCCTCAAAATGGAAGCCCAACAGCTCAAAGTCGTCTGGGTGTATGGGGAGGAGCCGGAATGCCGACTTAATGTCGCATTTACCCATAAGGGCTCCCACCCCACACTTCCTAACCATAGTCACGGCTGCATCAAAGGATGCACACCGGACTGAACACAGCTCGTCAGGAATGAAGTCATTCACTGACTCCCCTTTTGGAAAAGACAAATGGTGAATCAACCTAAATTCACCACTCGCCTTTTTGGGGACCACACCTAAGGGAGACACACGAAGATTCGGGAAGGGCCCGAGGACCCTGCCCTCGGCCACTTCCTTCCGAATCTTCTCCCTAACAATGTCTTCATGACCAACAACCGACCTAAGGTTGTCAGACATGAAGGCCCTCCTAACACCCATGTAAGGGATCCTGAATCCCTCCGAAAAACCTAGCAAGAGAGCGGCCGCTCTCGAGCGAGGGTGGTAGTCACCCAACCAACCCTCAAGCACCATTAAATTAATTGGGCTGGGCCCCTTTTCCCCCAGCAGGTGGGGGAGGCTTTGGGAGACCCGAGCCTTTCTTTTCAATCCCCTTCTTGGGGCGGGGGCACACGGCTGCGGAATGGTTTCCCCCACAACTTCCGCAGGCGTGACGAAACCTGCAAAAGGGACGGAAACACGCCCCCTTTGCAGCGAACTCGTGACACACCAAAGAGGCCCCTTTTCCAACGGCACCCGCCACGGCCTTGGCCGGCGCGGGCGTCGCAGGCTCCTCTTCCATAAAGTGACCGCTATCGGTCCTATCACAGCCCTCCTTCCCTGACATATGCGTGGCCTGGAACCACAGGTCCGGTACCACCATATCCCAAGGCAAGTAGGGGTCATGGGCAATACGCATCCTGAACCCCTTGTCGTAATGCCTCCATATGGTGCCCCCATATTCAAAATGGGCCCTCGCTATAAGGTCGATGTACTTCAGCAAGGCAGCGGCCCTACCCGGCTGCCTCTGAATTACCACCGACGCAAAGGTCAGAAAGGCATACAGCCACGAGCTGAAGCATTTCGTGACCTTCGTCTTTTTAACCTTCTCCCCAGGGACCACCTCCTTGTCCTGTTTAGGGACCTCCCTGTTCAAAATGGAGAAAAGATCAACGTACTCACCCCGCCAGATTGCCTCCTTAACTGACGGGTGAAGATGGTACCCTAAAGGTGTCGCGGGCAACCCACAAGGGATGGCCCCAGGCTTGATGCTGGCGAACGGGTCCCACACCGTGGTGGCCCCCGAGCCCAGCACCCCAAGCCCCGGTGGATACATGAACGGGACTGGTGGCATAATGGCCGGTGGAGGAGGGATCCAACCCCCCACCCCCGCCCCAGGTGGGACAGGTACCCCCGGCGCCCCCACTGGCGGAGCCGGCGGGGACCAGACCTGTCCACAGGTGCCTGCAGCAGACCCCATGAAACTGTCGCCACCCCCCAAAGCTGGCGGGATGAACCCGGGACCCTGGATGGGCAAGAGCGGTGATGTGCCTACATGTGGTGCAACCTCACCTGCCCCGTAAGGGGTAGAAGCCATCCACGGTGGGCCCATCCTGGTTGGGCCCTGGAACGAGGACCACTGCCCAGGCTGGGCCATCTGCCCAGCGTGGCCCGTCTGCCCGGTGCTGCCCGTCTGTCCGGTGCCAGCCATCTGCACGTCGTGGGCTGGTTCCTCTTCGGGGTCGTTACCCCATGCTGCGGAGGCAGTCATGGGAAGCCCCTCCGGGCCTGCCCCAGACCGCCACCGCTCCAGCTCATCGAGCCTCTCCAGGACCCTGGCCCAAGAGAGAGAAGGAGAAACCTCGGTTTGAGGGACCGTGGGCATGAATCCCACCCCCCCTGCCGCCGGGACCACCCCCGGGGGCCCTTCCGCACTGGCACGAGCCCAAGCAGAAGGCCTCGCCGCCCTCCTAGGCCGAACCACAGGTTGGGCCGGAAGGGCCTGGGCTTGCCTCTTTTTAGGGGCCATGGGCCTGCCCCAAACTATTTTTATGTTAAACAGAATAAAGAAGGGGGTGGGAGAGAACTACCCCCAAGGAGGCTGCACCCACGAGGCAAGGCCTGCTTATGCTGCAGGCCTCCCAATGCACCCCCTGGAGGGGAAAACCTCCACCCTCCCCAGCGGTTGCAGCAAGGCCTCGCTGCACCGCTTTATAGGGGCCTTTATTCCAAAGGCCTCACCCCCCCCCAGGGACCCTGTACACCCCAGGAGGCCACCGGAGGAGAGCACCCCCACACCCCGAACCCAGGAAACTGGGGGGCAAACCAGGGCGGAGCACAGCTGCTGCTGGCTCCGCAATGAATCCTCTTCGCCTGAAGGCAAAAGGAGGCCTTCTCGCCCACCATAGGCTGCACAAAATGGTGGCTGCTGCATGAGGCTCCTCCAAAATGGCTGCCGCAAGCAGAACTGACAAGTGTCTGCTCATGGCTTGCTGTCCGGGCGAAAAGGAAGAGCCCCGGGCCTGCTCGCCCTTATATAGAGCAAGCAGGCCCCGCCCGGACCAATCAGCAGCCGGGCCAGACAGGCCCGAACTCCCGAGCGAAGTCTCATCTCACGAGACTTCGCTCGGGATTCAAGATGGCTGCTGCCATGAGAGTCCAGTGTCTCCCGGTCCCTCCAGCAAATCCTGCTGCCGGGTAAGTCCGGTGCTGCAATTTCTTAAATTCAACTTATCATTTCAATTTTGAGCCAAAAATATTGTGAAAACCATTTTTATTTAACATAATAGGAAGAAACATCTTATGTTATCTACACTACAATTCTTCATAATTATTATTTAATGTTTACTATTTCTTATAATTCTTTATGCCTTTTAGTGATATTACAGAATGCGTTAGTGCATCAATTTTCAGCCAAATGGGATATCCCTTAGGTTTGCTTTATGGGAAAAATTAAGCTTTGTCTCCTATACAGTCTGTATGTATATGTTAATGCAGCTGGGATAGAACAGTCTAAACCAAGCCTAACAAGATTACACTGGGACATAACTGTAGACATTGTTCAATTAATATTTTCTAACATTTGGTGCTCATAGAAGCTACTGGAATTATTTATTTAATGAAGCTGCAAGCTGGTGCTTTATTTAGGACAATTCCACTTTTCTGTTTTTAAGGTTTAAAATACAGGCAGTGAATGTATGTGCACTAATGGAAGGCAATATATTTAACAATACTGGTGTCATGTTCTTTTGAAAATTCTTAACTGTTTCCTAATGGTTCATATATTAATATGGTTCATTTTATGTTAGGTTATATTGTCATTTACATCTTGCTAATCAGTTTTGTATTTTTTGAACAACATTTTAAAAAATTAAAAATCTACAAATGCTACTTAAATATTTTTGTTTTATTTAAATATTTTTTCCCCAGAAACAAAATGTTATTTTCTTCTCTTTATCCACATACTCTCAAAATCTGTTCCAGAATGGATTTTGAGGGTACATGGGAAGTTCCACTTATTGCATTAACGGAATCAGCCTTTTGTTCTTTTTAAAAAATAATATCTACCGTATATACTCGAGTATAAGCCGAGTTTTTTAGCCCCAAAAATGGGCTGAAAAACACAGCCTCGGCTTATATTCGGGTCATTGACAAAGTCACCACACGAGGGCGCCATTGCTTGAGCCAGAGCGAGGAGGCACCAGCTTTTGTCCCCTCTCGCACGCCGTAGTTCCTCTCCCTAGCTCAAGCAAAGGCAGCCATTTGCAATGGTGAGTCGGATTAAAAAGGCCCCCTGCTGTCAGATTCTCCTCCCCCTCCTTTGAAAGGATTTAAACTGTTTTAAAAATGGTATTTTGTGGTAGTTGCTGTCCTTGCTTGGATAGGATCTAATAATGTGTTATGAGGCAGAGCTAGACAGGAATTCTTTTTCTATCTGTCTATCTTTCTATCTATCTATTTTTCTATCTATCTATCTATCTATCTATCTATCTATCTATCTATCTGTATCTATTTCTTTCTATCTATCTATCTATCTATCTATCTATTTTTCTATCTGTCTGTCTGTCTGTCTATCTTTCTATCTATATCTATCTATCTATCTATCTATCATCTATCTGTATCTATTTCTATCTATCTATTTTTCTATCTAACTATTTTTCTTTCTATCTATTTATCTATCTATCTATCTATCTATCTATCTGTATCTATTTCTATCTATCTATCTATCTATCTATCTATCTCTCTATCTATCTATTTTTCTATCTGTCTGTCTGTCTGTCTATCTATCTTTCTATCTATATCTATCTATCTATCTATCTATCTATCTATCTATTTCTATCTATCTATCTATCTATCTATCTATCTATCTATTTGGTTTTCTATGCTGATAACCTCACAGCAGCTAATGCTGAAGCTCTTCTTTGGATACACTTATTTGTTTGTTTGTTTGTTTGTTTGTTTCTTTATTTAATTGGATTTGTATGCAATCCCTCTCCAAGGACTCAGGGTGGCTCACAGCATATATAAAAACAGAACAATAATGTAAATCCAATTAATGATGAGAAGGAATCCAGTTTTGAAGGATTTTAACTCTTAGGTTTTAGCTTCCTGATCGAGCTACTTTTTTTACTTTTTAATTTATTGTTAATATTGTTAATTTGTTTACCCTCTTTTAAATTTACAGAGCTAGTTTACTGGTTTTCTTTAAAATAAATATTCTAAAACATGTCTCAATTAATGTAATTTTATTGTTTTCCATTTTTATAAGTTACCAGTAGCCACTGCATTTTCTAACCTTGGCTTATACTCGGGTCAATACGTTTTCCCAGTTTTTGTGGCAAAAATTGGTGCCTCGGCTTATACTCGGGTCGGCTTATACTCGAGTATATACGGTATTTAATTATTTTCTTCTAGAAGAATACTACTCTCAACTACGCTAGAAGTCATGCAATATTTTCATCCCAGAAACCTTACTCATTCAGACAGCTAAAAGCATACAATTCCTAGATCCACCTTTCCATTCTACTTTAGTGGAAGAATGACTTGACTTAAAACAATATTTTACTTAATATAATTATCAAGCCAGTTTGTTCCTTAAAGTTGTTGCTTCAACTGTATGAAAATCAAAAGAACCACACTAATGGAACTTGATGAAGAAGCAATTATTCTGATTATTTTCATAGAATGGATCAATGACATAGCCACTAGTGGAATCTATGGCCTAGAACCAGTTACATAATCAATGGAATTAAGGAGAAGAATGGCTTAATTAGCCAGCTCTGTAAAATATCTGGACTAGTTAGGATTTTAAATTTATATGATATATACATGAAGGAGACTTCACAGAGATTATATCATAAAATATTTTGGGGAGAATATTGGAATTTTTTGCTAAATGTTGCTTATTACCATTATGTGTATAGGTTTTTCTTCCATACCTGTTAATATCACATAAAGGGAAATGTCTATCTGGTATAGCAACATTACTCAATATTTTGGAAAAGGTTAGAAGTGAAAAATTGAACCCAAGTGTACTTCTCATCCAAATGCATGGCTGAAATCTTTTGGTCACAATGGCATTTAATAACCTTTCCTACTTGCCAAATATTACTGTAATGATGTTCTAAAAGCATTAGTTGAAAAAAATAAATGAATTCTGCATGAAATAGGAAAAATTAAGGTTGAAAAGTTCTCTATTTCCCCACTATGAATGAAGAATGAAGCTCTTAACTTGCCAACATTGCATCTAAAATATTTTAAATTCAAGATGCAGCTTCTGAATTTTGTTATTTTAATGGCTGTTATTCAGCTTTCTCTTGTACACGGAGGTTTAGCAAGAAAGTTAAATGACCCTCCCAATGGTGTCTCTTATGCCACACTTTACAGCATTCTCATCAAGGTAGCCAATATATATTTCCCCATTAATCAAGAACAGTTTTCCCTACTTGCTCTGTAGCACTCTCACAGATTCTTATTGTCTCCCTTCACAGCATTCTTTTTGTAGCAAGTTAGGAAAACACAAGCAAGCAATTAAAGGAATACAGACAATTCTATATACAGTATACATTATATATGGTTTAAGTAATGTCATACTAAAATCTGTTAAAATCTGTTTATTGCTCAGTCTCCAGGCAGATGGAAATTAATACCCACAGGTATTGGCAGAAGTGATTAATTCCAAGAGTACCAGAAAACACCAAAGTCACTGAAATTTTAGTACTTCAAGAGAAGACATAGACTTTTTTTTAAAAAAGCTTCTTTTATTGTATAATTAAGTTTAATTATAACCACTATATATATATATATATGTGTGTGTGTGTGTGTGTGTTTTTATGTCGGATCACCCTGGTATATTGAAGGAACGTCACAGCTCCTTTTTGCCTCTAGGCCCAACCTAGGACCATTTCAAGGCAGTTAATTTATTCATAGCCGACAACTATATTCTGTATGTATCAAATGTTTTTAGCTGAAATTTTAAAATTAAGGGAGACTAGGATGGTACCATTTCGGCCTTGTTCTGGCCTCATCAGCTAGCCACACCCTTCCTTACTGGGATTCGATCTGGCAGCCTCTGCCTTGTAAGGCAGAGACTTAGCAGTTGAGCCACTAGACCTTGATCCTTCCAGCTCTGTACCAGGAAGGATCAAGGTCTGGTGGCTCAACTTTCTACTAAATCTGCACTTCTATTCTACTAGTTTTTCTCATCATTCCTATCACCCATTTCCTCCCATGTTGACTGTATGACTGTAACTTGTTGCGTATATCCTAAGATTTTTATTAATATTGCTTCTTCATTGCTTATTTGACCCCTATGACAATCATTAAGTGTTGTATCACATGATTCTTGACAAATGTATATTTTATTTTATGTACGTTGAGAGCATATGCACCAAGACAAATTCCTTGTGTGTCCAATCACACTTGGCCAATAAAAATTCTATTCTATTCTATTCTAAACATGCAAAATATTACACGGGTCAAAACCTGAACTCAAAACATTCTATAATATATAATTGATCAGATAATTGAAGATGTAACTTAAAGCCTAGGAATTAAGCAGATATTTTTATCACTATTTCTCAAATAAGACTATCAGATAACGGCAGCCTTCATTAGCAACTGACTCATATATTGACTATTTGCAGTACAGTGATAAAAAGTAATAATTTTGCAACCAATTTTCACATTTATGATCTTTGCAGGTCCATAAAGCCAAGGAATGCAGATATAAGAGTCACATTTTCACTTAATGACAGCTTTTCTTAATAACCAAGTTGTTGGTTTCAATCGTGGCTGCTGAATCAAGAATTATCTGTACCTTGCTTGTTTTGCCTCTCACAAAATATTACAGTAGTATGCTCTATAAATAAATCGTAGTAACAAAATAGTGCTTTCTTTAGCTTAGACATTTTTTAAAAGTTTCATATCTACAATTTGTTTTTAAAAGTAAAAAAAAGTACAACGTAAATGGAGAAATATTTTAATGTGTTTTTGAATAAACAAGAAACAGTCCATAATCTATGGAAAAATTAATAATATATAATGGCTAAATTGTAATTTTGTCATCTTAAATTATGTCATATTACACGTCTTATTTTTAAAATGATGACTTATGAACAAGAAATAGGAGACAAAATTATGACTTTTATAAAGTCATATGTTTTCTTTTTTTTTGAGGGATGAGATATTTTAACATTTCTGTTTTAAAACTAGACAGATTAATGAATAATATATGCAATAATCAGTCAGAAATTAGGAAATTCAGAAAGTGAAACTATATAAAATTATGTTACCATTGTAACATCAATATTAAACAACCAGATAGGACCAAAAGATCACATACAGAACTTGCATTTACTGTCTTGCTGGAATAGATTTAAGAATATAACTTGTAAAACACATGGGGATATTGGTTATTTATACAATTTTTCTTACCTTATCACATCTCATCAGTCCCAAGTATCGGAGTGATTTACTAGTCTGAGCAATCTGGGTGGCTCCCTTATCTGTGATTTCTTTGCACCATCCCACATCAACTGTCTCTATTGTCATACTGTATCTTCCAATGGCTATCAGGGCTGTAAAACATAAGATAAGCCAGAACCAGAAATGAAACATAAACCCGACAAGCATTTATTTTATAAATTATTGTATCAAACGTTATAAATATCTGCTCTTGAACTTCCTGTGTGTTGTACTTTGATTAATATACATTATTAATAAACAAAGAACTTTACACAGCTCCTTCTCTTAAAAAAACCATACCGTAAAATACTTATAATTGCTTTGCTGCATAATGTGGTTACATAATGTGGTTACATTTGTTAAACTTCTGTTGTAATTTTGCCATTATTCTCCAAATTTTAGTTTCCAATCTGGTATCTTTGATAAAGTTTCTCTTTTCCAATGTTATGCTACATTCATCCTCGCAGTTGTGAACATATCCTTTAGTAAATAATTGTGATTTTTGTTGTTGTTAAAATGCTTTAGAGTTCTCTAGAAAGAAGAACTGTGGCTTAATTCCGAATATGATTTCCAATATTTTCTTAATAGGACTATCTATGTATTTCCTTCTGGTACTTTTGAATTATTTTTCATGTCAACCACCATGTTCTTTCTATCTCATGGCATTTCCACCACTTATTATATGATTTCACTGTCTTGGCAATTATTGACATAGTCATAACTTAGAATAAAGGTGGAAGGTAGAATCCCTAAAAGTGTTTTATGGACCGTGCCCTTTCCTAACATGCATTGGAATGTGGCACACAAGTATACAAGAAGTGTAGCTTGCCTACCCATATGATCTTTATATTATTTCTATGAAGTCCTGACTTGTCATTGGCAACCTTGGCTAATGGATTGGATTAGGACAAGGAAGATCCACACTCAGACACAGAAGTTCTAACCTCTAGTCTCTCAGATTAACTAGTTTCACAGGATTGAAGGAAAAGCTACTATATAAACAGTCTTAAGATAGATGAGCAAAGTTTCTCAACCTCTTTAGCTTTGATGAACTCTTGAAATAATTATCAAAGTCCAGAGGTTTCTGAAATAGAGAAAAGATATTCCATAAATTGTATAGCTTCTGAAGCTAATTCTGGGAATATTAATATATTTAAACATTGGTTTTTATTAGTGATGGATTATTCAGAAAAATATTGAAAAAACTGAATGCTTTACTTTTATTTTTAGTTACTATTTGGACATTAATTAATTGCACGAATACATTTTTATTTAGATTTTTAATTTATTTGCCAATATTCTAGATATTTTTTTATCTTGTTTGTAATATCTTTGTTTGGCAAAAATGATTTGATAAGATTTTATCTGCCATCAAATCACCTATCTCCTTTTATTTACTATCTGTTTATACATGCTACCTAGTCCAGTTCTTCTATATGTTGCTAGTAGATTGTGTTAATTTATTTTTTATTAATTACTTGATTGGCAATGACAAAATCAAGTAAAACTGGTGTATACTAAAATAAATAAAGAAAAAGAAAAAAGAGAAGAAATCCAGCAAACATAAACCTATCACCACCTCTTAAAATACAGTATAACAAACCATTCTTGATCCCTAATATCAAAAAAATCTTTAAAATATCCTCCATTTTAAATAGCAAAAACCATTAAGGTTTACCAGAAATAACAATACAGTATAGCCATTATAAATTTATAATACCACTTAAAATCCTTTCAATTTTTTTCAAATACAATAAGTATAAATCCAGTATAATTTACAAAGAGAACAATATATTAGTCTTAAATAGATCTCTCAAACATTCCTCAAATCTCATCATTAAAATACAATATATAAAAATCCAACACAACTTACTAAAAATATCAGCATTAAATTTAGGCAAATAAATATAAGTAACAAGTAACTTATTTTTTACATAACTGTTATTTATTAAAAAAAACCTCTTAAAATATATTCTTCCAGAGCTAGCAAAAAAACACCCAAAACCATTACAAATTATCAGAGATGTCTGCCTGCCTATCTAGTTACTCTTTGAAGCTGATAAAAAAAATCTTCTGTGTCTTATGTGTAATTATTCATTTTAAGACAATAACAGGCAGAAAATTTCAATGGAAGGCAGTGTAATATTATAACCTGAAGTAGTTGAAAAGAAAATGGACTGGTGTGCAGCATCAACAAGAAGCATGCTTTTTTGAGGGCTTCAGCAAGTGTCTTCTATTTTAATAGATATTTTGATTTCACCAGCATGCTAGGTAAAGTGTTTCCTCCCAAATAAGACCAGGTCTTATTTTCTTTTGACCCCTGAAATAAGCACTTGGACTTATTTTCAGAGAGGTCTTATTTTTTTTACACATACAAGAGGAAGCAAGTGGTCAATCCTCTGTATCCCACCATTTGCTTGCCTGTGGCCGAAATGACCCATGTTCTCTGCACATCCTGGCCTCCGCCTGCCCTCCTTGCTGGCCTTGCTGCTGATTGGCTGCCAAACAGCTGACTGTACTGCACTGGCCTCCTGGGGGCTCTTTGCACTCCTGGCAGCAAATCCTGCTGGGCTGCTCCTGCCTGGTGCAGGGCAAGCTGTATCAGCTCTATGACCTCTGGAGTGCACCCTGCTGCTGCTGAGCTGCCTGCGCCATCTCGCACAGCTAGAATGAGAGCTATTGCCCATGAGAGCCAGGGCCTAAGAGTGCCAGGTTCACCTCATAACGAGTAGATCTTCAGGAAGGCACTCAGTAGCCTGAAGGCAGTAGTAGGTAAAGGGGCATGACTCCACCAAAGGCTGCTGACAAAGGGCCTTGGCAGGCTGGCAGTGGGAGGGGGGAGAACACCAGAGGTCGTAGATCTTGGCCGACTCATCCCACGGCAGGTAAGTGCAGGCCCAGCAGTGTGGCTGAGAGCAGTGATGCCAGGAGGGTGAAGAGCTCCCGCGAAGCCAGTAGCAGCATGGGCAGTTGCTGGTACCAGTTGCTGAGAGTGGCGAGCGTGTCAAAAGCCAAAAGTAGGCCTCGGCTCTTTCTCAAAATGTGATGGCAGCAACTGCTGGACACGGATTGGGCAGCCCAGTGCCTCTGCCCAGTGCCTTTGGGAGGGAAATTGAATGCAATCCTGCAATCTCTCACTACAGTGCAAGCCCAAGCAAAGGCAATAGCAGCTGTGCCTTTTCTCTTCCAAAACATGCTGTGATGTGATCCGAATAAGACCCAGCTTGACCTGATGTTGAAACACCTCCTGGCTCTTTCCTGGCTCTTCTCTGCATTTCACTGCCATCTGTATGCAAGAGGCAGCAGGCTAGGTCCCGCTTTTCATTTTCGATGTGCTAGCTGCTTCCTAGCAGCTACTGGGACCGCTGTGGGCAGCACTAGCAGCAGATGGAGGCTTGCTTTCTCCCTGCTCTTTGCTCCTCTCCTTCAGTCCAGCAAGCTCTCCACCCAGCAGCTAAAGGTGAGGGCCTCACCCACCTCTCTACAGGGCCTCTCAGGAGACATAGGGTGTAAATAAAACAAAGTATCACAGATCCGGGCATACTTTCTGTTAGTTTACCATTCCTCTCTCAATCCTTCTTCCTCCCTGGGAACTATGCAGAAGGAAGGAAGGCCATCCTGGGGAAAGGATGAAGCAGCCTTGCTACCAGAGCCTGCACTCTGGTGGCGGATTTCGGCGTCCATCAGTGCCCTTTTAATGCCATTAGACAGAGAGAACACTGGATAAACTGGCTGGGGGCCCGGGATATAAATTCTATGGTGAGGCTGAATTTGATAGTTCTGAGGGCCCGGGAGTCTGTGAATATGAGCTCCCATTAGGTGGTGAATTGTTGGAGTCTGACCCCTGTGGACCCTGCCTCGCTGGAGTCACTTGGATCTGGGAAAGGCTGAGTCCCGGATCTCCGGAAGGGCGCCTCAACTAGGTGAACAGTCTGCCCCTGTCCCTGCTAACAGACTTGTCTTGAGGTCTATCTGCCCCCTGAAAATATGACCTTTAGAACTAGTGCTGAAAGGGCTGCTGAAGAAAATATGGAGCAGAACGATGGTCTGCTCAGCTACGTACTTGGGGCAACACCTTTCTCTTGTCTTTGTTCTTTACTAGGACTGAGATCAGAGATTCGCTGAATAATCTGTTATTTTGAGTGCTTATCCACATACCACTGGCAAAGCCAAAGGAGGTGGCAAGAGTTGATACTAGGCTGCCATGGGCACGGGATGCAAATTTAGAAGAGTTCAGAGTCATGTCTGTGGAGAACTCTGCTGCAGCCAACAATTTATTTAAGTCCTGCTCCAAATCTACTCTAGAGTACATCTCCATGATCCATATAATGGACGTTCTATTAAAGAATATGCAGTAGTAGCTGCCTATGCAGACCAAGTGGCCACTTGATGAATCTTATGCAACATAGATTCAGCTTTATAGTCATCAGGTTTGAGCCCCTCCAACACTTCAGATGGAAAAAACTGCTGATGACAACAGGCTGGCTACAAGAGCATCTACAGCTGGGAACTGCAACAGTTCTCCTACCTATGACCCAAACCCATAAAACTTGCTTTCAGATAAAGATGGGCCAGGAGAAGTAAAAGGATGATCTCATGGTCTTTTTATGGCATTGAGAAAAATCTTTGAAGATGGAATAGTCCTTTTTCCGAGGAGCAAGCCAGCTGCTGGGTCAATGCCCACAAAAGATTGATAAGATGTTGGGAGGGAATGCCAATATTCACAGTGGATTTGCAAGAGAAGTGTCTTAAACAGAGCTAAATCCCCATTTCCGTGCTATTCATTCTATCCTTGGAGAGTTCTGCACAGATGCACAACCCCAAAAATGCTCCCTCCAAAGCCTTCAGCCTTGCAATCCCGTGCAGGGAAGGTGGTTTGTTCTGAAGCTGAGGCAGAACATTGCACTGGAAGGACTCTGCTGAGAGACAGAATGAGAGGCAGCTCCCAGCCCTTGATGGCTCAACTGATCTAGAGGGGGTTCTTAAGGGGGCAGACCTCCATAAAGTGACTGAGTAATGGAAAGGCTGCCACGCCTCTCCCTTTACTAGGTCTTATTTTATGGGGAGGTCTTATTTTCAGGGAGCTCGGTAGCAAATTTCTCAACCAGTAAGGCAAGTAGTTAATTTCCATAAATAAGTTAGCCTGCAAATATCAAAAATATAATTTATATAAATATACAGTCATAAAGAAGAATGGACATAATCATGTCCATTCATACTTCTCTTTTATCCACTTTACAAAGCAAAAATGAAATGGCATAATTTGGGAGAAAATCTACTGGTTCCAAAATCCCTTAACAGTGGTTCTTCATTGTTAAAACTTTTAAGCTCCCCCCCCCTAGTTAATTCAGAAGTTAACTGAGTCATATCTGAAACATACAAATAAACATTTACACCATCCATTTCTTCTGTCGACTCATCAAATTGCTTTCAGATAATGACAGCTGCATCATATCCCAAGATAAGATGTCGCTGGCCAGCTGCACCTTAATTGCAACTACTGCAGAATAATAAAACTGGTAACATTAATTAGCACTCCTCTATATAAAGAATGGGATGAAATGTCTTGAACATAGTTGAGTGTAATCATCCCGGAACTCTTTAAACAGTAATTAAAGTGATGGAAATGCAAATAAAAATGTACAGTCCTAAGGGTTTGAAAAAGACTACTTTCTCCTCAAGTAGTTTTTGGAACTCTTCACATTTAGCAGCATAATTTACCTTTCAAAATATTCACCAATAAGAATGCATACCAGGGGAAACTGCACAGATGTATTTCTATGTAGGCCTTTTTCTATAAATGAAATACAATAAAACTGTTCTTCGCATATTTCATACAATAGTCTGAGAAAAGGCTGAGATATAGCCAAAATTATGTGAACAGAGATTGACATGTGCCACAGAACTTTCTTCCTGCCTGCATTACTAGTGTCATGCCCCAAAAATGCATCAATTTATTATACTGATGATAAGAATTATACTGAATTTTGTAAGCTGTTCTGGAAGCCTTTTTGACCTAAAGAATAGAATTATTTGAAATAAACCAGGCTAGACAAGCAGGCATTATTTCTCCATCTGTTACAATTTACTCAGTTAAAAATAAACAATTACAGCATGTAATTCAAACATGTACATTATGTTCTACTGCAACTAGTTGTTGCATCTGTACACAGAGAGATTGAGACAAACAACCATATGTTAAGGAATGTGAAGAGCAATTTCCCAAACAAATGATTGATTTTTAACTATTAACTGTTACAAAAATACACATCAGAAAGATGTATGGTTTAGCAAATTCTAAAGAAATGGTTTGGAATTTAATTTAATTTATGTACAAGTAATCTTTCCTATAAAATGTATATGATAAAATTGTAATTCTATGTAATTTGATCTGTTCCCAACTGTTCTCAGTCAGTTTGTTTTTAAAGTACCTGTAGTCTTAAAATTTCAACATAAAGGGGTGGACAAAAAAATGGAAACACCTTGAAAAACCATCAAAATATCTTTTAATATGGTGTTGGTCCACCTTTTGTGGCAAATACAGCCTCAATTCTCCGAGATATTGATTCATACAAATAGTGAATTGTTTTCAAGGGAATTTTAGCCCATTCTTCAGTTAAAGCACCCTCCAGTTCTTTTAGAGACGATGGTGGTGGAGATCGACTTCTTAGTTAAATCTCTAAAATCGACCATAAATGCTCAATAATGTTGAGGTCTTGTGATTGTGGTGGCCAGATGAGATCCTGAACTTCATTAGAATGTTCCTCGTGCCATTCTTTAACAATTCTTGTTCTATGGATTGGTGCATTATCATCTTGAAAGATGGCATCCCCCTCTGGAAACAGTTCTTGAACCATAGGATGAATTTGGTCGGCCAAGATTCCTAAATAGTGATGGCTGTTAATTTTTCCATGAAGGGAAATCATTGGCTCGGTGGATTTCCAAGAAATAGCACTCCAGATGATCACTGAACCCCCACCATGTTTGACGGTTGGGAGAAGGCAGTCTGGATGAAATTATTCTTTTGGCTGTCTTCAAACGGCCAGATGTTGGAGAAAGGGTAAACGATGATTCGTCACAGGAAATCACATTTTGCCACTGCTCAAGGGACCATTTCTGGTGGTTTCTAAACCACTCTAAACGCTTTGAAACATTTGTCTTTGAGAGCAGAGGTTTTCTAATTGCAGCCCCTCAGTAATCTGCTGAAACTGGGTGGGGCAAAAACATCAATCCTGGCAGTGGAAAGTTTGCGGCAAAACCAAATTTGGGTGTGTGTGTGTGATCGGGTGAGGCATTCCGAGAGCAGAAAGTCAATGAAAACAGGCCAGAGGCCTGTAACTGTCAAGTCCACGCCTCCCCCAAAATGTCCAAACTGACTTAGCCACTGGGAGTATCCTGCTCCAAGGACAGAGCAGGGCAAGCCCTGTGCAGTCGAAGTCCAAAGGCCTGGAAGATACTGCCATGGCAGGAGCCAAAGCTATGGAGATAGCAAAATTGTGCACCGAGCCACAGGTGCGCCCGTGTTTCGGTGAGGGTTTGTTTGCTTCCGTGCATGTCAAAACACGGGCGCACCTGCAGCTCTGTGCTTTCTCCACAGGTGCAAAAGCAAAATCGTGCTGGTCCCGCAAGAACTTATGAGCTGCGGCGGCGAGCACAATTTATCATTCTGGCTCGTAGCCCACTGCTGCTTGCAAGATACAGACGGCTGGGGCCAAGAACTCACAGAGTAAAAACAGTCTGAGTCAGGAGCCTCCAGAAAAGGAGAACTAATTAACCACATCTGTCAATTCTGAGGAATGAGGCGAAAGGACCGTTGAACTTACCTGAACGGTCTTCTCAATGCACTGCAAGGAGAGTCCAGGATGGGTAATTCTTCAGTCTGATTGGTAGGGACTGAGTTTAATTTAAATATTAGGCAGGTGCCGCCCCCTTAGCCCTCCAGTCTAAATTAAAACGAAGGAGCAGTAAAGTCCAACACATTTATTGAACCATATGAAAAACACAACAACTTTAAAGAAACGAACCATAACCTTAAGATGGCCCCTGGTCCAGAGCCGGGTGGGTCTGGACTCTCCTTGCAGTGCATCGAGAAGACCGTTCAGGTAAGTTCAACGGTCCTTCTCCAATGCACTTGCAAGGAGAGTCCAGGATGGGATATGCCCAAGAAAAAACTCAACGGGAGGGAGAAGGCTGGACCAGTGGCTCGGCACAGGAACAAACCTCTTGTAGAACCCTCCTCCCAAAAGCCGCTTCTGCTGAAGTATAGGAGTCTATTCGATAGTGTTTTATAAAGGTTGAGGGAGCAGCCCAAGTGGCCGCCCGGCAAATGTCCTCTAACGACGCCTGTGTCCTCCATGCCGTCGAGGTGGCGGCACTGCGAGTCGAGTGACCCGTGATCCCCTGTGGCACAGGAGAACCTCTAGCTCTGTAGGCCTCCGAAATACAATCGCGGAGCCAACGGCTGATGGTCTGGGAGGAAACTCTAGACCCTATAGATCTTGATGAAAAGGACACAAACAAGGCTTCTGAAGATCGAAAGGACTGAGTCCTGCGAATGTAGATTTTAAGGGCTCTCCTCACGTCCAGCTTGTGCCATCTCAACTCTAAGGGGTGAGTCCCATGGGTACAAAAATCCGGCAGCACGATGTCTTGTGCCCTGCGAAAAGTGGTATTCATCTTAGGCAGGAAAGCTGGGTCAAGCCTAAGGACCACTCTGTCCGGATGAAAACGACATAAGTCCGGTCGTGTAGACAAAGCCGAAATCTCTGAGACCCTTCTGGCAGACGTAATAGCTACCAGAAAGGCAGTCTTAAGAGTCAACAGCCGTACAGAAACCTGTTGTAGAGGCTCAAATGGAGGGCCTGTTAGTGAGTGTAGCACCAAGGACAGGTCCCATGACGGGAATCGATGTATGACTGGCGGTTTAATATTAGCCGCCCCTCTCAGGAAGTCCCTTATCCATGGATGTTTGCTCCAGGGGCGATGACTGTCCATTGTAATGATGCTGGATAAAGCAGCCACATGCCGACGAAGAGTATTCGGGGCGAGGCCCTTGTCCAGACCGGCTTGTAAGTATGTCAGGACCATAGGAGGAGAAGCCATCTGAGGATCTACCTGTCTTTGTGCACAGAACGTAGAAAAGGCCGCCCAAGTGGCTTGGTAGATCCTCCTGGTAGAAGGCCTACGAGCAGCCTGTATGGTATCAATAACCGTGTCTGGCAGAGCGTGACTCCTCAGCCGTTCCCGCTCAAGCGCCACACGGTCAGCTGCCACCACTGAGGCTCCGGGTGTGACATGGTTCCCTGGAAGAGGGAGATCCGGTGGTCCGGAATCCTCCATGATGGAGCAATTGAGAGTTGCATCAGGTCTGCGAACCAGATCCGACGGGGCCAAAAGGGGGCCAGTAACAGCACCTCTGCTTGCTCCTGCAATATTTTCCGAATGACTCTGGGGATGATGGAAATTGGTGGAAACGCGTATAAAAGACCCCGAGGCCATCCGAGACGCAGTGCATCCACTCCTTCCGCTCCCGGGGATGGAAATCGGGAGAAGAAACGAGGAAGCTGGGAGTTGAGACATGTTGCAAACAAATCCATAACCGGCACCCCAAACCTCCTGGTGATCTCCTGGAAGATCCCGGGTTCCAGTTGCCATTCCCCTGGATCTAGGGTCTCCCTGCTGAGCCAGTCTGCACATACGTTCTCCACCCCCAAGATGTGTTCCGCTGAAAGTGATGCCAGATTGGTCTCCGCCCACCTGAAAAGAGACTCCGCCTCTGCCATCAGCCTCCGTGACCTTGTTCCCCCCTGTCTGTTGATGTGGGAACGCGTGGCTACATTGTCGGTCATAATCAATATGTGCTGATCCTTCACCAGGTGAGCAAAGCTGTGGAGGGCCAGTGACACTGCCTTCAATTCCAAGAAGTTTATATTGACATTGCAAAGGTCCTGCTGCGACCACAGACCTTGGGCCATCTGTGATGAAAGATGTGCTCCCCACCCTCGCAGACTTGCATCGGTCGTCACCGTGAGGAATTCCTTTTTCAGAAAGGAGGAACCGCTGCTCAAGGCCGGAGACACCCACCACCGGAAAGATCTGCGAACCCTGGCATTGAGGAAAACCCTCCTGCGAGAGTGGCTTGATTTCTGCTTCTGAAATGGGAGAAGGAACCACTGTAATGGTCGAAGGTGGTACCTCGCCCACGGTAGTATGCCAATGCATGACACTAATGTTCCCAGGAGTTTGGATAGAAATAGAAGACTTGGGTACTGCTGAAGGCATAGCTCTCCCACCAGCTTTCTGACTGTAGACTGCCTGTCCCGGGACAGAAACACCTCGCCCAGCTTGGAATCTATCGTTGTCCCCAAGTGGGCCAGGCGGGTCGTGGGAGTCAGGTGGCTTTTGTCCCAATTTATGGAAAAGCCATGGTCTTGAAGGGTCTGGATGGTCAAATGTAAGTCCCTGAGTGCTTGATCCCGCGTTCTGGACAAAATCACAATGTCGTCTAAATACGCCATGAGGCGTACTGACTGACATCTGAGGTGCACCGTAAGGACATCCAGCAACTTCGTAAATGCCCTTGGGGCCGAGGATAGGCCAAAGGGCATTGCCCTGTACTGGAAATGTGCTCCGGCGAGGCAGAATCTGAGAAATTGTCTGTGAGGAGGAAATATCGGGACATGGAGATATGCCTCCTTCAGGTCTATGGAGGACATGAGGTCCCAGTGGCGGATAGCTGCAAGTATGGACCTGAGAGAGTGCATCTTGAACCTCCTGTATTTGACATAGAGGTTCAAGTGCCTCAGGTTCAGAATCAGCCGAACTCCCCCCGACGACTTGGGAATGAGAAAGATCGCCGAGTAGAAGCCCCTGCCCTGCTGATCCAGGGGAACCTCCTCTATAGCTTCTATGTCCAGTAAGTGGGAGACTTCTTTGTATAGGAGTCTTCTTTTCTCCCCATCTGATGGAACTCGACACGGGAGAAACCTGTGTGGCGAAGGCGGGAGAACTCTATCCTCAAGCCTTGGGCAACTGTGGATACCGCCCAGGAGTCTGAGGACATAGCCTCCCATGCGGCATGGAAGGACATCAGTCTTCCGCCCAAACAGTTGCTGAACTCGGAGTCACTTCGCCTTCCTGAAGCCTCTGTTGCCTCCTCTAAAGGGGCGGCGGCCTTGGTAGGATCTATTCCTGTCAGCTTGGAAGGATCTGTCCGCTCGAAAGGACCCCTGGCTAAAGGAGCCCTGGAAATACGGCCTCGACGCTTGGGTGCCCGTCGAGGAGGGCTCAGACCGAAAGGGCTGCCTCCGTTGATAGGGATTGAACCTCCTATCCTGCTTCCTGTTTGCCTTAGGCATGACCTTTTTCTTATCTTTATCCTCAATGAGGACATCGTCCAGGACCTCCCCAAACAGCTTCTTGCCTTTGAATGGGGCAGATGCCAGGCTCCATTTGGATTTAACGTCCGCCTGCCAGCTCCTGAGCCAAATGAGCCTACGGGAGGCGACTGAGGAGGCCATTGCACGGGAAGCGAATTTAGCGGCGTTGACCGTAGCGTCCGCCGAAAACTCCGTGGCCGCCAGGAGCTTGTTGAGGTCTTGGCGGAGTCTGCTATCTTCCGGATTAACCCTGGATTGCAGTTCTTGGATCCAGAGCATCGTGGCTCTGTTGAAGAACGATGCCGCTGAAGCGGCTCGAAGAGCCCAGGCCGCCATCTGGTGAGTCCTGCGTACCACGTTTTCCGCTCTCTTGTCCTCTGCTCTCAGACCCTCTTGAGACTCTGAGGGAACGAGGGCATTGGACACCAGGCTCGTCACTGGTTTATCCACCACTGGGAATTCCAGCAGGTCCTCCATCGCCTGATCAAATGTATAGAACCTGCGATCAAGGTTAGACGGCCCCTGGGCGGCAGCTGCGTTCTCCCACGGGCGCTGGATTGTCTCTCTGAACAGGTGGGAAGACGGAATGTGGACCATTTCCTGCTTGGGGAAGACAAATAGGCCACCAGCAGGTTGGGCCGTCTCTGTCGCCGCTGCCTGGTCTCCCTCACCTGCCTGCTCAATGGTCATCTTGGCTTTATTCAAAAGGACCCTAAAGAGGGACGACTTGAAGAGTCCAGGAAAACTGGGTGGTTCAGGGGGCTGCTCATCACCAGACAGTTCATCCTCTGCCCCACTGAAATCGCCTCTAGATGACCGCTCCTCATCCATTGATCCTTCCATGGAAAAGGTGACTGGGGCAGTCCAGGGGTCTCTAGACCTCGTTGGAGGGAGTCCCACTGGAGCCTGCTGATGCTGTTGAGCCCCTATGGCCACACCTTGGGTATAAGCGGTGGCAATGAGGTCTTGCAAAGTCTGAGGCGTTCTCTGCCAGGCATCATTGGAGTTGCGTAGGCCTGCAGATGTAGGTGTAAAAGTGGCTGCCTGATCAGACTGGGCTGATGGAAGGGCTGGATATGCAGACAGTCCTGCAGCACATTGTCTTTCAGCCCTGGGTGTGGGTGTTGGCAGCCTCACCCTCTCTGGAGACCAATGTCTCTCCGTGGCTGTGCCTACCACCCCTTGCAGGAACATGGGGGAGGCCATCGAAGGGCTGGGTTGATTGACAGAAGGAACAGGGCCCATTACCTTCTGAGAAGCCTCTAATTGCTTCTCAAGCGCTCGGATGCGCTTCTCTGCCTCCCTCAGAGAGGCCCCTTGAGAGGCCTTAGTCTTCTGGGGCTTCTCCTTCGGAGTGCTAGGCCCTGCGGAGGCCTCCTCCACCAGCTGGGCCGTCTGATCTGCCATACTGTCACCAAAAGGGAGATTGACAGAGCCGGTATGAAAGCAAGGCAAAAAACTCGCTAACTGCTTTAACCGATCGAGAGCAGAATGACAGGCAACTTACTCCTCTGCGCCTGCGTGTCACTAGGGCAGATTCCAGCTCGGCTAGTCAGAGCGCTTAATCAGGCCATTTAAGCCCCGCCCCGCTGTCAACCAGCTCTCATTAAAAATGGCCGCCGGCCGGTTGCCATGGTAGCGCCCAAAGCTTGGGCGCAAAAACCTCCGATGACGGCCTTTCCACGAACATGGCCTCCGGGGCTGTCAAGGCGATGGGCGGGAAAGCCTCTCCGGTTCCCGCCTCTCCTTGGACAAGGCGTCAGCCTGATTCCGAGCGGGGGCGCCGGGGGGGGCGCCGGCGTCATCCGAGGCCCGGCAAAGGACCTCTGGCGTCCTGTCCCCTTTGGTATATTCGCCACGGGGGAGGGCGGACCCCTCCGCAGCGTCAACCATCTCCTCTCCTCCGGAGTATACCTCGGAGGTAGTTTCCCCGGGTGCTCACTCCTGAATCCACACTACAGGCCCTTGTGTGGATTCTCCAAAAAGAATGGAGGAGCTGCAGTCAACTGGCTTAGACCCACTGGAGGTCTGAAACCAGAGCTGCCTGAGAATTCATCCCCCAGCTGCACCTGTGGAAAAGTATAAAAACAAAAAGAAGGCAAGTTAATTATTAATAACTCAATAATAAACAGCAATAATAAATTTAATTAAATAATTAATTAAATAATTAATTAATTAAGTTAACAACCAGTAATTAATCTAATGCCTAACTACTCAAACCAAATTCTATTGGAAGAGCAAGAAACTCTAAGTCCCTTTACTGCGACTGAGTTTTTTAGACTGGAGGGCTAAGGGGGCGGCAACTGCCTAATATTTAAATTAAACTCAGTCCCTACCAATCAGACTGAAGAATTACCCATCCTGGACTCTCCTTGCAAAAGTGCATTGGAGAACTGGGTCCTAGGAGGGCAGATCTTGCAAAAAGTAACAGACTGAGTCCTCTTTCTGAGTGGACGAGAACCACCCATTCTGGCTCCATCCAGGATGGAGAAAAGGACTAGGAGGGGGACATGATAGGAGTATTCCAGTATTTGAGAGGCAAGGGGGTCAATTTATTTTCCAAAGCACCAGAGAGCTGGACAAGAAACAACCAGTGGAATAGCTTGCGTTCGGAAATTATGCGTTCTTCATCACTGGAAGCTTTAAAGAAGAGATTGGACAGTCACTTTTCTGCAATGATATAGGATCTCCTGCTTGAGCAGGGAACTGAACTAGGAGACTTCAAAGATCCCTTCCAGCCCTGTTCTAATTGACTAAAAACAGACTTAGAAATCTAAAATGTGCAAGTTCAGAGGTTCACCAGTTCTCTGTGATTCTTTTCATCAAGTTCTATATGCATTCTTTTAATTAAACTCTGTGTTCATTACTGTATTTTTCAGAGTATAAGACACCAGTTTTTGGACAGGAAAATAGAGGGGGGGATCTGCCTACCAGGTATTCATCTGCCTAGCTAGCATCCTTAGTCTGGTCAGCTTCAGCACATTATTTTATCCCCTAGTTAGGGCTTAAAAAACCTTATGATTTAAACAATACTGTGATGGCACCTTCTATCTTTACTGATGTTGCAGTATCCATTAACTAACAATACAATGGAACTCAAACACATTAGGAACTCTAGTTTTTCTTTCTTGTTCTTCAAAGAAAACAATTTTAGATAAGAACATAGACCAATCCTACTAAATCATACCAATCATACATCTGGCACAAGATTCCATTTTTCAAAGATAGCAATAAGTGTAAAACTAGTATTATTTGCCCTCTTTATATCACATTGTTTTCCAACAGTATTTTAAGTTGATTGCACATTTTAAAAAAATACCGTATTTTTCGCTCTATAAGACGCACCTGCTGATAAGACGCACCTAGATTTTAGAGGAGGAAAATAGAAAAAAAATATTTTGAGCCAAAAAGGGGAGAGGAAGAGAGGAAGGAGTGAAAGAAGGGAGTGAGGGAGGAAAGAAGGGAGGAAGGAAAAGGAAAGCAAGAAATGGAGGGAGGAAAGGAAGGAAGGAAGGAAGGAAAGAAAGAAAGAAAGAAAGGGGGAAGGGACAGGATCAGAGGAAGGAAGGAAGGAAACTTATGAAAGGGGAGAGTAAGAGAGGAAGGACTGAAGGGAGGGAGGGAGGGAAGAAGGTAGGAAGGAGAAAGAAAAGAAGAAATAGAGGAAGGGAAGGTAAAAGAGAGAAAGAAAAAGAGCAAGAAAGAAAGCAAAAAAGAGAGAAAGAAAGAAAATGAAAGAGAAATAAAAATAGAGAGGGGGAATGAAAGAAATGGAAGGAGGGAAGGAAGGAGAGAAAGCAAGAGAAAGAAAGAAAGCAAGAGAAAGAAAAAAGAATGAAAGAGCAAGAGAGCAAGAGAGAAAAAGAAAGAAAGAGAGAAAGAAAGAAAGAAAGAAAGAAAGGCAACTTCAAAGAAAGGCTCACTGAGCATCTCTCACTCTCTCTCTCTTTCTATCCCTCTTTCTTTCTTTCTCTTCCTTTCTCTCCTCTTCCTTTATCTTCTCTCTCTCCCTCCCTCTCTCTTTCTCTCCCCCTCTCTCCCCCTCTCCCTCTCTCTCTCTCTCTCTTGCTATCTCCCCCTCTCCCTCTCTCTTTCTCTCCCCCCTCTCCCCCCTTCCCCTCTCTCTTTCTCTCTCTCCCTCTCTTGCTATCTCTCCCCCCTCCCACTCTCTCCCTCTCCCTCTCTTTCTCTCTCTCCCCCTCTCTCTCTCCCCCTCTTTCTCTCTCTTCTTCTCACTTTCTCTCTCTTGTTTTCTTTCTGTCTGGGCAGATGGCTTTGCTGACCGGAGAAGCGAGCGATCCGGGAGTCCGGGACTGTGTGGCTTCGCGCCATGAAGAGGAAACGGCTCCGGCAGCAGGGAAAAGTCGGCCGTTTTCTCTTCATGCCGCAAAGCCACACAGTCCCGGACTCCCGGATTGCTCGCCCAAGGCAGGAGGCGGCGGTGGAGGAGAGGGGGCGGATTGCGCCCTAAGGCAGAAGGCAGCGACGTTGGAGAGGGGGCAGATTGCGCCCCAAGGCAGGAGGAGGCAGCGGAGGAGAGGAGGCAGATCGTGCCCCAAGGCAGGAGGTGGCAGAGGAGGAGAGGAGGCGGATCGGGCGGGCAATAGGGCAGGGTGGAGAAGCCAGGGGCGCATTTGGCCGGAGGCACCGTGGGGAGGCAGGGGCGGCCGCGGCTCCCTTTACTCCTACTGCCACACCTCCCCCGCCCACCTCCCCGCGGGCTGGCAGGGGGATGGGGAGCCCGTGGAAAAGGGCGCGCACGGGTGTATTTGGGGGTGCGCGCAGCTTACGGGGAACGGTGGGCCAGGCAGCAGCTAGCCAGCCAGCCGGCGGGATGGCGCTTCCGAGTTCGCAGCCTCCCCCCCCCCTCCCTGCCTGCATCTTCGCTCCATAAGAACGGGGCAGATTTTTCATCCTACTTTGGGAGGAAAAAACCTGTGTCTTATGGAGCAAAAAATACGGTACATAATAAAAAGATAATAAATAAAAAGTAATATATTTGAAGTACAAATACATTAAAACAGAAAAAATAAAATATGATGGACAGTGTCAGAAATAATGGAAGAAGATTATGATCATGTTGTTCATCCAACGTGTTCAAAGAGGACCTTGACATCTAACATGGCTGGAAGGCTATATAGTCATTTGTGTGTGTATATAAATTGACTTAAAATGCATAGATAATATTTTTACTTTAATTTTTTTATTTTATTTTAATATAATTATTTATTGAAAATCTATTCCAAAGCTGCTATAAAAGAAAGGGATTAGTAAAAGAATGTGATTCAGTTATTAGTCCAACATCACATATTTGATTAAACATTTATTTTTGTGCAATAAACAGAGGAATTTAATCATACAGCCCTCTGTGGTATAATAAATAATTAAAATTGCACTGTGTCAAAATTATGACTAATGAACCAAGCAAATCCTCCTCAAATATCTTTTTTATTGAGTACATCATATTTGCACTGCTTCAAAGGAAAACCAACTCTAAGTCTTTCCCATGATTAAAATAGGAAATTAGCCCCATCCCCAAGTTTCACAGGTCACATTGGCTAATTGGGTTAATTGATGGGCTCTCAAGACATTCCTTCCCTGACCTGATCCATTGCCTGTAGAGATTACCTTTGTTCTCAGAGAAAACTCTCTGTTGTGTCTAGTGAGGCAACAGAAAAATGGCTGCTGCCAGGTTCGGTTCGAAGTTGACACATAGCTTGTTGCTTAATCCATTGTACAAAATGACTTAAAGATTCTATTATGGCTCTTATCCAATAAAGTAATACAAATAATTCTCAACTATAATAGTTTCCTTAAAATATAATTAGCTTATCAAAATCCTTATGATTACATTGATAAAGTATGAGTTCCTATCTTAAGAGCAATATTTTTATTTATTTAATTCATACACTAGCTGCCCATCTTGCCACATGATAACTTTGGGGGTCTTACAATATTAAAAAATAATGGTATAATTTATAATATTATAAATACAATACTATAAAATCAGCAGCTAAAAAGATGGGTAGAGGGAATATGATGAGAGGCTCACGTATGTAATACAATGCAATACATAAATAATTTCTTTCTGAGAGCCTCAATGAAGGCTCAAGTAATGAATTGAAATATTTCTTCCAGATATCCTGCATAATACATTGCTGAAAAAAATAAAGGGAACACACAAATAATGCATCCTAGATCTGAATGAATGAAATATTCTCATTTAATACTTTGTTCTATATACAAAATTGAATGTGTTGACAACAAAATGAAATTGATTGTCAATCAGTGTTGCTTCCTAAGTGGACAATTTGATTTCAAAGAAGTTTGATTTACTTGGAGTTATATTGTATTGTTTAAGTGTTCCCTTAATTTTTTTCAGCAGTGTACACATAGAAGCTTTACTATATATCAAATTGATTGGAAAGTTAATATTTTAGATTGTAACTATTCTGCACATCAAAGATTTTAAAGTGTATTTGAAAATTTTTCTAGCGTGAAATCTTCTGCTGAAGCAAATGATTAAGCTATAAAACCGGTTAAAAATATAAATTTTAATGTTCACAAAATATGAGTTTTAAAAGGTCTCTGTGGAAACTTTTGTCAGTGACTTTGGAAACACTGAAATTTTTACATAGCTGTGATAAGAGTTTGTTTCCATTAGATTCCAGAATTCATTTCACACACTTTCCTGTTTTCCTCCTGACAATATATTTATATAGCCTATAAATTTAGGTGAGAACTTTAGACGAATCACCCTTTTTATCTCTTCAGCAGTTTGCAAAATGTTGCTCCTGGGATTAGGACATATTCACAGTAACATATTCACTGAAAATGCTAGTAGCCTGACAACTAGAGAAGGGTCTTAAATTGTGAGGCACTGTGAGGATCAATTTTTCACTACAATCTGCATTTGAAAAATAAATCATGGTAGAATTAAAAATATAAGGTGCCGAAGGTATTTTACATGAACCGTTACTATTTAGCAGTAAGTCTAAATATAGAGTTGATGTACTGAAAACGTGTAACATAAGTTAAAAGTTAGCTAGGTAGACAACAGCCATTAGATAACATAGTTTACTTCCTAACTTCGTGATATATATAAGACAAATAGTGCTATGAACAGTAATACTCAGATAAAAAACTCCCTTTTTACAACTCTGGATATAGGCCTCTAAATCTTAATCCATGATATAAAGCCTTAAATCTTTCTCTTTTTAACTAGGGGTACAATCCTCTTACAAATCGCTCCCATAGAAACAAATTTCAGTTGTTAGTATAGTAGTTCCAAAGCCACCTGTGTTAAATTCTCTTCTTCCCTTCTATAAATTTAGTAAAAGAGAGCAGCTCTATTTTCTCAATATTTCTTTTTTTATTTAAGTCATTCGCTTAAAGGTTACCAGACACACTAAGGAATTTTTGAAATAAACCATCAAACTTCCCTGAAGACTTACAGTATGTCTCTCTGGTCTTAAATCTCTGCACTGTATTTATTTGTAAATGTTTATAAAGATAACATGTTTTATATAAATAATATAAAATTATATGCCTGATGGATGGTGTATCAGTAAAATGTCTTCTTTAAACTAACTTTCTTGCCACTTTGGGGATTTGTCAATATAGCAGTCAAACATGACATTTGTAGTTTTTGTATTTTAGGACTCTAAAACCTCTCCTTTTACAGCCCTTCCTAACTAAATACATTCAGTGACTGAGGTTTTCCCCCCCAGCATCCTTCATGATGAAATGCTTTTTCTAAAGTTTCTGAATCTGATTGTAATATTCAGATTCAAATTAAGATATGCAAGTATTTTTCCTTCTGCCCTAGTTTTACACAGTCACCTAGGTATTGTCCACTAAACTATTATTTAGTTAATAATAACTAGATAACATAAGGCACTCTTCAATTACATTACCTTCCACTTTACTTCCAAGCTATGCATTCATTTGTGGGAGGTAGGGGAATTTAGGAAGTCTAAGCACTTTTTTGGGGTAAAGAAAGTTCTTCAAATCCTTAAAAGGGCTATTTGAAAGGATTCTTCATCACATACTGGCATCCATAAATATCTTGAATAATCTAAGTGTTGTTATTTGGTTCATTGCCCCACTTTATAATATAGAATATTTGTATATAGAATATATAGAAATAGAATGCCGGTACATATGTCTCACATATGGGTGGGTTCTGGCTTATTTCGTTGCTGGTTTGCTTCCTGAAATGCAGCGCCAGCAAAAGACAGCTTCTCTGCATGTGCAGAAGCAAAAATCAAAATAGCACCACCAATGGTGCCGCCAAAAGAGCTGGTTTGGAGTCGTAGCAGGCCTGGATCACTGCTGGTTTGGCAAGAGGGGGGAAATTCCCGCTACTGGTTCTATAGAACTGATTTACACCAGAGAAACCCACCTCAGGGGATTGCTTGGCTGGATTAACCAAGTTTTGTAGCCATATGAGAACCCTGTCTTTCAAGCCAATACAGGTAAGTCCTCATTTACCAACAGTAACTGAGACTAGAAACTCCATTGCAAAATGATATGGACATAAGGGTCTGCGAGAGCCATCGTGGGGCTTCCCAGAATCGCCCACGTTTCTACAACACTCCGTGGCCTACATTGGCTGCCGATCAGTTTCCGGTCACAATTCAAAGTTGTGGTTATGACCTTTAAAGTCCTACATGGCATTGGACCAGAGTATCTCTGGAACTGCCTGCTACCTCACGAATCCCAGCGACCAATAAGGCCACACAGAGTTGGCCTTCTCCAGGTCCCGTCGACTAAACAATGTCGTTTGGCAGGCCCCAGGGGAAGAGCCTTCTCTGTGGCGGCCCCAGCCCTCTGGAATTAACTCCCCCCGGAGATTAGAACTGCCCCCACCCTCCTTGTCCTTCGTAAACTACTCAAGACCCACCTATATCGCCAGGCATGGGGGAGCTGAGACACCTTCCCCCAGGCTTTTTATATTTTATGTTTGGTATGTATGTGTTGTTTGGTTTTAAATATGATAGGGTTTTATATGCTTCTTTTAATATTAGATTTGTTTCGCTGTAACATTGTTTTTATTATTGTTGTGAGCCGCCCCGAGTCTTCGGAGAGGGGCGGCATACAAATCTAATAAATTATTATTATGATTATTATGATTATTATGATTATATGACTATGCTGTCTTATCACAGCTGCTGTTCTGGCAATCTCAGTTGTATTTGTTAGAGGAATCCCATGTAGTCACAGGCTCCTGCAATCATGATTGCCATTTGCAAGTAAACAGTATCAAGAGTTTTAAACATGCTAATGTAAAATATTATACAACATATATTATGCAAAATATACATCCCTCCATTAATTCTAATGGTGAATGAAATACAGTAAATTGATATTTTATTAATTAAAAATAAAAAATTAAAATGATTTCACTGTACACAAATAGATTTACAAATGATGACTTTAACAATTTTAAAAGCCTATTTATAAATTTCTACTCGAAAACATTATTTACAAACTCTCCACTTACATAGTATCTTTCCCCATCTAAGTAAAATAGGCAGGCAGCTTTTTGCTTTCTTTGATTGATGAAAAGTATAAAATCTTGTAGATTTTTTTTCAAAAAAGCAGAGCATTATATTGCTCTATTTGAAGGCATGACAAATAGGTTAATTCTTTTGCTGTCATTATGTCAACACACAAGTATACGACTATTCTGCACATGAAATTTTCTACTTTCAATTTTTTGTTATCACCATTGTTGCCATTATTGATTGTACATCAATCAGAAGCTCTTTATATTTTATTTCTTTATTTTTTTCAATAAATATTCCCAACAAATCTAAACAAGGGTAGGTTTTCCTTTTCTGATTGATTTTACTGATTGCTGTAAATTCTAAAATCCAGAAAATTTTAATCCTTGGACAATATACAAATAGTCTCTCTCAATATTGAGAAACCCATTCTAAAAAGACTGCTGAAAACTAAACTTTTATTCTTAATACTCACACTTTAAGATCACATTGCAAAAAAGAGATTAAATTGACCAAATGAAATAAAAAATATTGAAAGCAAAATCATTCATTACAGAAGATTACAAATATGCTTAACTGTAGTTTTATGATGCTCTAAAATTCCCATTTTACTTAAATGTATATACATATACACTGGTACCTCTACTTAAAGAACTTAATTCATTCCATCACCTAGTTCTTAAGTAGAAAGGTTTGTAAGTAGAAGCAATTTTTCCCATAGGAATCAATGTAAAAGCAAATAATGCGTTCAACTGATTAGAAAAGAAATAAAAGCTTGGAATTTGGGGGGGGGGGACAGTCGCTGCCGAAGGAAGAAGGTGAGGTGAGGGGAGTAAAAAAAAATACAAAACTTTAAGGCTTTAAAAAAAAGGGACTCTGAGGCAATGTTCCCTCTAACCTGCGCAGTGCGCTGTGGTGCAGGCAAATCTCAAAGACAGCATAACATTTTCCAAGCCCGCACAGAGCCGGCGCTGTTTCTCCTTGCCCGACAGCTTAACCGCCCCTCCCAAGCTGTCGGCAGGGAAGAAAGCCCCGGCTTCTCCGGCTCTGTCTGGGGTTGCCGTCGCGCTTGCGCACCTCCCCTGCGACCTCAGAAGAAGGCAGAAGATCGGGTGGGGGGGGCTGATGGAGGCCATCCCCCTCGCGCTGATCAAGGCTGCCCCGTGGGCTTTCTCTAGCATCTGGATATAGAGCATCGAGGGATGCTCTTCCGCTTCCCCTCAGTTGCCACCATGCACACTGTGTCACTTGCCCGGTGGCGGGGTCCTTGCCGGCACCACACCCAGTTTGGATGGGGGCAGCTAGTTGCCATGGGCATCCAAAATGGGGCCGCTGCCGGCAGGGACCCCACGAGAAACGCCCACCGCCAGACAAGTGACATGGCAACTGAGGGAAAGTGGAAGGGCATCCCTCGGCGCTCGAGAAAGCCTGCGGGGCAGCCTCGCTCCATCAGCCCCCACCTTGCTCACCACCCATTGAACCTGGAGCCCCTTTCCCCAGGGGAAAAGTGTGAGGGGGGCATCTGCGAGGAGGAGGACCACGATGCCCATCATCCTCCGCCGGCTAGGGGCAAGCATAAGTGCCGCAGCATGCTGCTCTTCCCCTCCTGTTGCGCCTCCATTCGTCGGGCTGGCTGGCTTGGTGGGGTGGGTACAGCAGAGGGAGGTGCTGGCTGGGCCCTTGCTTGCATAGCCAGGCTCTTGGGAGGGAGGGAACCGGCCTTACACCCTGGAGCTGCCTGCCCCCCATTGAGCCTGGTACCCCTTTCCCCAAGGGAAAAGCATGAGGGGGCATCTGTGAGGAGGAGGACCACAAACGCCCATTATCCTCAGCCGGCACGGGGCATGCATAAATGTGGCAGCATGCCCCCTGTGGGCCGTTGGGCAGCCTTGATCAGAGCAAGGGGGCTTGCTCCATCAGCCCCCACCCCAATCCTGCAGCCTGAGAGAAAGCAAAAGGGAGATCAGTGAGAGAAAAACAGAAAGGAAGGTGAGAGAAATAATAAAAAATAAGAAATGAGAGCAAAAAGGGAGGAAAAACAAATGAGAGAGAGAAGGGGGAGGGAGAAGTACACAGAAATGAGAGAGACCTGGAGGGAAAGAAAAAGTGAGGGAAAAGAGAGAGAGAGAAGTGGAAAGAAAGAAAGAAAAGGGAAAAAGAGGGAGAGAAAGAGAAGTGGAGAGGAAGGAAGGAAGGAAGGAGAAATGGAGAGAACAAGGAAGGAAGGAGGAAGAATGAAATGAATGGAGGGATAGAGGAAAAAAGACTTTTTTGGGGGGGGGGGTGTAATTTTTTTAAATTGTTCTCTCAACATACATTCAAACAATAGAGTGTACCATCTAATTTTCCATGAATAAAATGCAGTATTTTGTTAGTAACAAATATCAATCATCAAAAAAGTTGCAAAAGTTTTTTTTCTAATTTTGTCATCCAGTTACATACATTTTCTTTAAATTAAATTCCCTCCTTAATGTTCTTTCAAAAAGTACACCAATTATATTTCTAACTTATTAACCATTATGCCAAAGTGCTTCCTTCTTTCTTTATACATTTTTCTATAAACCAAGAAAACCTTGTATAGCCAGATGTTAACAAAAGAAAATTAAAAACAAAACATAAACATATACGAATTTCAGACTTCTTCCCCCCTCTAAATAGTACATTTACCCAATCCCAAATTTAAAAATTATTTCAGCCCATCTAACATTTAGCCAATTAATACTTATCTACATTTCTTACTTAATTATTAATTATAAATTTCAGTCAATTTGAGAAAAGAAAAAAAGGGGGGAAATTATAAATATTCTCTATTTTCAATCAATTAAAAATCATTAATATTATTAATCTCCCCAACAATTCTAAATTCAATCCCATTTAAGCATTAATCCAAATCAGTATCACCTACTACATAGCTTATTATAATCAATACTTCTAACAATACTCCAAGCTTAATCAACTCTTCTCAAACTCCAATTTCTTTAATCTAAGCAGAACTTTTAACCGAACCAAACGCAAATGCTTTGATTTCACTGAGGCTTTCCTCGCTGGGAAACCCCACCTTCAGACTTCCTTTGCCAGCGAAGCGCCCGTTTTTGCGATGCTGGGATATCCCTGCTGGGATTCCCCTACAGCATTGAAAAAATGCAGAAGTCCAGAGGTGGGGTTTCCCATAGAGGGGAGCCTCAGGGGAATCCCACCAGTGCGAAAATGGGCACTTCGGCTGGCAACGGAAGTCCGGAGGTGGGCTTTCCCAGCAAGGGAAGCCTCAGCAAAATCTCAGCATTTGCCACCTCCGGACTTCCATTGCCAGCTGAAGCGCCCGTTTTCACACTGGTGGTATTCCCCTGCTGGGATTCCCCTGCAGGATCGCAAAATCCGGAGGTGGGGTTTCCATGGAGGGGAACCTCAGGGAAATCCCTCCAGCGCGAAAACGGGCACTTCAGCTGGCAACGGAAGTCCAGAGGCGGGGCATCCCAGTGGTGGTGGCAGGTTTGTAAGGTGAAAATAGTTCAGAAGAAGAGACAAAAAAATCTTAAACCCCTGGTTCGTATCTCGAAAAGTTCCTATGACGAGGGGTTTGTAAGACGAGGTATCACTGTAGTGATCCCTCGATTATTGCGGGGGTTACGTTCCAAGACCTCCTGCGATAATCGATTTTCCGCGGTATAGTGGTGCGGAAGTAAAAACACCATCTGCGCATGCGCATATGGTGGAGCCGGGGAGCGACAAAAGTGCGGAGGCTGGCAATGGTTGTATTTAATGTCGGCCACCCGTAGGCACCCGCCCGCCCGCTTGACGCTCGCCCGTTCGCCCTCCCGCTCGCCGCTCGCCCTCCTGCCCGCCGCTCGCCCTCCCGCCCGCCACTCGCTTGCCGCTCGCACGTTCGCCCGCCCGCCGCTTGCTTGCCGCTCGCACGTTCGCCCGCCCGCCGCCTGCCCACCGCTCGCTCGCTCGCTGCTCGCCCGCCTGCTCTCCGCCCGCCCGCCGGCGAAGAGAAAGAAAACAAGAGAGGGAAAGTGAGAAAAAGAGAGAGAGCAAGAGGGGGAGAGATAGAGAAAGAGAGAATGACAGGAAAGAAAGAGAAAGAGACAGAGAAGTGATTCTTGGTGATGATGTATGATGTCATCGGGTGGGAAAAACCGTGGTATAGGAAAAAAACCGCGGAGTATTTTTTAATTATTATTTTTTGAAAAACCGTGGTATAGCGTTTCGCGAAAATTGAGACCGCGAAAATCGAGGGATCACTGTACTGGAATGTACATAATGACACAAAATGTTGTGACATTTGATGTACAGTGATCCCCCGGTTATTGCGTCCCCGACCATTGCGAACAGGGTAATTCGCGATTTTTCAACCCGGAAGTCAAAATACCATCTACGCATGCGTACCGGGCACGCATGCGTAGATGGCAGCGGCTTCCCTGGGTCTTCCCCCTCTTGCTGGCGTCAGCGAGGAGTTTCCCCACCGCCCACGCAAACTCCTCGCTGCCGCTCGCCCGCCCTTCGCCTGCCCACGCCGTTCGCTCCCCCCTCTTGCTGTCGGGAGGGCGAGAAGCCCTCCCCAGCACCCGCTCGCCCGCCCTTCGCCCTGGCGGAGAAATTCCAGCCCCCACCTGGTCCCACCCGATCCTCCTCCCTGAGGCAGCTCGCCCTCCCATGGCCGCTTCCTCCACCCTCTATTGCAAGCCTCTCTCCTCCCATATTCTGCCCCCCTCCCAGCTTCCAAGCCGCATTCGCCTTCCTCCGCCACCACCAGCATCCAGCTCCCGGCCAAGCAGCCAGGAAAGCCGAGCCGGGCGTGGCGGGGAACATCGGCGCGGGAGGCAGGAGACGGCCGCCGTCACCGCCATACGCGGCTCGGCTTCCCTGGCTGCTGCTCCGGTCGCCCGATCGTCTCCTGCCTCCCGTGCCGATGTTCCCTGCCAAGCCTGGCTCGGATTCCCTGGCTGCTTGGCCGGGGGGGGGGCTCGGCCGAAAGGAGCTGGAGACGCAGAGCTGAACACACCCCTTCATCCCCAAAGGCCGGCCTTTTTGTCTGGGAGGGAAGATGACGTGCCGGTGGCACAGGGGCGAGGGGCGGGAGGCAAATCGCTGCGTCTCCAGCCCCTTTTGGCCGAGCCCCCCCCTCCGGCCAAGCAGCCAGGGAAGCCGAACTGGGCTTGGCGGGGAACATCGGCACGGGAGGCAGCTTCTGCCGGACATGGGCAATGGGCGGGACAGAGAAGCGGGGAGAATCAGGAGGCTCCTTTGGCAGCTGGGGGCTGCCTGGCTTTGTTGTTTTGGCTGCAGCGGGTGCCAGGCAGCCTCCAGCCGCCAAAGGAACCTCCTGATTCTTCCCGCTTCTCTGTCCCGCCCATTGCCCGTGTCCGGCAGAAGCTGCTGCCTTATTGCTCTTTGCCGGCGGGATGCAAAGTGCTGGGGTGGGAGGGTGTCCTGACAGCCCCCCCACCCATATGCTTCGCCTCCCGCCGGGCAAGAGCGCTCGGGTGGCAACTTCTTCTAGATACGGGCGATGGGCGGGACAGAGAAGCGGGGAGAATCAGGAGGTTCCTTTGGCGGCTGGAGGCTGCCTGTCACCCGCTGCAGCCAAAACAACAAAGCAGGGCAGCCCCCAGCTGCCAAAGGAGCCTCCTGATTCTCCCCGCTTCTCTGTCCCGCCCATTGCCCGTATCTAGAAGAAGCTGCCACCCGAGCGCTCTTGCCCAGCGGGAGGTGAAGCAATGGGGTGGGGGGGGGCTGTCAGGACACTCCCCCACCCCAGCACTTTGCATCCCGCCGGCGAAGAGCAATCAGGTGACGGAAGGCAGCTGCTTGGGCCGAGAGGAGCCGGCCTTGATCCGCCAACGCGCGCTACGATCTTCCGGGCCAGCCAGGCTCAGCGGATCAAGGCCGGCTCCTCTCGGCCCAAGCGGCTGCCTTGATCCGCTGAGCCTGGCTCGCCCGGAAGATCGTAGCGCGCGTTGGCTGCAGCGGCGAGCGATTTCGCCGCCGGTGCAGCCAACGCGCGCTACGATCTTCCGGGCGAGCCAGGCTCAGTGACGGAAGGCAGCCGCTTGGGCCGAGAGGAGCCGGCCTTGATCCGCCAACGCGCGCTACGATCTTCCGGGCCAGCCAGGCTCAGCGGATCAAGGCCGGCTCCTCTCGGCCCAAGCGGCTGCCTTCCGTCACTGAGCCTGGCTCGCCCGGAAGATCGTAGCGCGCGTTGGCTGCAGCGGCGAGCGATTTCGCCGCCGGTGCAGCCAACGCGCGCTACGATCTTCCGGGCCAGCCAGGCTCAGCGGATCAAGGCCGGCTCCTCTTGGCCCAAGCGGCTGCCTTGATCCGCTGAGCCTGGCTCGCCCGGAAGATCGTAGCGCGCGTTGGAGACAGGCTTTGAGTTTTGGCTGCGGGGCGAGGGAGTTAGGAAAGTCCTACTTCTCCCCCCGCAGCCAAAACTCAAAGCCTGTCTCCTGCTGCCCGGTTTAGCCAGGACACGAGCGGCGAAATGACTTGGAGGAATGGTTTCAGCTTCACATTTCTCCAAGTCATTTCGCCGCTCGTGTCCTGGCTAAACCGGGCAGCAGGAGACAGGCGGTGGGCTGGGAGCCGCAGGCGAAAGGAGCTCGGGCATTGTTCTCCGGACCCCGCCCACAGCCTGGAGAGGGAAAGGGCCGCCGCGGGGCTGAGCGGGCGGGGTCCGGAGAACAATGCCTGGCGCCGCGCTCCGATGCCCGAGCTCCTTTCGCCTGCGGCTCCCAGCAGCACTTTGAATCCAGCAGCTTCTGCTGGATACGGGCGGTGGGTGGGACGAGCAGCGCGGAAGCCAGGGGCTGTGGCAGCTCGCCCCCCCATCGCCCGTATCCAGCAGAAGCGGCGGGATTCAAAGGGATTCAAGGCTAACTTCTGCGCTTGGCTTGAGGACTCAGCTCGGAAGCTGCACGGGTGTTTTAAAAGGTCTCCGCCGGCATGGGGGGCTTCCTACCACCTCCCGAACCCCCAACTCGGGTTTGGGGGGGTGCTAAGAAGCCCCCCATGCCGGCAGAGACCTTTTAAAACACCCGTGCAGCTTCCGAGCTGAGTCCTCAATCTTCGGCTCCTCGCTAGCGCTGCGGAAGTAAAAATACCATCTGCACATGCGCAGATGGTGTTTGTACTTCCGCAGCGCTACTTCGCGAAAACCCGCTCGTTGCGGGGGTTCCTGGAACGGAACCCTCGCAACGAGCGGGGGATCACTGTATTCCAGATTTTGAAGTATGCACCTAGAAACTAGTAAATATGTCAACAATTATGTCTGCTTCTATGAATATACTATGTCTAAAATATTCCTTAACAGAGGAATGAAGGTGTAAAAGAGACTATTTTGAGAGATTTGCAGAAGAAAGAGTTGAAACAAATTTTGTCTGAGTAGAAATATTAGAACCAGAAATACTGGAATATAATAAAAGTTGGATTATAAAATAGAAAAGCCAGCAGAAGTAAAACACAAATGACAAGGAAATATAATGACCTGGAAAAGGACTTTCAACTGAATATAAAAAAGAAGTTTACTAACGACTCGAAGAGGCCTTGGAGATCGGAAAAGGAAAACTTTAGGAAAAAAGTTGAAATCCTACAGCATTTGAATGAAACTGAATTCATTCAAATGCTGTATCAAGATTGTTAGAAGCAAAAAGGAATATAAAGTTGGTTTGTTTGGCCAAAACTAAAATGTTTAAATAAAATTCTGTCAACCCTTTACAGTCTTTTTCTTAGCATCAGGATGGAGAAGCTGATAATGTATGGATCTCCATATATATTAGAAATGCATTTTGAGAGGGACAGGTAGTTGTTTCTAACATTATAGGGTGGAGATGGGCAATTAATTTTCTAGAAGGCCACATGAGACTGTTGTGGGGGACCACTGTCATCTTGGTCATATTGCCATGCTAGTCCTGCTATCACCTCAGACTTGCTAATGCCTTGTTCTCTCCACTGATGCCAGGGGCTATATTGGGACTGCTCACGGGCCCTAAGATCTCCAGGTCAGTTATAGGGGGTGAAGACATATCCTCATTAAGGCTTCTAGATATACTATCTTGCATTCAGTGCATATTTACTCATAATTTTAAAGGTAGACATCAGCATGATTTTCTAACAGAAGAAAAGATATATAATTGAAAAAGAAAGAAAATATTCTATTTGAGCAGGTAGGCTGACCTAGTTAACCTTGTTATTTATTGTTTTCAGACTTTTAAAAAGTTTTAGAAGACAACTGCCTTAGGTTAGAATAAATCTTTCTCTACAGGTATGCAATTCGATTATAGTCTATTTCAAGATTCTCAGCATCATATTAAGGAAACATCTTTTAATAGTCAATGACACAGATACAATCCAATATCAGCAGGGTCATTTTGTTAACAGTTCATTTTTCCCAACTATGTAAGTATAATCCAGTCCTTGATGGATTGCTGAAAAGTTCAGCAATAAATTTTTGATGAATATTGAATACAGATTTATTTATTTATTGAGTTTGCATATCTAAACAAACCCCCAATTAGAATAGTTAAACAATATAAAAATAAATTAAATACAAATAACCTGCCAAAATATTTTATTTATTTATGATCTGGATTTCTAGCCTGCTCTTCTCTGTAGACACCGACGGCTTACAAAACAGGGATAAATACAAAAAAGGAATATGTAAGAAACCCAAAAGTTAAAACTAGTCTAAATCTAATCTAAAACCCCTGATTTATTTAAAAACAATCATCCACATTCATTCCATTACAACCATACATCTGGCCAGAACAGAATGTGAACGCTCAACAGCCCCAAGCCTGCCAGCAGAGATGAGTCTTCAAAACCTTACAAAAGGCCAGGAGGATGGGGACGGTATGAATCTCTGGGGGGAGTTGATTCCAAAGGGCCAGAGCTACCACAGAGAAGGCTCTACCCCCAGGTCCCACGAGACGACATTGCTTAGCTGACGGGACCTAGAGAAGGCCAACTCTGGGATTAATGAGGCAGAAGACGGTCCCGTAAGTAACCTGGCCCTAAGCCATGTAGGGCTTCATGACCAACACATTAAATTGCATCTAATAGCCAATGCAGCTCATGGAGTGGTGTTGAAATATGGGTTTACCTTGAAAGGCCCATAATGGTTTGTGCGGCTGCATTTTGCACTAACTTCAATCTCCGAATGTTCTTTAAAAGTAGCCCCATGTAGAGGACATTGCAGTAATCAAACCTCCAGGTGATGAGGGCATGAGTGGCTGTGAAAAGAGACTCCCTATCCAAATAGGGCTGCAACTGGTGCACCAGGCAAACCTGTGTAAATGCTCCCCTTGCCACAGCCAAAGGATGATGTTCTAAGTTAAGCTGTGGATCAAGAACGACTCCTAAGTTGCAGACCCTCTCTAAAGGGGTCAAAAGTCCCCCTCCCAGGGCAATGGAGAGACAAATGGAATTGTCCTTGGGAAGTAAAACCCACAGCCCAGGGGTTGAGCCTGAGCCTGTTAACACCCATCCAAACCCTAACAGCCTCCAAACAACAGAACATCACCTACACTATTTCATTGAATTGACACAGGGTGGAAATGTATAGCTTAGTATCATCAGTGTACTGATGGTAACTCACTCTGTGTCATCGGATAATCTCACCCAGTGGTTTCATGTAGATATTAAACAGCAAGGGGAAGAGGACCAACCCCTGAGGAACCCCACAGAGGGACCTAGGAGTCGATCTCTGATCCCCTACTAACACCGACTGCGTCCAACCATGGAGGTAGGAGGAGAACCATCCACTCCATGGTTGATGGTATCGAAACCTAATAGAAGATCAAGAAGCACTCGGATAAAGGAATGACTCCTATCCCAGGTCTGCCCGAGATCATCTATCAGTGCGACCAAAGCAGTTTCAGCGCTGTAGCCAGGCCTGAAACTGGACTGTTGAGGGCCCAGATAATCGGCTTCATTCAAGGACCACTGGAACTGAAACACCACCACCTTCTCAACAACTTTCCCTAAACAAAGGGAAGGTTGTAGTCAGGACTATAGTTGTTTAAAATAGCTGGATCCAGGGAAGGCTTCTTGAGGAGGGGATGTACCGTTGCCTCTTTTAACAGAGACCAGAAGTATATACTCTGGTTTCTCTTCAGATCATATAAATCTTTCGCCTTTAACAGAGACCAGAAGTACCCCTCCATCAACGAAGCATTGATGATTACCTGGATTCAGCCTTGTGTTACCTTCCTACTGGATGAGACCAGCCAGGGAGGACATGGGCCCAATAAACAGGTGGAAGCGCTCACAGCTCCGTTGGCCTTGTCAACTTCATCAGTCGTCACCAGGTCAAACTCTCCCCAATAACCAGACTAAGACGGGTCCCTGTTACCTCGACTGACTCATCAGTCGCAACTGCATTCCAGTTGAAATCCAGGTCCATCCAGATCTGAGCGACTTTATCAGAAAAAAAATATTTTTTTTAAGTATTTTTTTTAGTTTTTCTTCCACATTATAACATACAAAAAACAATATACCTTCTAACAATATACCTTATTAAAGTCCCCAGCACTGCCCTGCAAGGGTTTGTCCACCACCATCTCCAATTGAGGAGGGAGCGAGTTACCCTAAACAGGGTGGCTGGGCAAGATTCCACTGATGCAATCAAGGCAGAAAGATATGAGTGTCTTGCTGCCTTGATCATCACTAAGTAAGTCTTAATATAAGAACTTAATTATAGTCAGTTAGTGCTGATATAACAAGGAAACATGCTTGGGACATATAATATAGACTTTCTGAAAGGCCTGCAGGGTCAGGACCATTCTAATCTCTGGAGGGAAAATATTCTCGAGGTACAGCAAAGAAGGCATGAATCCTCTGTTTGGCAGATGACATTCCTGGCAGAACTCGAAGCATGCCTGTTCTGCTGGACCAATTGAACAGGAAGAAACTGGGAGAAAATGATTTTTCAGTTAACCTAATCATAAGTCATGAAGAATTTTAACAAGGTCAATAAGCATTTTGAATTGGAACAGTAATATATATGTGCTGGATAGCTGACCCCAAATGGTATAAATTACTTCACCAATTATTAGTATTGTGCTTGTTGTCTACAAAAGATATAGCAAACATTTCTCTGATTCTTTTGACAAGACTAAATTTTATATGTTGTGTGTGTGTTTTATATTACAAAATCAATAAAAATATTTTTTTTAAAAGACTAAATTTTAATCTTAAAATCCTTGGACTGAATAATTCGGCCATGTATTCATGAAATGTAATAGGATAATTCACCTTCAAGCTCAGTATTCCATCTCCAGTAGGGATAAAGTATTGTGGATCTGTTTTATGAAATATTATAAAAATATACCACTGAATGTAATATATGTCCCTCAATAATTCTTGTAATAAATCTTAAGATCCTTTGAAAAATCAAAGTTTTTCTTCATAATGTAATCCTAGAATCATTAGGCAAGCAATTTAAATGATTTTGGTCTAATTTCTTTTTACTGAGACATATATTACTACCTAATGTATTAAAAACTTGCAATATACAGTATTTCATGGGAGATTATAGCTGTAAGCATATAAACACTGTCTATTGTGTTTATCTATAAAGTTAGCACATGCCAATGAACATATAAATCTAAGCTTCTTGCTTTAAAACCTCAAGGCAACAAAATAACATGAACATACAATCTATTCATAAAAATCAAATTATCTTAATTAAAAAGAGAATAATTTAGTTCTGTGATCCATTAAATAATTAAAATGCTGTTTTAACGCTTAAGACAGATTCAAAAACATGTTCTTGAGGGTATTGGGAAGGGCCCTTAAATGAAAAATAAAGCAGATACAATTCAAGAAAAAAGTTCAGCTGGGTTAAAAGGAACTTTTAAATGAGCATGCACAATTGACTTAATTTTTAATTTAAAATGAAAACCAGCTGTATGAAGGATCTTAAAACTTCCACTTTTTTCTGTATCTTACAACTTTTTATCTTAAGAGCTCTTAACTCTTTACCTTCATTTAGAATTTCTTGATGAAGTGTTTAACTCATCTGACGTAACCCATATGATACTTTTTCCCAAAAGCATCTATATCTACTTCCTCCATCAAATGTAACATTTTGAGACATATTAATCCTTGAAATGTTTCTTTAATAAGCATTCTTCCAAACAGCTTTCTGAGATTTAATTTTACATAAAAAGAAGAAACCACTCCCTTGCTCAGGTAAGCCTATAAAAATGGAACAGATAAAAGCTTTTTAAACCCCCCATAATCTCTCCTTATATAGATTTGGTCAAGGATGGCTGGGTAATTGGGAAACACATGAAAGCACATCCCTATCCAATTAGCACTTCAGTGCAATTAAACGGAAGAGCTTTGCTATTCTGCAAAGATATGACTTTGATCTTGTAGTGAAAAATGTTCCTTATCTAAAGCTGCTGTTTTTATTGTTTTTACCTTGTATTCAATAATTAGCATTAATTGTATGCTTGAAACCTGACCTGCCACAAATGGAATGTTTGCAGCATTTGACATAATGACCCTAGAGCAGTATTCTATTTTGTCTATATTGTATTTGCTAATTATATATAACTTAAAGTATGCTCTTCATCATTAAATCCACCATAAAAGAAGATATTGAAGTAGAATGAAGCAATTTGAGTAGTTTAACCAGTATCAAATTCATTAGAACATGAAAGAAATTTTAACTCAAGCAATATACATATATTTATTCTTTAATTGCTTCCTGTAGAACTTTAACTGATTTCATGAATCTACAGATAAAAACGATCTAAGCCTAATATAAAATTATTGCTTAAATCACAGAGCCCAAAATCCCTAGCATCATTACTATATCTTCAGCTGATCCCATTTCACAATTGACTTCTTCAATTCCCAATCCTTTCAATTTACCCATATTCTAACTTCTTTCTACAGTCTCAAAGGAATCTGTATTTTCTGCAAATGGTTATGGTAAGACATCCTTAGCCTAAGGGGTTCACACGCTCTCCCAAACACTTCAAAAGCTGAATGCTAAATTTGGGTAGAGCTATCTTATTTACAAAGAGTGGAAATGGAAGCAGTAAACTTGTGGGCATGAAGTCCCTCCCATTTTTATCCTTCAAATTGTCAACACAGTAAAAATCAAAACAAAAATAAACATATTTTTAGCATGGAAAGAGGAGATATGCTGAAAATGAAGTATTTTTATCCCTTCTCACTTAAAATTTCCCCAAATGATCTGTTAATACCCTAAACATTGCGACTTGGTACCTGTTTGGAGGAGGAATTAAAATTGGAAAAGGAAGCAACTTGTTTCTGGTGTCTATGCCTAAAATGAATGTAGGATTTTACTATTACAGCTAGCATTATTTTTGTGTTATATTTATTCATTTGTTTGCATCATTTTAACCTTTTTGTCCCTACTCTATGCTGTCATTTAGAACAATTTTGAAAAAACCTTCTTCCTTAAATTTGAAAAAGACATACAAAATGCAAACAAGAGAAAGTGAATAAAAAGATAACTAATAGGACAAAGCTAGTTGGTACCTGCTCCAATACTGTGTATACTGTACCAGTTTTGGGAGAGTCTGTTGCTAGTCCTGCCTAACATCTCTTCTCTTGATTTTTTCAGATTACCTTCCTATATTTCCCTTCTTTAGAAATGTTATTTAAGAAATATATTAAGTTTGTATTTTTCTCAAACAGTTTTTCCTCTATTGGAAGGTAAAAGCCTTCATGAAGGTAAAAGCCTTCCTCTATTGGAAGGTAAAAGCCTTCAGTTTTTCCTCTATTGGAAGGTAAAAGCCAGTTCACACCATCAACCCCAACTATCTCTGATCCACTGGCAACTTCAAAATAAAGATTTAAAGAAACACAAACTTTTCTGCCTGCTTTGGCTGCAGTTAATTAAGTACTTCTCTTCTGGAGGTTAGCCAGCAAAACAATCAGGAAACAAAATCCCCTCAAGATAAGGGAAATCTTTTATCACAATACTGCTCCTCAGCATCAGACCTCTCATTCAAACCCCTGCTGTCGGATCCCTCATAAAATTCCATACCTAGGAAAAGATTTACACATCTAAGATCAACACAGCCACAGATCAAGAAAGTTACTTTCTTTCTGACTTCCTGGTCTGCAGGGCAACAGCACTTTACACACCTAATGCACCTCACAATCAAAGTCCATTATTACTATAAATATTATTATTCTCATCATCCTGATTTTGTTTCCACATTTGACAGTTGAATTGTATGTTTACTTGGCTATTGTATAAAACTCCACTTCAAGCAGTTGTCACTGTGCTCATTTACCTGGGCACAGAACAGATTTTTCTTCTAATACCTCTTATAGCAAAACAAAGAAATCCATACCCTCACCTGTGCTCAAAGGGCCAGGTACTGCATATAAAAGGGGAGCAAGCTTAAGACTCACCAGCACTGACAATGTTACCTAGTTGAGTAATGAAATGCCTGCAAGTAAACAACCAAGCTCACAAAAGACTCCTTTCAACTCTGAGCTACAGATATTCTTTTATTGGAACCCTGATACATACAGTTGTTCCTATATCCAAAATTTGATCTATCTAAATCTGCAATGATTCCAAAATGAAACATATTCATCTGAAGTTTGTTATATAATATTTTTACCCTGATTTAATAACACAAATGTATGGAAGCATTTTTGGCTGATAAAACTAATATTAAATTTAAGACTGAAAAACAGACATAATCGTAGAAATTACAATGGAATAATAGTCTTAGAATCAAATATTAGTCTGTGGAATCTCTGCTTAATCTGTGGAGATTAGTCTATGGAGTCCCTGTGGAGACTGTGGAGTTCCCACAACAGAGGAGTCTATATGAATCTATTATAGGAGATTAGGTCCATCACATAATGCTAGTTTTGCATATAGACATATGTCAATTGTTTCCCAATTAGGAACTAATCCTGAACCAACTGACGTCAATTGGAGTTTTGCCATCAACTTTAGTGCAGAAAATAAAAGGCCATTAAAAATATAATTTTACTTACATCAATCTTTAGTCAAACTAATGGATGACTCATTCAAACATCCAATTAATTACCTTTTAAGCACCTGAATATTTGATGTAGGTTAAAATAATTACATTTTAAAATATTTACTTTATTTGAACTGGAATCAATCCAGTACACCTCTTTGTATTAAAAATCTTGATATATCAATGGAAAAATATGAACATCGTGGTTCATTAAGAAATTTATGTAATTCTTGATTTATTGACTAAGACGAAGGCCAGAGTTATAATTTACAGACGTTGAGACAGCACTGTTCAAAATCTATAGAGACTGGCTGCACACAAAAATGAAGAAGTGTTTGATGTTTGGCTTCCTAAATTGTACTTGCATTTGTATGTGTGTGTGAGTTTGTTCAAGAATATTAGCTTTTTTCCCCACATCCTGTTTTTTCTTACAATCATTCCCTGAAAAGATTTTTTTTTTAAATTCTAAAGATAGAAGGGACACTATGGAATGAAATGAGACCACTTAGGAAATTGTGTTAGGAAATGGCATGCTAACATTCGTTTGGTCTTAAAATAAGTATCAAAACATAAATTCATTCTCCAAAGTATGGTGAGTTGATTGCTATTCTGTAATTTTACAAAAATAATAATAATAATCAGGATAAGTTACTCCAGGCATAACTGTTTCACCTTTATTTTATTTTAAAATATATGTTATATTAAACCAACCAACTTAGTTGGAAATTTACCCTATGCTTTTTTCTCTCCATTTCATAATCAATATTTAATAGAACTGACAATAATTATTGAAATAAAACAGAATGTCAGTTGAACCCTACTTGCATCAGTAGAAAATATCTAACATATATGACATGTAGTTTAGCTCATGAAAGGATGAGATGAAGTTTTATGACAGTCTATGCATTAAAATGATTAATTCTTTTACTTCTGACATCAGGCTGACAATGTGGCATCTTGCCAAATATCTTAAAATGTTTAGTTCAAGTAGTACAGACAGTGAAGCAATTCCAAAATTACCTCAGAGAATACTCTGACTTTTCTGCTGAAAGTCTGTCATTTCTTGATTACATGTTAGAAACCAGTATCTTGCTGAGTTGGTATCTCAGGTTTTTATCCATTATATCATAAACTAATTAGAAATGCAATAAGACCTCAAATTTTTCTAATTAAGACCCATGTTTCTCTCATGGGTAAATTGTTTAAGCACTTAATTCCAATAAAGCCTTAAAAATTCAGATAAAATATGTCCTAAAGTGACCATTATTCTCCCCTAATTCAAAAGGAACCAAGAAAGTAAATTGCCTTTTGATTTCAAATATCCTTGAGGAAAATGATAGCTACTTGGTCAGCAGCAGATAGATCCAACTCTCTCCTCTGTGAAATTACAAATACAGTGATACCTCGTCTTACGAACCCCTCGTCATACAAAATTTTTGAGATACGAACCCAGGGTTTAAGATTTTTTTGCCTCTTCTTCTGAACTATTTTCACCTTACGAACCCGCCGCTGCCGCTGGGATGCCCCGCCTCTGGACTTCCGTTGCCAGAGAAGCGCCCGTTTTCGTGCTGGTGGGATTCCCCTGAGGCTCCCCTCCATGGGAAACCCCACCTCCGTCTTCCGTTGCCAGCAAAGGGCACATTTTTACAATGCTGGGATTCCCCTGCAGCATTGTAAAAATGGGTTTCCCATGGAGGGGAGCCTCAGGGGAATTCCACCAGTGCGAAAACGGGCGCTTCGACTGGCAAAAGGGGTGAATTTTGGGCTTGCATGCATTAATCGCTTTTCCATTGATTCTTATGGGAAACATTGTTTCATCTTACAAACTTTTCACCTTAAGAACCTCGTCCTGGAACCAATTAGGTTCGTAAGACAAGGTATCACTGTAATTGTAAAAGGTATTGAACTGGGTGGCAAAGCTTTATGTAGTCAGTGCAATAAGTATGCTGTTTCTGTTTTCTGATTAAAAAAGTATTCAGTATTTTTTTCAGTATGCAAGTATAGTGATAAATAGAATAAATTATACACTACAAGGCAATGAATGAGATAATAGTAAGCGGATTTGTTTAAATATGTATACTTTACAGTTACTAACTTAATAATTAATGGACTATGTCATTTTTTGTAATTTAAAAATATTTTTCTTGTAAGCTACCAGAACTGTTCAGAGTAGGATGACATACAAATTTAATAATAGCATGTATGTATTCATATTGTGTGTTTGTGTATATGCATACATGCACAATTAATCTTTCATATAACTATATCATACAATATTTTGAATAAGGGCTACATTCATTAAAACCTTCTGAAGCCCTAGCCGCTGTCGCCTCACCATCATAAAATAAATTAATCTGATAAAGATCTTGCAATTAGGATGAACTGTAGTATGCATGGTTTTTATGATATCAGTATTTTTTATTGTATTGTTGTATTTTTATTGCTTTTTACTGTTGTTGTATTTATGAATGCTGTTAGCAGCTCCGAGTCTATTCTGGAATGAATGGCATATAAATACAATAAATAAATAAAAAAACAAACAAACAAAATCCTACATAATTTGCTATGAAGTAATTTTAATTAATCTCCAGTTTGAAGATGCAAAATGAATGAGGAAGAATCCATAGGAATTTAATTTAATTTAAGCCGCCCAACTCCTTTTAAACTCTGGTTGGCAAACAGCAAATAAAACAATATAAAAACAGTTAAAACCTCAGAAATAAAACAGTCATTCAACTAACATTCACTTCTTCTTGGCTGGAACTGGACTGTCTTACTCAACGGCCTCAGACCTGCCGCCACAGCCAGGTTTTCATGACCTTCTGGAAGGCTATGAGGGTGGGAGCGGTATGGGTCTCCGGGGGTAGTTGGTTCCAGAGAGCCAGAGCTGCCAGAGAAAAGGCCCTCTCACGTGCAATACCAATCGATTGATTGATGGGACCTAGAGAAGGCCTACCCTGCGGGTTCTAATCGGTCGCTGGGAGGTATGTGGCAGAAGATGGTCCCGTAAATAGTCTGGCCCTATGCCATGTAGGGCTTTATAGGTGATAACCAACACCTTAAATTGCATCCGGAGACCAACTGGAAGCCAGTGCAGCTCATGGAGTGATGATGTGGGTCTACCTAGATACACCCACAACAGCTTGTGCGGCTGTGTTCTGGACTAATTGTACGCTTTGGAAGGGTAGCCCCATGTAGAGCACATTGCAATAGTCGAGTCGCAAAGAGATAAGGATGTGAGTGACTGTAAGAAGTGACTCCCAATCTACATAGGGCCGGAAGTGGTGCACTACGCGAACCTGTGCAAAGGTTCACAGCTGAGAGATGTTGTTCTAATCTCAGCTGTGAATCTATGAGGACATCCAGATTGTGGACCCGCTCTGAGTGGGCTAATATCTCTCCCCCAGAGCCAAGGATGTACAAATGGAACAGTCCTTGGGAGGTAATGCCCACAATCAGTCTTGTCGGAGTTGAGCTTGAGCCTGTAAATTCCCATCTAGACCCTCACAGCGTCCAGGCACAGGCACTAACATCCACTGCTTCACTGAATTAACACAGGGTAGAGATGTAAAACTGAGTATCATCAGCATACTGCTGGAACCTCACTCTGTGCCATCGGATGATCTTATCCAGTGGTTTCATGGAGATGTTAAATAGGAGGAGGGAGAAGAACGACCTCTGAGGGTCCCCATTCTCTGTATATAATAGTCTACCAAATGTCAAATTATCCACCAGCTGCAAGAGTTAAAAAAAAACCCATCAAATTAAAATGAAATCAGGGTGTAAAAAATGAATACATGAGTTATTTAGGAAGCTTGGCACTGTCTGAATGTATTCTAAATGTCAGTTTTATTTAAAACACGGGTCCCAAAAACTCTTTATCAATTCATGCCCTGTTAGGAACAAGGCTAAATGGCTGGAGCTGAGCAGACGGGAGAATGAGAGAAACTTCATCTGTATTTGCAGTTGCTTCCCAATGCTAGCATAACCAAGTCAGTTCCATCACAGATCAGTAAGCATTAGATTCTCATAAGAACACAATCTTTCACCACAAACCACTCATATGAGAGACCTTGTGCACTCCTCCTATCCTACTCCAGTCCATGGAAAAATTGTCTTTGATGAACTGGATCCCTAGTGTCAAAAAGGTTGGGACTACTGATTTAAAAGGATACTTTTCTAAAGAAAAGGTTAAAAACTGAATAGAATACAGTGATCCCCCGATTATCGCGAGGGTTCCGTTCCAAGACCCCTCGCGATAATCGATTTCTCGCGATGGCCGCGCATGCGCAGATGGTGTTTTACTTCCGCACCTGGGAAGACCCAGCAGCTGAGGAGCCGCCTGCCTGCCCGTTTGTCCGCCGCTTTTCCGCTTGTCCGCCGCTCTGGGAGTTGAAGACCCAGGGAAGGTTCCTTCGGCCGCCCACCAGCTGATCTGCTCGGCAGCGCAGTAGCAGCAAGGAGCCGAAGATGGGGTTTCCCCGTTGCCCACGCAAAGGGGAAACCCCATCTTTGGCTCCTCGCTGCTACTGCGCTGCCGAGCAGATCAGCTGGTGGGCGGCCGAAGGAACCTTCCCTGGGTGCCACCCGCCGCTCGAGAGCAAGAGGGGGAGAGATAGAGAAAGAGAGAGAATGAAAGAAAGAGATGAGAGAGGGAGGAAGAGAGTGTGAGAGAGGAAGAAGACAGAGAAAGAGAGAGAGAAAGAAAGATGAGAAAGGAAGGGAGTGACGTCATCGGGTGGAAAAATCGCGATATAGCGTTTCGCAAAGATCGAGATCGTGAAACTCGGGGGATCACTGTATAGATAAAATAGGTATTTAATAATATGTATGTTCTTGATATTTTTTAACACACATACACATCCATTTTTAAAATGTCTTTCCTCAGACTGCCAAGTATGTTCAATTACAATATAAAGAAACATATATTTTTAAAATTGTTAGAAAACATGTAAAGAAATTATATTTTAGAAAAGAACTTTAGATGAATTTGATTAGTTTCCAATGCATGGAACAGTTCAGAGGTTACAATAAACAAGCAGCTGTAAAGATTATTTTGAAGGCAAACTATATGGAATTTTTTGGCTTCTTTTGTTTTATGAATACCATATATTTTTCATTATTTATCTATTATTAGAATGGGTCATGGAATGAAAGAACAGTTATGATCAGTGGTAAGTACTGCAGGTTCAATCAATTTCACAGACATTTATAAGTGCATGCATTTTGATAAAGATTACACTAATTGGGAAGGATTAAGGATTCTTCTGCATGGGTAGCGTTCCCAATCTAAACCAGCAGAGGCAATATGATTCACTGGGACATTCTTTTCTAAATGTAAATTAGAAAATACAAAGTAAAGCCTCAGCAAATAATAGTTATAGGGATGTATATTATCATTTGTGTCTTCAAACTGTAGGCTAATGGTAAAAGTAGAAGATATGAGATCATGCAGAGAAATATGCACAAGATGTGACATAGTGCAGAGAGGTAACATAATGACCATTAGCAAAACATAAACTTAGTTTGGGAGGAAAGAAAGCACAAGAAAGAAACTAAGGTTACCATGTTGTGGTGTTCTTTGATATAAGAGGAAGGGAAGTGTTAGCTTTTCATGATTCTCTTGTTCTTGTCTATCAATAAAATTCTAGTTCACTTTATTTATTTACTTAAATTTATAGGCCGTCCTTTTCTAGTGGACTCAGGGCGGCATACAGGATAAAACAAATACAAAATCTTAAAATCGCAAATATTAAAAGAAAAACCATTCATCCATGATTCATGCAATACCACCAATATACTGCCTGCTGGAGTGTGATGCTAATACTCAACGGCCCCAGGTGTTTTTAAAGCTTTTGAAAGACCAGGAGGGTGGGGGAAGTGCGAATCTCTGAGGAGAGTGTTTGTGTTGCTCTTTTCCTGATCTGGCCTACCTTGAAGGGTTAGCACATTATTCTGCACTGGAAACAACCGAGACTAGTGTATGTAAACCAAGCAGACCATAACCAATTAACACCACATTAGTTCATTGGGCAATTCATTGCTAATAAATATATTACATAGAAGTAAACATATTTTTCGTATCAAAAAAGTTACATAGCATTTTGTAATTTAATTTAATTTAACTTAATTTAATTCTGAAAGGCCAGCAGAGTGGGACCAGTGCGAATATCGGGGAGGGGGGGAAGGGAATTGGTTCCATTGAGCTGGGGGAGCTACAGAAAAGGCCCTTTCCTGTGGTCCCTCCAACCTTCATTGTTTAGTCGACGGGACTTGGAGAAGGCTGATTCTGTGCGATCTAATAGGTCTGAAAAATTGTAAAGCAATTTCAAGATATAAGCCAGCTATTGAGATTTCAGATACTATTCTATAGCTATTTTAGCCTTTTGCAATTCAATAATAATTGTAGATTACTTATTTGATAACACATAATCACATTAAAACTTTTGTTCTCAATTGAAACAGAAATTTTAGTTCAGAGAAATGATTTAAAACTAACTTTGGGATTATTTTCCTTATATCATTTGCTTCCATGTTGTTTTGTCCCAACTCTTATTTTTTACACAATCTTAAATCACAGATTGCTTTGTATCTCAAAGACATTTTCTGAAAACTCTGTATATAAAGTCAACTATGATTTACTATAAGTCAAAACTTCAGGAAGCTATTTTCTTTGAAGAATTTAGACTCATCCCTAAGTGCCATTCCAGAGCTTTACCAGCTATCTGAGTTTTTTTTCTTTCCTCATTTTGAAGTCTCTTATGGACCATTTCTCTTTAACTACTAATCTTTCAAAATAATTTGTTCTAACTTCTGCTTGGTGTATGTTACGTGTTGTATCCATTCTTCTTTCTAGATTAGCTTCTCTGCAGGTCAGCTCACCTAATTGGAAAAGCCTAATGTGGAGATCCTTTGCAGGCATCACCACTAAAACTTGTGTCTAAAAATAATTTCACAGAGACTTATTATTGAGTCAAAGGAATATAGAAAACTATCACTGTTGCTCGGTGGCTTTTTCTATCATTAAAGCTGGAAAAATTGCTTTCACGGCTTCCTTACAACACAGTATGCTTTTGGAATCTCCACAATCTCAAATCCCCCCTTTCTAGATTTATTTTCTTCGTCAAGACATATTTGAATCAGCCTAATAGACATGCAATACTGCTTTCCTAACCATATCTGTTTAAAGTATTCCTCCTCTAACTGTTGGTCTTCAGGTGAGTTGAATAACAGCATTCAAAATTTTCAGCCAGTACAGAAAAGAATAAAGATGATTAATAAAATGAAATTATTTTGCACATTTCTCAAGTTGCTCCAAATACATTGTCACACATTTCATTTTAGTATCCAACAATCAGAATAAATTCAATCATTATTATTATGGAAATGAGGAGGAGGCTAGACCCAAGGAAGACTTGCTGACAAATTACTGCCCTGCCTCTCATGGAAGCTGAGTATATCATAATAATATTTAGTTTTATAAATAAACACAAATCTAAAATGGCATCCTGCCCTACTTTCTTTGAAAAAATTGTTATGTGATGCTGAAAGCTAACAAAATAAGAACATCAAATATCTACTAGGTTATGGAATCTGATTCATTAGAACAATGGTTCAAGTTTAGTCACAACATCACGTGATCATTGAGTTTTATCATAATAAAGTATGAGATTCAAATTGACAAATCAGTACCAAAATGTGGAAAAATGTAATGAGCCATGCAGCTTCAAATCATAATTTGCCTATTCATGTGGTGGCTGAAACCTGATTCCATAATCTAATAGATATTAAATGTTCTTATTGCCTATATGCTCATTTTCCCCTTTGAAATTACATATTCCATGTTTGAAAAGAAAAGCATCGTTTTGGTATTTAATATTATTTAAATTATCAACACTTTAAAACTATTTTAAGTTGAATAAATCATACAGAACTTTTCAAGAAGTTGACTGTATTCCACAATACTATTAAAAGCCCCTTTGTCATAACTTTTAACTGGGCAAATGGTGCATTATGGTATAACAATTTTTGAACCAGGTACCTCAAATGGACCAACATACAAAAATATGTCCAAACTCTGGGAATGAAACCTGGAGGAATGAAATTTGGGGAAGTTGCAGGTGCTTCAATGCTACTGGCTATTACTGCTGCAATCGTGCGATCTTCATTTTCAACATAGTGTGTAATTTCCTAGTCAGTCTCACAATTCCTCCATCCTTCCCTGACCCAGCAGCTTCTAAGACAGGGCAGGGCAGAAGATTTTCAACACTCCCTGCTAGATTGCCATAAGGAAACATTAAGGTAAAGCTTCAGGAAGTCACTACTCGCATTTTTTTTTTTGCCCACCCTTTGTTTATCTTTGAAGATAATGTCTCTGAAAAAATGACCCCCAAAACACGGGTTGTCCAAATTAATTTTCAGTACTTCCAGGTTCTAAAAGAGCCACAATAGAGGAAACATCTAAAAAGTCTCTAATCTTCTCTGATTGTTCATCAGGTTGCCTGCCACTCTACCTTTACATCTAATTGGGGCATTTAAAGCACTAACTGAATGAATAAGTCAGCTTCTAGGCTATAGAAGGAAACATAATTTAAAATGGGGCATCATTATCTCTAGTGCATGCTATTTAACATCATTTATGTCCCATGACCTGTGTCCATCAAAGTCTCTATTTATTCTATAGATCCAGGGGAAAAAGTAAGAAGGGAAAAAATATTACATACCATCATCGGTGATCTTACATGATACCAAATAAAGTTCTTTCAAATTCTGTCCTTCTTTAGCAATGACCTCCACACATCTGCAATACATACAAATCTACATTAAACAACATTTGTATAGATTTTATATGACTGAAAATCCAATGGTTACCAGACTTTCAAATGTCATTGACTAATGGATGTAATTAGATAAAACTTTAGCTTAATGTGAATACATTTGAATATATTTCAAAATACTGTATATAACTTCTCTATTTTTCAGTCTAAATTAATTTAAAAAGTTAACATTTTAAAATATTCAACAGCATGTTTTCTATTTCACTTTATTCTTAATTCCAAGATATTAAAGAAATAGTTCCAAGTTAGCTACAAAATGTAAACAATATCTTATTATCTGCACTTTTTAAAAAAGTGACACTCAAAATTGTTTTCATTTTGAAATACTATTATATTTTAATTTAAACATTTACCACTGTAAATTTGGACAATCAATTTTTTCCTGTATTCCTGAATCAGTTTTTTTTAACCAATATCAGCAAACAGGACTGAAATATGTTTATTTGTAGAAGACTATATTAATTGAAAATAATATTTTGGTTTTAATCCTCGTTGATTACTAGAAGAATTGTATAAATCTGAATTTTGTATTATTTTGATCAAATATATGAGAGGAATAAACAAAAGTATACATTTGAGTAATTTGAGAAATTTTAATATTTCCCTCTCATAGTAAACAATTTTATGTTGTGAGCTGCTCCGAGTCCTCGGAGAGGGGCGGCATACAAATCTAATTAATAATAATAATAATAATAATAATAATAATAATAATAATAATTATTATTATTATTATTATTAATTGCTAAAGTAGTTAGTGTATAAGCCAAAAAAGACAATCATTTTCATTAACTAGTATTGTCTTCTGCATTTTTCTCTATATTTATTTTCCTGAAAATCATAACAGTAACACATAATTGTTTTTCTATTATTAAATACACAGGTAGAGGAATATGCACTATTCAAGGTAAAGAGAACAAATTATCAATACTATATATAATGTGAACTGCATTGCTTTTTACCCATACTTCTAATCTTGCTGATATCAACTGATATAGTCATTGTATTAAAGCAAGTCATATATTCAGCAAGCCTTAAAAAAGGTTAAAACAGGGAATACTGCTATGTATTGTCACAAAATATTCTCAACACTCAAATGTATTTTAATCTTAAGCATACTGAAATGTCTTAAAATGTATGGCTTTTTGATAGGTGTGCAAAATTTAAATGCTAAATATGTATCCAAAATAATTTAAAAGGGATTTTTCATTACAGTTTGTACATTATTCTGAGAAGTCTTCCAAATGCTCAGTGTTTGCCTATTGGATAAAATATATGTTAATGAAATTGTAAAATATATGCTATCTAATTGAATCAAAAGGAGTTTGAATTGTTCGAAATAATTGTCTATTCTATATGCATACATAACTTTTACATTTTGGACTCTCTTGCAAAAGCCTGGAACATGGCATTAGTGACAACTGAAATGAACTAATGAGGAAATATGACTACACAGCTTGCAAGAAAAGTGGTCCTTGGAGACCTTGTTACTGTTTGTGATGCATTTCAGCTAATAAAAGCTGCCAGACATTGGTTCAAGATATTTCACTTTTTTAAAAATAGAGTTTCAATCACCTTAACAGTATGAAAGAAAATTAGAAACAGAACCTGATGAGACTTGGAATGGCTAGCTGAAAACAGTCTTCTGATCACTGTTACTTTTACAAGAACTATATTTTTCTAAGGTGAAAAAACTTTATTTATGATGTGTTGTGATTCAGCCTGAGGCTCCTCAGGGACCGGCTGGATCTCTGCCGGATCCATGCCCAGAGGAGGAGGACAGTGAACAGGAGGGGGAGGACCAGGCAGACGGGGGAGAGGAACGTCAGGAAGAGGAGGAGGGAGAGCAGCCTGAGACCCCCGGGGGGGGGGGGGCTCTCCCCAGCTAGTAGCCTGGATTCATTGGATGAAGGCGCACAGGCTATAATAGACATGAGGCAGCGACGTGCAGCTCAAAGACGGGGCCAATTAGAAACGTATTTCCATCCCTGAATTGGCAACAGCTGGGTTTGGGTGTGGTTCTCCTCAGCAGGGTTGAAAAGGTAGGCCCGCCCTTACAGTCTTGTGGAGAGTTATCAACTAGGAGTCCTGTGACCTTGCTTCGATTCTCGGCGTCTCTGATCTTAGCTTGTGGCCTAGAAGTCTAGAAGATTTGGGGGAGGCGTGGGTTTTATTATCTCCAGCGTTGTTTTTGCCAGCAAGAATCCTGTTTTATTGCCTGGCCTTCGTGAAACCTCCGTGAAGCTTCATAGTGTTCCTGTCTGTAAGAACAGTTTTTGTTACCTGTGTTTGCTTTGAATTATATAAACTGCCTTTGCTTTTTACCAGTGTGTCTGGCTACTCGTTTTGGTTGGTGTTGGCGTCTGGGGGGGACCCAGACAGAACATGATGTAAACAAGAAAACATAAAGATTAACTAGAAAATATTTAACTCTAAAGATCATTTATGTCCTAACACTAGAAAACATATATAGTTTTAGCAGAATATATGTGCATATCACACCTCATTTCTTTGATGATCTGTAATAATTCACAGTAATTTACAATTGCTAATCATTACTGACTTTCTGAAATTAGATGAAGTTGGCCCAAAAGTGTTTTTCAAGAGAGCAACTAGACTTTATTTTTCCTTGAAGACGTTTTGTTTCTCATTCAAGAGCCCTGTTAAGTGTTAAGGAGTATGCAAAGTAACCCTTGAGTTACCAAGGACGCACAGAGGAAACGTGGAGGTGGTAGATATCTAGCTGATAGCCCAGAGATACAAGTAGTAATTCAGATAACCAGATACATTAAGTGTATAAATATTATTTATTTTGGCAAATAGCTTAGTCAAGAACAATTCTAGTCATACACAATTACATCAGTCAATGCTCTCAATACATATACAATACTATAAGCCTTACTTACCAAATACATTAAATAATCATTGGAATACACAGTTCTACAACACAGTCACACAGACAAACCAGAAATAGCAGAGAGTAATCAGAGAGAGGGGGGGAGGAAGGGAGGGAAAGAGAGACTGACTTCTGGCTCCCTCTTATGGCTAACTAACTCTTAAAGCTATAGTAAACATACATTGATATTTTGTTTATATATTGCCAAACCCAACCAGTTATGTACTTAGTACTGACAAGCCTGGCTCCACCTGAAGTCCTAGAGACTGCTAAAAGGCTCACAGCACTTGGATACCAGACTAAGGTGGGAAGTAGAGGCCAAGAAAATAAATGTCCAAATCTCCAAAAAGCCATCCAACACTCCTAACTGCAGTGTAACAACACAGGAATAGTAGGGCCACCAACAGCAGAAACTGAACTGAATTTCTTTCCTTATGTTAATCGGTCTGGGTAGGAGCCTGCTGTTAGCAGCTGCTTCACCTCCTAGGCATTCATGCACTGCCCTAAGTTTCTTTAGGTAGTAAGTTGGATCAAATTGAGGCCAGGTGCTATCCAGCTGGCGGTATTCTTGATCTAAATCAGATCTATTGTTGGATGTCTGCTATTAATGATGGTGACTGGTTCTCAGAGATTGCTGTGATCAGTTCTTAGGTTATGCAGCCACCTTTTCTTTTTCTTCCATGTATTCTTCCAATACGGATCAATTTCTGTTCCTCCAATGTATCACCTTAGTCTAATAGCCAGTGCTATGGGATCTAGGACAACTTGCCGTAGATACCACGACCGCATCAAAGCCCAGTTTGTAGGAGAATTTGGAACCAAGACCATCCAACGGGGATGGCACATCTCCTTTGGAATGTTTGGCGAGGCCAGGGGCTGAGGACTATGCTGCCCCCAGGCCTCTCATGAATTGGGGGAATTGGTCTTATGGACATAGAGCTGCCTGCCCTCACAAACACCGGGGAGGATTGGCTGCAGATAGGCAGTGGTTCTGATAGGCAGCAGATCCCTTCTGATGAGGAACAGCTGCCTCCCCCACTCATCCAAGGGCAGAGAGAGTAGAATATAGGCAAGTTCAGAGGAGGGCTGTGAAACTACTTGGAGAAGGTTGCCCCGCCTCTTCTCACAAGGAACTCTTGTGTGGGTTGACTTAAGGAAAAATGGGAGGTGGGTGTCTTCCTCAGGAATAATTATTTGTTTTGGCTTACATTCCTGCTCCTGCCTGCGCCTTGTCTTTATTTACTTACTTACTTACTTATTAGATTTATATGCCGTTTTTCTTTACCTTGCGGACTGCCTGTTGCCTTGTGGACTTGCCTTGCTTTTTATATCTTGCCCCTGGACCTTGCCCCACAAGCTTGCACATTCTTTTTGGACTTTCTTGTGCTTTTCTTTGGGACTGAGGGTGACTCTCTTCAGGGTAGTGTGGGGTGGAGTCTTACTGGCCATTCTTATGGCCTTTAATCAGAGCATGTAATTTGCCTATGCGACCTGGGTCATATCAGTAGCTCACTCACCCCAACTGTCTTGCCATGGCCAATTCACCTTGGCTAACTCATAACCAACTTATCTATAAAAAGTCACACCTTTGGAGAGAAGCTAATTCTCTCCATAAGTGCAGAGGCATATGAATGAAAGGTATGACATCTGTTCGTCAAATTACAAAAAGAAACTTAAACTGACCACTGTTTATACTGCAAATCAATATATCATTAATAAAAGTAAAATAATCGTCATATTCGTAGGAAAATGTGCTTAAGACTGCATTCCCAATCAATCAATCAAGTATAGATATGCTGATCCAGCTTCTAATTCATATGTACTGAATTTGGAATACATAGATAATCATAATATGACATTTGACACTTACCTCTGGGAAAAACAACTTTATGTTTTAGATTCAAATTGTTTGAAATAAGTTTTCCCTTAAGGATTCCTAAACCATCTCCCCATGGCTATATTTTAATTTCTGCGCTGCTACTGTGTCAGTTACAACAAAAAGCAGCAAATATTTGCCATAATATATCAGTGAAAAGAAGGTAAAACTAACATCCTCAATCAAATTTGAGAATATTTATTTTCAAGGCCTGTCAATGTGTCTACAGTAAACAAGTTTCAAATGGATCTCAGGTAGGTCATCCAGCAATAATCTACATTGAATTGTGGCAATAGCCTACTTCCAGCTGTGACAATATCACTGGACTAGTCAAAGATGTCTGTGGCTTCCTTAGAGCACTTAAAAACCCTAAAGAGTTTCTTAAATCTAACAGAAATCCAAATTAAAGAATCAGCATCACATCTTGAAAGGTTCCATTCTAGCAAGTTAATGGCGTAGCTTTGGTGATTAACCTGTTTCATTTATGAAGAACTCATAGGAATAATATGGGATCTATCAAGAAATCAAGAACTCATAAGAATAATATGGGATCTATCAAGAAATCAAGAACTCATAAGAATAATATGGGATCTATCAAGAAATCAAGAACTACGGATCTTTCATGTATGAAAAATTTTCAAAATAAAAATTTTGTTTTTTAAAAAGGAAAAATATTCACTTGTAAAAATGAAATAGGTCATATACCAGTATGTGATCTATTAACATTTGAATGACATTTTCCTGACAAATGATCAGGAAAACTGAAATCAAACAATCTGTACATGACATAACTTTGTAGGCCTTCTGTGAGTAATTATGGGAAAGCAGGGGACAAATTGTTTGGGTTATGCAAGGAATTTCAAAGAGTCTGTCTTAACTCACTATAACTGAAATTGAGAATTTACTCTTGTAGTTTGCAAGATTCTTTCTGTATTACCACAAACTAGCATTAAATAGACCTCCATGAAAACAAGTGTTGCTCTTTATTGTTTAGCTTTGCCAACCCATGGGGCTTGACAACTGTCCCCTTTTCCTTTGTTTAATTTATTTTTAATGTTTTAATTTTTTTTTGTCAAGCATATATAAGATTACAGTAAAAGTATAAACATGTATATATGAAATGGTTATGAGTACATGGGAACATTAGAACAGGGACAGTAGGCATGTTGGTGAACTTATGCACACCCAATACAGACCTCTTAGGAAGGGGCTGAGGTCAACAGTAGACAGTCTAAAGCAATGATGGCGAACCTATGGCACGGGTGCCACAAATGGCATGCAGAGCCATATCTGCTGGCACATGACCCATTGCCCTAGCTCAGCTCCAATGTGCATGTGTGTGCCAGCCAGCTGATTTTTGGCTTGCACAGAGGCTCTGGGAGGGTGTTTTTGGCTTCCAGAGAGCCTTCAGGGGGACGGGGGGGGGGTGTTTTTACCCTCCCCCGGCTCCAGGGAAGCCTTTGGAGCCTAGGGAGGGAGAAACACAAGCCTAATGGGCCCACCAGAAGTTGGGAAACAGGCCATTTCCGGCCTCCAGGGGGGGACCTGTTTTGGAAAACAGGGATTAATTGACTTGGCTAAAGTAATGTAATGTAATACATATATATTGTTCATTGCTGCATTAATGTCCCCTAGAATAGCGATGGCGAACCTATGGCACATCTGCCTCAGGTGGCATGTGGAGCACATGTGAAGGCACATGAGGCATGGCCCTATGTCAGCTCCAGTGCATATTTTTGGCCTTCCTTTTGGATGTTTTTGTTCTCCCCAGTCTTTAGGAAAGCCTCCTGAACTCTGGGGGTGATAGAAAACGGACCAATGGGCCAACTAGAAGTTCCTAAAGGAACTTCTGTTTGCGCCATTTGGCCATTTTCTGCAGTTTCCAGGGTTCAGGAAAGTTTCCTGAAGCTTGGAGATGGCGACAACAGCCCAATGAGCCTACCGGAAGTTTGGAGGCTTCAGTGAGGCCTGTGTGCATGCGCAGGGGCAGCATCGGGGTTTTGTGTATGCATGCGGGAGAGGGCATTGCATTAAGGGTGTGGGCACACACAAGTGAGCTATCGCATGCGCGTGCAATCATTTGGCACCCAAGCCAAAAAAGGTTCACCATCACTACCTCAGAGCATGAAGCCAATTAGCAAAGTAATATAGGGATGTAACCACACATTCCAATTTGCTTTAAATATCTTCAAACTCTAGTGACTGAGAATGTGTTCTGATTATATGCCCCAGTATTTACAAAGTTGTGATCAGCAAGGATGATAAATCACAGTGACAAATAATTAGGAAGTGGATGCTTATTTTCCAATATTCATGCTGTTAATGCAGTGATTCATATTGTTCAGAAAGAGCTGTACGCCTGCAGTTTGAAGACAACTTGTTTAAATGCTTTTTATGATGACCCAATTTATACTGAATACTTTTGAAATAAGTACAATAGCTAGATACCTTGCAAAGAAGAATACGAGAAGAGAATTAATTCTCTTCCACTAGCAGCAATATATGTGGTGAAACCTAAAAAATATACCAGTTTGACTACACCCTTCCCCTAAATCTCTAACATAACCATCAGAATCCTACAAAAAGTTATCACTGATTTGGAATGCTTATTGTAAGGAAAAAATGAAATAAATGGGGAATAAGGATAGCCTTAAAGTTTCTCCCCACCCCCACCTAAATTTAGGATTACTAGGAAGTTATCCAGAGCTTTATGCCACTCCAAAATTAGGCATGATTGGGAGGCTTAAGGGAGTGGGACAGAATGATGAAGGATACAAAAAAATGAAATACAGTATACTCAAATACCTTTTTCTCCTGCAGGAGTAATGATATTATCACCTGATATAGGTAAGTTCAACCAGACTCTAGTGCTAACCAGGAGAAGTGTTGCTGAATTTTGGGCTAAAATACAACCAATTCAGAGTGATGTGACTAAATTTTCGGTGTGCAGTTTTTCATTTAATGAACAACCTACTACGGAGTATTTTGAAAGGCTACTATGCATAAAGAGAAATATAGCAATCCAATCTCTATGTTATCAATACCTAACTTACATAGCCATGTTATCTTCTTCTATTCAGCAACAATAATTAATTCTAAAGCATACCCAATTATATTCTTTCTTTCAGGTGAAGTGTGAATCAAACAAGTGGCAAATATCTCATTTTCATTGGAAACCACTCACCTACAATGCCATTTCATCAGAATCTTACATTCTGCTCATTTTGGACAGCTCTTTCATTCTATCCAAGCTATAGTTGACCAGCATTTATAAACAAATCTTTAGTACAACCTTTCCTACTATGACATTCAGTGAAAGGAAAAAGGATTTTTAATTTGTAAAAGATAAAACTAGTGCAGTACAAATCCAGTTAGGACATAAAAAATGAAGTTGACAGCTGAAATGCTGGAAGGTGTAAATTGTATCTCTCTGAGAGATTCAGGCAAGTATTATCTGAATAGAATCCCTTCAACTTCTGATAAGTTTCTTTATATTCAACTTCAGTGAGGAACAATCCTTGAGACATAAGTATTTTCTATATCCGTCTTAATAAAGTACAACAATTGATCAAATTCTGGTCTAATTGATAAACAAAAGATCAAGTTAATTAAACTCACTTCCATTTTATTATTGAAATACAGTAGTACCTCTAGATACGAGCTGCTCCACATGCGAGTATTCCAAGTTACGAGCTGAGACGCAAGCAAAATTTCTGTTCGACACCCGAGCTCAAATTCGGGATACGAGCCGAATGTCCACTAGGTGGCACAAGAATTCCATTTTTTCCAGTTATCTTGGTGCGGAAAGCCAAATCTAAATGCATTCGTTCGAGATACGAATTGATCGACATACGAGCTCGGCTCTGGCACGAATTAAACTCGTATGTCGAGGTACCACTTTACTGGCACTGGTTTTAACAAACAATTCATAGAAACATAGAAGATTGATGGCAGAAAAAGACCTCTGCCGTTATACTATTTCTTGTATTTTATCTTAGGATGGATATATATTTATCCCAGGCATGTTTAAATTCAGTTACTGTGGATTTACCAACCACGTCTGCTGGAAGTTTGTTCCAAGCATCTACTACACTTATATTTTCTCACGTTACTTCTAATCTTTCCCCCAAACTAACCTCAGATTGTGACCCCTTGTTCTTGTGTTCACTTTCCTATTAAAAACACGTTCAATTTTATCAATATCTTTTTGTAGATCAGGTCTCCAGAACTGAACATAGTATTCCAAATGTGGTCTCACCAGCGCTCTATACAGTGGGATCACAATCTCCCTCTTCCTGCTTGTTATACCTCTAGCTATGCAGCCAAGCATTCTACTTGCTTTTCCTACTGCCTGACTGCACTGTTCACCCATTTTGAGACTGTCAAAAATCACTAGCACAGAACTGTCTATACAATCCTTTTACAATTATTATTTATTCCAGTTACTTTGCAATCACAAAATTACTTTTTTATTTTGTTTATGAAGTTGCATTCTCTCCCATGTTACCAGTAAAAACATTGACCTTCCTGATGTTAAGCTTTCTACTTTGTTTGAAACACCAAATTCCTTCTCCCCCCACAAAAGAAATACTACATGTTCATGCCACAAGCAAAGAATAAAAACACACTATCATTTTGGTCCTTCATTAGTCAAATGATCTGGCAATAACAATGCTACTTGAATTGAACTCACATGAAAAATTATTTTCAAATATAACCTTGCCAGCAGCTATGTTATGTCTTGGCAAAAGGAAGCAACCTTTATTTCTCTATCTGTTGGTTCAGTCTGCACAAAAGGCAGGTGTTGCAATAGGAAATGAGTTTGAGGGGGTAATAACAGTATGATATACTAATACTTCAAGGCCCAAGTGTTTTTGCAAAATGCAAACAATGAAAAACGTTTAAGCAATTAAATACCCTTTTGCAAAAAGTGACCATGGAGATTATAATCATTAATTAAAATCATCTAAATCATGTAAATAATGTTACAAAATAACATTTGCTTTTTATCTCAGATTTCAAAAGGCGTAAAATGTTAAAAAGGCTTAATCTCAGAAGAGCTGTTTTAATTAAAACTAAAAAACCAAAACTGCAGTACTGTATAATAAACAAACGTAAGAGAGTTTGCAATCTCATTCATTTAACAAATGCATATGTGAATACTGAATTTACATCATTTTTTCCAATGTATATAATTGTGCATTTTTCAAACTGTACAAACTATATACTTATACAATTTTACAAATTATAAAATAAATGTGTGGTTTCTTCCTCAACTACAGAGAGCAATTCTTAAAGTTAACATACCATTTTTTTCTGTATAATTGACAGCATATTTTCAACATTCAGCCTCATTGGTTTATTATTGAAAAATTAACTGAAAATACTCAAAGTTGTATATTTGTTGTTGTATACTTTTTATACTGTAGAACGTTAGAGTATAGTTCCAACTTAGAATATTAATGGATGTTTACTTTAGAGTACATGCCATAAAAGGGGGGGGGGGGTGTTGATTCACGGATTTGATCCAAGGATCACTCTAGGAGGAGAAATGTATTCGATTATAGTGATAAAAAATAAGGAATATGACAGCACTTTTTCAACTAACAAATTTTGATAAAAGGCATAAATCTTTGCAAGTTTCACTCCACTTCATCAAATGGCAAGCAAATCCCCCCAATTGAATAAATATAGAACCAGGTTCTGGAAATCAGATATGAATTTACTATGTCATGCTTTTCAGTCCATGTTGATGTTGACTCAGGATGCCTTTGATCTTCAAGGATGCCAGCAGCTTCACAATCAATGGAATCAGCAAACCAGGAACACAGAGCCTTTTTTATGCTTTATGGTTTGATCTACTTGAGCAAAACCCTTTTTGGAATTCTTGACTCTGAATGCATCTTTTAAAAGCCGGAATGTTATCAATTTCATTAGTGTAAAAAGTTCTAGTGTTTATTGAATTATAAATTCCCATGCCCTCTGTGGAAACTGTACATTTGAAAATGCAGACTCTTTATTGTTTTTGCTTTGTAATATTTGGTGTCCATATACACATTTTACTCATGCACTATGACATAGTCCACAGTCCACAATTTGCTACAAAAACAATGTTTTAACTTGCTGGTTTGTTGTGCCCACTCTTGTGTATCCTGTTGATTTTTTACAAATTCTTCTGAATATGCACAACCTCTTTGTTGATGTTCTGTGTTGTTGAGTATTTAAAATGCATATACCAAAAGTAGACAGCCAGGACTTTTTACGTTTTCTATATGGCTTTTAGTTACTTAGCATTGGGTGGGGCGGGGTGGGTGGGTTGTTGGTAAAACAATGAATCACAGGCAAGCAAAATAAGCCTTTACAATTTATGCATGGTATGTTTTATATGTATGTTTGGTTTTATAATAAGGGTTTAAAATTGTTTTACTATTAGATTGTCACATGTTTTATCACTATTGTTAGCCGCGTCCACGGAGAGGGGCGGTATACAAATCCAATAAATGAATTAATTAAATAAATAAATAAATAAATAAAACAAACAGATAAAATTCTACTCTATTTTATGTTTGTAAATATGTTTGCAGTACTTTGTGCAGCATTTCATTATATCATCTAATTTAGATTGTGGTTCTTTACCTGACATTTTATTACTCTATGGAAAGGGAACCTGTTTGAAAGAGAAATAAAGAACTGCTATTACTCTTTTTATCTTTTGTTATAGGATAGAGGAGAGGTGAAACTAGACCCTGTGACTTTGTCTGGGATTGCTGATTGGTTTCTAATTTTCTTCAGTGTCGGATCCATTATTTAAATGTACGCAATAGCTCAGGAATTACTGTCAAGTCACAAATGCCTAACTACAAAAAAAAAAGTGTACAGCAGTCAGTTGAACGTTTCAGGATTTTTTTTTCTATATATTTTTTTAAAGTTCCAGCTTTCAAGTAAACTGATCAAAGGGGCAGATGGATGTAATCTATCTTGAGGAAGAAAAAAAACCCAAAACAAAATGACTGTAGATGGAGGTGACATTGGAAACATAGCTATAGCACAAAACATGAATATTATTGTAAAATTCCTTTTTACAACTATAACAGTAACTGCCAGTACCTAAAAATTCCTTTCCTATTTCTGGTTATAGAAAAGGTAGTATGAGAATGTATTCTTAAGCCTTTTGATGCGTGAGCATGAGCATGATATCAAATAAAGAGAGAAGGGCTATGTCATCCTTATATCAAATACTTGTTTCAGGGCATTTTAAAGGCGGAAGCATTCAAGGACCTCTTTAGAACTTTGTATGAAATGTTTAATTATGAAAGGATACTACAGTAAACAGACAAAGAAACTCAATGTGTGTATACAGACCTAACATTAGCTAGCCAAGATTTAATTTCCAAAATGACACAGAGGCTGCTCATTGAACAATGCCTGTGTTTAGCTCATCATACTTGGGCCAACTGATTTAAGTTTTTTGCAGGGCCACTATTCATTAGAACAGATGCCAATATTCTGCATTTCCTATAAAGCTTGAGACAGAGTTCATTCAGCATAAGATGAATATTGCGCTCAGTAAATGGACTTCAAATGATTTTTATGTAATTTTCAGCCTTTGGCAGGCTGCGCTACTATAGAAATGTTTCCAGTTAATTCCACCCCAAAACATTGGATGACCTCACTCAGTGGTTTCATGTAGATATTAAATAGCAGGGAAGAGGGGACCAAGCCCCGAGGCACTCCAAAAACAAGAGGTCTAGGAGTCGACCTCTGTCTTTCTGCCAACACCGACTGTGAACTACCAAAGAGATAGGACGAAAACCACTGTAGCACAGTGCCTCCTAACCCTAGCTCTCTTAGTTGTCCCAGAAGGATACCATGGTCAATGGTATCAAAAGCCGCTGAGAAGTCAAGTAGCACCAAGACAGAGAAATGACCCCCATCTCAGGTTCGCAAGAGATCATCCATCAGCGTGACCAAAGCAGTTTCTGTGTTCTAGCCAGGTCTGAAGCCAGATTGACAAGGACACAGATAATTTGTTTTATCCAATGATCATAGGAGTGGACGTGCCACTACCACTTTCTCTACAGCCTTTCCCACAAAGGGAAGGTTGGAGACTGGACGGAAGTTCTTTAATTCTGCTTGATCCAGGAAAGGCTTCTTGAGCAGGGATCTCAACACTGTTTCCTTTAAAGGTTGCTGAAAGGACCCCTCACTCAAGGATGTGTTAACTGAAGCCTGAAAACAGCCTTATGTCAAATCCCTGCTGGCCGAAACCAGCCAGGAGGGGCCTGAGTCCAACAAACAAGTCAAGGAACTCATCGCAGCCTTGTCTACTTCCTCAAGAGTCACAAGCTCAAATTCATCTCATATAATAGAACTAAGACCTGCCCCTGTCATCTTGGTTGGAATTGGCCAATCAGAGTTCAAGTCCATCCAAATCTGAGCAACTTTATCCCATAGAAACTGAGCAAACTCCTCAGCTTTTTCCTGCAGGGGCTCTTCCGTTCCCCCTACATTAAGGAGGGAACGAGTCACCATAAATAGGGCAGCTGGGTGCGAATCAGTAGATGCAATAATTGCAGAAAAATGTGAGCATTTTGTTGCCCATATCACCACTAAATAAGTCCTAATAGCGCGTCTTAAAAGTGTTCCTTCAGACTCATACTTACTAGTCCTCCAGCATTACTCTAGATGCTTCTGACGCTTCATCTCCCAGAGCTCCTCGGCAAACCAGGGAGCTTTCCTGGATCCATTGCCATGAAGAGGTCACAAAGGCGCAATCCAGTCCAGTGCCCCCAATACCGCCCTCTTCCAGGCAGCCACCAGGGACTCAGCTGAACTGTGGACAAGGGAGTCCGGTATCACACCAAGCTCCCTCTGGAACTGTTCAAGGTCCATTAGGCATCTGGGGCATAACAACTTAATCGGCTCCGCCTTCTTGCGGTGGGTGAATAGCGTCCTAAAATCTAACCTCAGTAGGAAATGTTCTGATCATGATAAGGGGAAAGGATCCCATTCACTCTAACCCAAAGCCCGAGAGAGCAGAATATCCTTAAGGATTTCTGAAAAGCCACCAGGGTACAAGATACATGGATATTAGTGGAATCTCAGTTCAATGGGCAGGCACAGCAACAGAATAAGCTCAATTCTAAATTACATTACTTCATTGTCATCCATTGCTGTGATGAAGTGCAATGGCTCAAATATTTAGAAAACTAAGCCAACGATCAGCAAGCCCATGTTCGAGACCTGAACGCTGCTGTATGATGAGGTGAACTACCATCATTTGCTTCAATTCCTGCCCACAAAGCAGTTTGAAAACGAGTGATTGAGAGTAGATAAATAGAAACCATTTCAGTGAGCAATCAATATGAAAGGACTTCCCCAACCACGCATCTCTAGGGAAAAAATGATATAATCATCTAATGCTTTCAATCTGAAAGCAGCAGGATTCATTCCTCTGTATCTATTAACATAATTCATGATAGCCAGTATCTGTCCTGTTGGTTGTAATAAATTAAAGAAATATCATGTGAATGAAGTTTTAAAACAAATGGATTATTTACAAACAGTATATTTTATATATACTACTCAAAAAAATAAAGGGAACACTCAAATAACACATCCTAGATCGGAATGAATGAAATATTCTCATTGAATATTTCATTTGCACAACTATTCCATTTGCATAACAGAATGTGAAATTGACTGCCAATCAGTGTTGCTTCCTAACTGGAAGTTTGATTTCACAGAAGTTTGATTTACTTGAAGTTATATTCTGTTTTTTAAGTGTTCCATTTATTTTTATGAGCAGTGTATATTAATTTGTAAAAGCATATTCCTATGTTAGAAAAGTTTATTCTAGGTCTACTATAATTAGAAGTGAATTAGATCGGTATTTTTATGGCTTGGGGATTTCTGGAAAGGAAAGGTAAATGTAAATAGTTTGATGATACTTTTGGCCATTCATAAGGGTAAATAGTTCCCCAATATAATCCTTTTAGTTTCTACAAGAGTGTCAATTTCTGTGAGCAAGAAATTCCGATTCTCTTCTTTATGTATTAATTATAACTTACATAGCTCCCTAAACAGCATTTAAAGTACAACAAACTGAAAACAATATTATCTTTGCTGACAGTACAGAAACCTAGCTAACTGCTTCAGAAATTGGTTTCCTATGGTATTAACGATTTTAAATATTCTGTTCTCTACAGGCCTCAGGAAACTGTTCTAGCTCACAAGTACTGGATCATATAGAAGTCATTTTCTTTTGTTTTTCAATTATTTTAAGATAATATTTGTTAACAGTTAAATACCTGCCTGGCCACCAGCTTTTGCTGGTTCCAGGACTGCCTCTTTGCCTCAGTCTGCGGAACAAATGAAGAAGGCCATGCTGCATCTTTAGCCTCCAAGCTGAATGGTCAGAGGTCAAGGTTTCCCAGCTTTTAATGCCCATTCCCAAAGCCTTTAAATCCCTCTTACAGATATCCTTATATTGCAGCTGTGGTCTTCCTCTGGGGCACTTTCACTTGAAGCAAAAAAAATATATAAACGAGGGAATTTAAAAGACTTCAATCTTGGAGTTACTAGAGATATTAAAAACCAAAGGGAACACGGAATGGGACACCTCACAGCCAAGTCGCCACAGGGACAATCTTTTCTGTTTATTTTCCTCACAAAGCATGTCTTTTCTTGTTTGTCCTACTATTTTGCTTGCTTGCTTTCCTCTGACAAGACCATGGCAATGCCGGTACCCCACAACCAGTTGTCCTGGCTGCCCATCAACCTTGGTCCTTTCTGCATGGAGTTCAGTGTGGTAGCAGTAGGGGGTCACTGGCCAACCAAGCGAGGATGAACATGTTGCTTTCACCACAGGTTCATAAGATGCACTAGGCAGGAAGAAATCATTTTGGACAATGCCCAGCTATGACTGACAGAAACTTGCACTGAGCACAAGCTGGCCAGTGGGCAGACAGGCCGCTGCAGCTGGTTCTGCATGGTGCATATGTTCTATGGCTCCAGTTACTGTTGCTTCTGGAAGCACTCACTGCATCCCATGCACCCACCACTCATTCACCTGCCAGCTGGCTCCCCCTCCAGCTTCACGTGTGGTCTATCCTCTTGCTGTGTATTCTCCCCACCCATCCACTCATTTGCCCATCGCACCCCTGCACACTCTGTCCACTGCTTCTTCACCCACCCAGCTCTCCCTCTGGCTACCTGCACAGTCAATCCTCTCGCCATGAGCTCTGCCAACCCATCCGCTCATCACAACCCATGCTCTGTCCACTGCTTGCCTTTCCAGCACCTATGGTGAGTTGTTCCCATGATGAGTTGGCCATGTCAAGCTGTCCTGTGGTGAGTTGGCAGCAGTGAACCAGTGGTGGTTAGTTGGTTCCAGCAAACTGTCAAAGACCCAAGGAAACAGGAGTGCTTCTGATTTGGAATAGGCAACCGACAGGTATGAGAGTACCCATGCCAGATCGGAGATCCTTGTTATAAATGATCCTTAATTAAATAATATATACCAGGTATGAAAGAGATGGATGGGTACTGGTCACCTCAAAGTTCTCTCTCTGGTGGAAGAACATTATGCAATATAATCTACTGTGGATTAGTTTGTTTTGTGCTAATTCATGTTCTACTGTCCCAAAGGATTTATTTTCAATATACTGTATTCAATTTCAGAACACCGTCATTTTGAACTAAAACTTAGATGTCATTCAACAGTTGGTCAAAATATTATAAATCGACATTTCTTACAAAGTACTAATAAAAATGAAAACAGAAATGTACTCTTGATGCAGACAAAATGTAACAGATTTAGAGCGTACAACAGTTTGTTGAAATAAGACAGTCCCCACCATTCATTACTTAAATTAGCCAAGTGTTTCCAAAATTCAGTTGATTCATTGATAAGAGGCTCCACTTGTAGTTCAGCATTACCTATAATATGATTAATATTATTTTTCCTTGTGCTAAAGCAGAAGCTTCTCTACCCTGATATAATGTAGTTTTTATATAGCATAATGCTTTTATACAGCAGCCAATGCAAAAATACTCAAAATGATACCACTTAAGCAGAAATTTGGGGCCCACAAAAAGCAACACAAAACCTAGCAGAAAGAGACGCAAGGAAATCTTATTCAAATATTCATGACAATCAATAAAACAAAGTAATTTTGCTGCATATACCAATGTCTCACACAAAATTTTATAGCATGTATATAAAAACTCAAAGAGATACCAATAAACCCTGCTTGCCAATCCTTCACTTAATTATCAACAAGGTCACCATTAAATTTCACTGATTGATAGCTGATATGGTTCACAGTAGAAAAATAACGCTTTATAATAAAGTCACATTCTGGGTAAATATGCCAGCTAACACTCTAGGAAAATAAATATGGATATACTTTACTAGAACTATAATTATACTCTTTAGTGAAGCAAATCAGTTACTGCTCTTGAATCTGTATATGTACCCAGCATGTATACATTTACAATTCTAATACAAACATGTAGTTATCAACTTATGATCACAATTAGTAATGAAATTGATGTGGTTGTAAAATGAAAATGGATTGTAGACCAGCGAAATGCTGTCAATATATGAGGGTCGCCCAGAAAATAATGCACCACATTTTTTTCTTCAACAATTATTTATTGAACACAATGAAACTTAAGACACAAGAAAGAATAATGTTTCTTCTACACTCCCTATTTTTCCATGAAATCTCCGTCCCGTTCTATGGCCTTTCTCCAGCGAGACACAAGGGCGTATATGCCCTGTCGGTACCAACTCCTTGTTCTGGTCATAAAACCTTGGAGCTCTGCCGAACTGTTTTCTAATGGCCTCACCCTCTGTGCCAGCGACTCATTGTACTTCTGTCGACTGCAGATTCTCCATAAACTATACACAAACATTTGTGAATGTTCCTAACAGTTTCTTTCTCCGCAGTGAGAAATTCAATGATGGCACACTGCTTGTAACATATATCACTTACAGATGCCATTTTGAAACACTGCTGCAGCTATGCCATCTGTCTGAAGAAATGCAAAATTTACACACGCACTCCGGACAATTCAAATAGTGTACAGTGATCCCTCGATTTTCGCGATCTCGAGCTTCGCGAAACGCTATATCGCGATTTTTCCCACCCGATGACGTCACTCTCTTCCTTTCTCATCTTTCTTTCTCTCTCTTGCTTCTTCCTCTCTCACACTCTCTTCCTCCCTCTCTCATCTCTTTCTTTCTTTCTCTCTCTTTCTCTATCTCTCCCCCTCTTGCTCTCGAGCGGCGGGCGGCGGGCGGGCAGGCGAGCGGCGGGCGGGCAGCAGCGAGGAGCCGAAGATCGGGGTTTCCCCTTTGCGTGGGCGGCGGGGAAGACCCAGGGAAGGTTTCTTCGGCCGCCCAGCAGCTGATCTGCTCGGCAGCGCCGCAGCAGCGAGGAGCCGAAGATCGGGGTTTCCCCGCCGCCCACGGAAACCCCGATCTTCGGCTCCTCGCTGCTGTGGCGCTGCCGAGCAGATCAGCTGCTGGGCGGCCGAAGAAACCTTCCCTGGGTCTTCCCCGCCGCCCACGCAAACTCCACCATCTGCGCATGCGCGGCCATGGAAAAAAGGTGCGCATGTGCAGGTGGTGTTTTTACTTCCGCACCACTATATCGTGAAAAATCGAGTATCGCGAGGGGTCTTGGAACGTAACCCTCGCGATACTCGAGGGATCACTGTATATTTAAAGTTTTGCATTCGTACCATTACTGTAGGCTGAGAAAAAAGAAGTGGTGCATTACTTTCTGGGTGACCCTCGTAGTATACTTAGATTTCAGAAAGACATTCAATAGTAGACTACAGCCTTCTTCTTGATAAAATAATATAATATGGGATAGACAGAGATTAGGACTGCCCCCACCCTCCTTGCCTTTCGTAAACTCCTCAAAACCCATCTCTGCCGTCAAGCTTGGGGGAATTGAGACAATTTCCCCTTGGCTATGAAGTTTCTGTGCACAATATGACTTATGTATGTTTTTATTTACTGGGGTTTCTCTTTTAGATTTTTTATATGCATAATTGCTATTTTAGATTCTAATTATTAGATTTGTCATTATGTATTGTTTTTATCACTGTTGTGAGCCGCCCCGAGTCTACGGAGAGGGGCGGCATACAAATCTAATAAATAATAATAATTAATAATAATAATACCAGATGGATTTGTAACTGGCTGACAAACTGTACTCAACAAATAGTTCTTAATGGTACTAGATCTACATGGAGTGAAATAAGCAGTGGGTTACATCAAGATTCTGTTTCAGGCCCAGTGCTCTTCAATATCTTCATAAATGATTTATATGGAGGAATAGAAGGGGGATTCATCAAATTTGCAGACAACACTAAACTAGCAGGAATAGTCAACATCCTAGAATAGGCGTTGATTGCTTACCTGAACGCCTCTTCTCGTACGGTGAGTGGGTACAGCAGTCACATGGGGTTGCTCCTGTCCAATCCGTTGGAACTGAGCCTAGTATTAAAAAAGACTGCTGGATCCGCCCCTTCCCCAGAATTCGCGAATCCGTAGACTAGGCTCAGTAGTGAAGCTCTTTAATGTTCAACTCTCATGTGTTATAAGAAATTAGAATAGAAGGTAAAGAAGACCACACAAGGGAGGGAAGTGACTGCTGTACCCACTCACCGTACGAGAAGAGGCGTTCAGGTAAGCAATCAACGCCTATTCTCCGTACTGAAGGAGTGGGTCCAGCAGTCACATGGGACATACCCAAGAGATAGGTCCCTAGGGTGGGAGTACATTGCTATCGTGAGAGATAACGGATTGGAGTACTCTTCTTCCGAAGGCAGTGTCTGCTGATGCGTACGAATCAATCTTGTAGTGTTTTATAAAGGAATTTGGCGAGGCCCAAGTGGCTGCTTTGCAGACTTCTTCCAACGGAGCCTGAGTCGCCCAAGCGGCAGATGTGGCAGCACTTCTGGTGGAATGCGCTGTAATATTCCTTGGAATGGAGAGGGAAGCTGTCTCGTAGGCCTTTGAGATGGCCCCTCTGATCCAACGACCTATTACTGTGGAAGACACTCTGGATCCCAAGGATCTGGGATGGTAGGCTATGAAGAGTGCTTCAGATCTCCGGATGGATCTTGTGCGTTGGATATAAATCTTTAGCGCTCTAGTGAGATCTAGAGTGTGCCATCTAATCGCCAGGGGATGCTCTCGTTGGAGACAGAAAGAAGGTAAAACGATATCCTGAGATCTGTGGAACATGGAACTGACCTTGGGTAGAAAGGTGGGGTCCAGCCGCAGAACCACCTTATCCTGATGAAACTGACAGAGGTCCTGTCTGATAGAAAGGGCTGCCAACTCAGATATGCGTCGGGCGGAAGTAATCGCCACCAGGAATGCTACCTTGAAGGATAGGTACCTGAGGGACGCAGAGTTCAGGGGTTCGTAAGGTGCTTGAGTAAGAGAGTGGAGAACCCGTGGCAAGTCCCAGGTTGGATATCTGTGGATTTTAGAAGGCCTGAGATTGGCCACTCCTCTTAGAAATTCTTGGATTTCTGGAAGGGAGCGTAGGGGCTGCCTGCGAGGCCCCGCCAAGACGGAAGAGATAGCGGCCAGATGGCGGCGGATGGTGCTGGTAGAGAGACCTTGGTGAAAACCTTTCATAAGGAAGGAGATTATCCTGTGTATGGGAAGACACAGGGGGGATAAGCCCTCCTGCGAGCACCACTGATGAAATTTGGACCAAGTATGGTCGTAGATCCGATTGGTAGACCCCCTTCTAGATTTCAGAATGATTTCCACTGTGTCTGGGTCATACCCTCGCAGGTCTAAGTCCCTCCGGATAACAGCCAGGCGGTGAGGTGGAACCACTCTGGATCCGGATGGAAGGAGGCCCCCTGCCGCAACATATCCTCCGAAGCGGGGAGTCGCCAGGGGTCCTGGACGGACAGTTGTTGAAGGTCCGCGAACCAGGGTCTGCGAGGCCAGTGAGGGGCAATCAGGATTACACGTGCTTTCTCCAGGAGGATTTTGTTGATCACGTCTGGCAGAATTGGAATTGGAGGGAAGGCATACAGTAGGCCTGGAGGCCAAGGACTCCTGAGGGCATTGACTGCCTCCGCTCCCGGAGACGGGAACCTGGAGATGAAGCGGGGAAGCTGGGTATTGTCTCTGGTCGCGAATAGATCCAACACTGGATGGCCGAACCTGAGGCAGATTTGGTGGAACAGTGACTGATGGAGATTCCACTCGCCTGGATCTATGGTGGCTCGTGAGAGCCAGTCCGCTTGGACGTTGAGGCTCCCCGAGATGTGATCGGCTAGAAGCGATTGGAGATTTTTCTCTGCCCAAAGACCCAACTTCAGGGCCTCCCTCATGAGGGCCTTGGATCTTGTGCCTCCCTGTCTGCAAATATGGCTTTTGGTGGCTATATTGTCGGTGAGAATCAGCACATGTTGGTTGGATATGTGAGGTTGGAATTGCTTTAGAGCTAGAGACACGGCTCTTAATTCTAGCCAATTGATGGGCTTGGAAGCCTCCTCCGGTGACCATGTGCCCTGAGCTAAAAGACCTTGGGCGTGGGCTCCCCAGCCCGAGAGGCTGGCATCTGTGGTGACTACAAACTGGTCGGGACACCGGAAGGGGGATCCCTTGTCTAGGGCTGGAGAAGTCCACCACTTGAGGGATCTGCGAACCGTCGGTGGGATGGTGATGCGTCGGTTCGAGTTGCTGTGGCCTGATCTCTGAAATGGTAATAGTAGCCATTGAAGTTCCCTGGCGTGAAGGCGGGCCCAGGGAACAATACCAATACATGACACCATCTTACCCAAAAGGGAGGATAGGGTGACAATGGAGGCCGATTGCTGGGGCAGGATGCGAGCAATGAGATCCAAAATGCTGCGTTTTCTCTCATTGGAGAGAAAAACCTGGGATATTTCGGAATTAATGATAGTCCCCAGATGCAGGATGGAAGTGGATGGATCAAGATGACTCTTGTTAAGGTTTATGGAAAAACCATGGTTCTGTAGAACCGACATGGTAGAGGAGAGGTCTGCAGCTACACCAGCTCTGGAATTACCATGAATTAAAATGTCATCTAAATAACATAAAATATGAATGGGAGAGGCCCGGATATGAGCCGCCAAGGATCCCAAGAGTTTAGTGAAAACCCTGGGAGCTGAGGAGAGCCCAAAAGGCATAGCCCTATACTGAAAATGCCTGCCTTGAAAGGCAAAGCGCAGAAATCTCCTATGGACCTTGGCAATGGGGATATGGAGGTAGGCCTCAGTGAGATCTAGAGACACCATAAAGTCTCCTCGATGAAGAGCTGATAAAATGGAAGATAGGGAGTGCATTTTGAATTTTCTATATTTAATGAAGCGGTTTAATTTCTTTAGGTCCAAGATGGCTCTCCAGCCTCCAGAAGTCTTAGGGACCATGAAGAGGATGGAATAGAAGCCTAAACCTCTCTGGAGAGAGGGGACCGGTTGAATAGCTCTAATAGTCAACAAATGAGAAATAGCCTCCTCCATTCGAATACGAGATGGAGAGGAACTGGGAGAGGGACAAGAAATAAAACGGTTAGGGGGAGAAGAAATAAACTCTAACCTTAGGCCCCTTTCCACTGTGTCAATGACCCAGGGGTCCTTACAAGAGCGGTGCCAGGCGGAAGAGAACCAGGCTAGGCGACCGCCTATAGGCAGGTGAGAAAACTTACCATCTGGTTCTTTTGGAAGTTCTGGTAGTAGAGGATCCTCTCTGATAGCGGGACCCTCTGCCCCTGGTGGTTCTAGCTTGGGATCGAAAGCGAGGGGAATACTGACCTGGGCTCTTGTGAAATGCGAAGCTTTGATCCTGCTGACGCCCGGTGCGCCGAAAGGACTGCGGTTTCGGGGCCTTCTTGGTGGTAGGTCCCAAGACCTTTTTCTTGTCTGCGTTTTCCGTAAGGAGAGGGTCCAGAAGATCTCCGAAGAGGAGGTTACGTTTCAGTGGACCCATAGCTAACTGCCATTTCTGTCTTACCCCCGCCTGCCAAGGGCGGAGCCATAGAAGCCTTCTGGCCGTTGTGGAGGCTGCTACTGATCTGGCTGCAAATCTGGAAGATTGGAGAGTAGCATCTGCTATATATTGGGCAGCTGCGAAAATTTTGTTGAAATCCTGTTGGCCCCGTAAGTCATCTGGAGGCAGGTGTAGTTGGAGCTGACGAAGCCATAAGAGCATAGCTCTGGAAAAGAAGGATGCCGCTGCAGCACTCTTAATGGCCCATGAGTCTGCAAGGAGACTTCTTTTGAGCATTTGTTCAAGTCGTTTGTCCTCTGGCCGGAGGACCTCCTCTGCCTCGCCAGGCATGGCAGCCGTTGAGTGGAGCGTCTTCACTGGTTCATCTGGCCTGGGACATGTTAGGAGTTCCTCATAGGAGGGGGAGAGCTTGTAGAGCTTCTTGTCCTTGGGAGTGGGAGTGAAGCCTATGGTTGGGTGGTCCCACTGTTTAAGCAAGGCATCCTTAAACAACTTGGGCATAGGAATTACCTCATTGTCTTCCTGTTCCTCCATGAAGTAAGGAAGATTTTCCTCTGGGGGGTCTGTGGAAGGAGTAGCTTGCTTCTCTTGCCCGGCTAGCCCCGTGGATACTCTAGCTTTTAGCAGGAGAGATTTGAAAAGCTGCGAAGGGAAAATAGCAGCTGGGGCTGGAATCTTAATCTGAGATTCCTCATCCTCCGACAGACGCTGAAAGGGGTCATCATCCTCTTCTGCATCCACGTCCTCATCCTCTTCCTGAGAGGAGTCAGAGACCTCCATGACTGGGGCTCTGTAGGAAGGAGAAGAACTCACGGGACGGGAGGAGCGAGGGGGAGGATGAGACAGAGGAGGTACATTTAAAGATGAGAGTCTAGCATCAATAGTGTTAGTCAGAATAGTCAAGATAGACTGAAACTCCGGTGGCAAGGAAGAAATATCAGCCGGAAAAGCCTGAGGATCCCTGAGGCCCTGAACAGGTTCTGGCTGGGGGAAATCCTCGGTAATATCTGGCTCCTCTGGACCTAAACCCCATAGGTTAGGTTGGGGTGGATTTAGGTTTGGCTCATCCAGGGATAGCACAGGTACCCCAGAGGGAGGCAGGTTAGAGGCCTCCGGGGGAGTAGGGTTGATATGCACTTGGGCCTGCACCTTAAAACGTTTGGCTGATTTATCATGTATTTTTTGTAGGGCTAGGTCCCTTCTCTTCTCAGCCCTAGTGGGCTTGGCTAAAGACTGAGAGCCTGAGGAAGAGGAGGAAGAGGCCTGGGGAAGCTCAGAAGGATTACCAGTAGGCCTAACCTCTTTGGAACCTTTGGTAGTGCCTCTCTTGGGAAGGGAAGCCATAGTCTGAGCAATTACAGAAGACAAGGCTTGAGCCAAAAAATAGGGGAGAGAAGAATTATTTTGTGGAATTCCCAAGAGGATAGGTGACCCTGCTCCTAGGCCCAGGAGCAGCTGCGCCTTAAGAGGCAATCCTGGGCGATACCAAGAGTTCTTGTCCTTAAGTGCAGCGTGGCAGGCCTCACTAACTTAACTTTAAGAAAAACCAAGGCACACTGGTTGGAGGCCACTTCCGTGGAGAATAGGCCCGAGGGAACTCAAAGCGACGACTCCAGGGTCAGGCGGCGGGCTGTAGGCACTAATGGCCGACCCCTTAGGGCAGAACCGAAAGTGCAACTTACTGGGCGTCAGAGCCTTGGCGCCAAAATAACTGCTCCGTTATTTGCAATAGGAGCGACTAAGCCCGGGAGACAAAACAAGTCCCACACCGCGGGAGGTAAATAGCCCTTAATTAGTTGAAAAAAATAAAGCTTGCTCACGGCAGGACCTCCAAGGCCGGAATTAACAAACCGGCCGCGGCTACAGCACGAAGGGAAAAACCGCAAATGGCTGAGCCGCTAACTTCTCCCCCAACTCAAAGCCCTGTAGGGCTGAGAAAAAAACTGCCGGCAAGCTGAGTAATGGAAAAATCTTACTTGCTATTGAAGAGAGATCGAAGGGAAGGTGTTTTATCGAGAGGAACGAGCATTCACACACATCCGAGGATGCGAACTGAGCGAATTCTGGGGAAGGGGCGGATCCAGCAGTCTTTTTTAATACTAGGCTCAGTTCCAACGGATTGGACAGGAGCAACCCCATGTGACTGCTGGACCCACTCCTTCAGTACGGAGAACACAAACTCAGGATGCAAAAAAGATCTTGATAGACTTGAACAATGAATGGACCCTATTCAACAAAAGAAAATTTAATGTGAAGAAAACAAGGTTTTACACCCAGGCAGGAAAAATCAAAGGTATAAGTACAGATTAAATGAAATGTGGTTCATAAACAGTAACTGTGAGAGGGACCTTAGAATGCTAGTCACTTGGAGTGCAGGGTGCGACAGCAACCAAAAAAGTGAATACAATCCTTGGTTGTATAAATAGAGGCATACAATCAAATCACATGAAGATTAATATTGCTTTATAAATCCTTAGTAGGAGCACACATGAAATACAGCATCCAATTTTTGTCACCACATTACAAAGATGGAAAAATTAATTAAATTGCAGAGAAGAGAAACTAGGACGATTGAAGACCTGGAGACTAATACATATGAAGAATGGTTACAGGAATTGGGTATGGCTAGTCTAGAGAAAAGTAATGGTGACATGACAGCAGCATTCCAGTATTTGAGGGGCTACCACAAAGAAGAGAGTGTTAACTTAATTTTCCAAAGCACCAAAAGGCAAGACAAGAAACAATGGATTGAAATTAATCTAACCGAAAAGCCACCTGGAATTAAGGAGAAACTTCCTAACAGTGAAAACCAGTGGAACAGCTTGCCTTCAGGAGTTGGCGGTGCTTCATCACTGATGATTTTTAAGAAGAGACTGGACAGTAACTTGTCTGGAATATATAGCATATAGCAAAGAATATTAAAAATAATAACAAACACTTTTTAAGTACATCAGAAGCAGGAACTCAACCAGAAAAACAGTTGGAACACTTGATGACGATGGTCAGAAAGGGATAATCAGAGAAGACAAGGAGATTGCTGAGAGGCTAAATGACTTCTTTGCCATCTTAAAATAATTGTAAACTAGCGTACAATCATATGGGTGCATTGATGTATGGCTATCGGCAGTTATTATTATTATTATTATTTATTAGATTTGTATGCCGCCCCTCTCTGGAGACTCGGAGCGGCTCACAACACAAAACACGCTACAAATCCAACAATAAAAAGGAATTTAAAACCCTTAGTATAAAAAACAATCATACATCTCAGACAAACCTTGCGTAAAATGGGACACAGCCCGGGAGAATCCATTTCCCCATGCCTGACGGCAGAGGTGGGTTTTGAGGAGTTTGCGAAAGGCAAGGAGGGTGGGGACAATCCTAATCTCTTGGGGGGGAGTTGATTCCAGAGGGTCAGGGCCGCCACAGAGAAGGCTCTTCCCCTGGGTCCTGCCAGACAACATTGTTTCGTCAACGGGACCCGGAAAAGGCCAACTCTGTGGGACCTAACCAGTCGCTGGGATTCGTGCAGCAGAAGGCTATGACCAAACTCTTGTCCCAATTGTAGTCGTACATTGAAAACTACCTGTATTCTCTGTTATACACCAAAATCTGTCCCTTTTGGAAGGAAAAGAAATCCAGAGAAATGAATAAAGTATTATTCTTAGTCAAACACTATAAAATTGATAATTATTAATTGATATTATGTATCTTACAACTGAAGCACTTAGCTACTGATGCAAATTTAGAGTCAGGGACAAAATTAAATCTCAACAAACACACTGGGATAATAAGAGAAAACATTTAAAAACCAAGTAGGAATATGAAGTTGGAGCATCTGCTGATCAGTATGATGTTCATCAATTTTTTAAAAGTAAACTAACCATGAATATCCTATTAATGGCTTTAAACCATATCTAGCATGCTAAGAGTCTTTAACAGGTTGCAGATGTTAAGGTACAAAAGACAGCCAACTAAGGGATAATTAAAATGTAGAAAGTGGTTCTCAACATCTGGTAATTATAAATTCCTAGTGACATCTGCAAGGGAAGGGTGCAAGATGATGATGACAGCGACGCAATCTAAGCCCTACCCTTTCTTTATCACATATAAAGATGTGTAACTTTGTGTACATCTCAGTTAAATGTGTACACAAACAGACAAGGTTTCTATCATGCTGCAGCAACTGCTTGTCTTTAAGAAACTGCCCCCTCACCTGGCCACTGGCTGTTCCAACAATATTCTAGAATCAACAGCAGACTTAGGAAGTCCTGATGCAAACTGGAACCACAACTGAACAAGTTCTGATTGCTTAGAAAAAAATAAGGCTCTTACTAATATAAAGTTACATCCTCTTTTGGAACTGGGAAGTAACTATTGTGCTTTAAGTAATGTGGTATTGAAGATGCGCCTTAGGACAAAAGATGTTAAGAGATGTTTTCGTTTTTACTGAAATCAGTAGTGCTTGTTTTTCATTCATGCAGGAATGTAGGCAGTGCTATTTCTAGGATTCTTTTTTTGAAATAAAATAGGCTAAAACATTTCAAGAACAGTTGCAGGAACTGGGCATGTCTAGTTTAATGAAAAGAAGGACTAGAAGAGACATGATAGCAGTGTTCCAATATCTCAAAGACTGCCATAAAAAAGGGGGAGTCAAGCTATTCTCCAAAGTACATGAGGGTAGGACAAGAAGCAACAGGTGGAAGCCCATCAAGGAGACAAGCAACTTAGAACTAAGGAGAAATTTCCTGACAGTTATAACAATTAATCCATGAAATTTGCCTCCAGAAATTGTAGGTGCTCCAACACTGAACGTTTTTAAAAAGACGTTGAATAACCAGTGGTGTAGGATTTCCTGCCTAAGCAGGGGGTTGGACTAGAAGACCTTCAAGGTCCCTTCCAACTATGTTATTCTATTCTAGTTATGTCATTCTCAATTTAAAAGAGTCTTAATTCTTGGGTATTACTTAATTCTTAATTCAAGCAACAAAGAAACGAATAAATTAACATTTATTTTATTACTATTTTATTTTCATTATTTTGCCACAATGGAAGCATTCTTGCAACTAACCAATGCTTTGCTGTAGAAGAATAACACATACCTACAAATCATGCCATGCTGATCTCAACCCAAAATTGCTTACACAATAAAATATTAGCACATCTACCATGGATAAACTATGAATTGTTTACCAAATAACTGAAGGAATCCTATGAAATCCTTAGAGCAATTTTACACTGTGCCAGAAATGCAAACACAATTGTGAGAGAAAAAAAAGAGAATGTACAAACATTTGTCATCACTACTGTATTCTAAAGTCAATATCAAATTCACAAACATTTTCCATTGTCTTGAAATGTAATTAGTAAATTATTTTTGCTATTTCTTTAACTATATTATGCATATTCTGTCTAAATATTTAGAAAAATACAGCCTGTATAAATATTGCTGCCTTAGTAAATCATTTTCAAATAAATATTAAGCATGCTTTTCATTGCTCAACATCTGTGAAACATGTTTGCACATCCTGATGAAAAACTAATACTCCTCACCCATTAAAAATAATTCAAAGCTTTCTGGCATGGACATGTTTTAACTTTAGATAAAAATAAATTAATTTTCACTTTCCCACATTTGCGTTGAAGTCACAGATGTTTTAAAACAAAGCTTCTTACAGAAATATAAAGTATTATGAATAGCTCCTTTATTAAGGAGAAATACTTAAAAGTCACAACAGCAAAATGCAAACATACATAAAATAGCTTAGAATCCTTTAGAGGTCAGCAGCTATTTAAAAATTATACTGCAGCATGTAATAAAATGCTGTGCTTTAAAAATGTACAGAACATTGAGGTAAAGTTATTTGCTGTTATGTAAGAACAAGTTTAAATCCTTAACATTTAAGAGCTAATCTTTAGTTATAGATGATTTTAGGATGATCATGAGAATGAAAAAAATATCATCTATTAAATATTATTTTATCACTTTATTATAGGAACTAAATTACCCTATATAAAATCATTCATACAATTGTATTCTGAACAGAGCAACATAAAACTGAATATAAAAAATGAACATAAAGCATAAATACAAAATATGATGAAACCTTTCCTACTATCCAATGCCAATTTTGACCATGTTACTCAGTTCAGCATGAGCTACTTTCAAGGCAGATACATCTGAATATGTCCCTGAATTGAAGAACTTTTCCAGTGAAAGCAGTACATTAGCAGCTCTGCCATTGTTCAAGGCATTTAGGAATCTGGTGATGAAATATCTCTGAAATAATGAACCAAGGGTTATGGGTTGGCTAGTTTATTATTTTTAAAAAACATCCTAACTTTACTGAGAACCAAAAACAGTAAAGATTCCAGGTCATAAATCCGTAATTTATCTCATCAGAATCATCTTTCAGGCCAAGTGAAATGTATCTAGATTTGTTTGTAAGAGTGAAATCCGTGGACAAAAGTTGTCAAACACACGTCTCCATCTGGCACAAACCCACCATTCAGATACAAGACAGTGTTAGGAACATACTAAAATGAGGAATTGAAAATACACCAAAAGCGCACTACAGTGTTCCCTCGATTTTTGCGGGTTCGAACTTCGCGGATAGCCTATACCACGTTTTTTCAAAAAATATTAATTAAAAAATACTTCGCGGTTTTTTTCCTATACCACGTTTTTTTCCATCCGATGATGTCATATGTCATCGCCAAACTAATAATTTTTGCAAATAAATAACAAAAAAATAATTATTGTTAATAAATAATTATGTTTATAAATATTAGGATCACTATTCAGTGGTGAGTACCTGTAATAATGGTGAGTAAATGGTTGTTAAGGGCATGGGAAATGGTAATTTAGGGGTTTAAAGTGTTAAGGGATGGCTTGTGATATTGTCCATAGCCAAAAATGGTATATTTACTTCCGCATCTCTACTTCGCGGAAATTCAACTTTCGCGGGCGGTCTCGGAACGCATCCCCCGCGGAAATTGAGGGAACACTGTATTGTGCTTAGCGTCCCTGTCCTTCTGTCCTATTATCCTTTTTATCACTTCTTTATAATTTATTATGTTAATACAAATTATAACTCTATACTTGTTTGACAACTACAATTAATTAATTAAATAAATAAATAAATAAATAAATAAATTAGGCCAAGCCTTTCTACTTTTTATTTTAGTTTACACATTTTGTAAGCCATCTAGAATCGCTGGGAGTCAGGTGGCAAAGAATGAATGAATGAATGAATGAATGAATGAATGAATGATGAATGAATGAATTCCAGTAAGCTCAATTTTGTTGACTGTTGACTTAACTTAGCATAACTTAGCCTTAAATTGTTTGATGGCTGTAGGGGGGAAAAGTCTGGGGGGGGAATTTGGGGGGGATGGAGAGGGAGTGCAGCTTGGAATACTTTTTTGTACAAGATATGGAACATAAAGCACTTAGCCTGCTCAAGTTCCAATTACTCATAGAGTTTTCAGAAAATTTGACCAATGTTTCCCTTCTGGTATTTAATCAGACAATGGCTATCAATACAGTACTGGGGAAAAAACTTTAGTGCTTCCCTGGGGCTGACTGGTGTCTGTAACAGAATCACAGCATCATTTATACAGGTAAACTTTTTATGGCTACTGTATTTTATGTGAATGAGAGCTACATTGAGCAAGTACTTGATTGTGGAGTTAATACAAATGTTGAAAAATAAAGAGGCCAGTAAATAGCTATGCTTACTTTTTCATGCTTAATAACATGTATGCTTTGAGATTCAGAGAAGCAACTTCTCTAAGTTGTGCTAAGGGTGCTTCATGAAGTACCTTTTGAGGTGGTTTATACAGTATTAGGAACTTGAGCTAGATTACCCAGCACTTTATTCTTTATACTTGTTAAAGGATAAAGTTGCTACAAAGCATTGCAGAGTTTTGTATCCTCTAATTAATACATCATTCTCCATAGTGATGGATATGGGTTGACCTCGTCATCTAAGTTGATTGGACTGAGTCTGTCAGGGCTATTGAGGACACGCCTCCATTGCTATCCATTCCAGATTTTTGACTCAGTCACTCAGCTTGGACAGACGTGCCCAACATTCCTCCATATTTCTCTCCTATGTGCAGCTACCTGGTCCTCCCCGTTTCCATTTAGTAGACACCTATGCCTCTGTGCAGGTGGCATTCGGCAAACGGGTACTTCAAACAGTTCAGGAAGACCAGGGGTGATCAGACCAGGCTACAGCCCACCTGTAAGGAAAAGCCAGCTTTGGTAGGTCCCATTCCTGGATTCTATATCCACCACAATGGAGATGGGGCATTGATCTTACCTGATACGTTCTTTCTCGTGAGGGTGGATATAGCACCCAGCCCCACCCTGTTAATAGTCTGGTCGGGGATCGGTGGGAGGAGAACCTTACTTCATACACTAATGGCACAACAGGTCTGTCGCTTCGTCTTCATCAAAAGCTGGAAGGGATAGCAACAGAGGTGTGACCTCAACAGCTATGACAGACTCAGTCCAATCAGCTTAGATGATGAGGTCAACCCATTCCTGGATGCCATATCCACCCCCATGAGAAGGAGCGTATCAGGTAAGACCAACGCCCCCTTCCCACTGGAAACTTCAACCAAACATTGTTTCCTATTATTATCCCTACCATAATTAAAGTCAATAAACTTCAAATGAGTTTATTACTCTAATGTAATGAGTGTCAACATACAGTTAATGTAGGTGTAGCAGGCAGAATTTTTCTTTGAATTTTTGTTTGGAACTCTACTGAATCTGGAATCTTTTTATCTTTCTTGTTTCCGTATATAAAATCCCAAGACATTTAAAACAAATGTCACCACAGCCATGTTTAATCTTCAAAACAATTCCTTTTGATCCATTTCTGTACAATGTTATTATATTCTGATGCCTAAGCCCTATTACCAAAATGTATATTAATTTTTCTTTTCATGAGCCAGTTTAATACCTTGTTGTTATTATTACTCACTGAATCAGTATAATACTTTGATATTATTATTCATGAACCTGTTTAATACTTTAGAGAAAGCCATTTGTTTCTAATTACCCAGATAATTATACCTGCAACATAAATTCTAATTTCATAGATAATGGCTATAAACTGTTGGTTTATTTCTAACTTTAATGCTTCACAATGAGACAAAATTACAGAAATTTCCCTGTTAAGTACAGACAGATCAGAATTATTGCACTGTGCATCCATAAAGCAATAAAAACCAAGGTAAAGGCCCTTGGATACATGAAAACCTTCATTGCAAATAACAAGGTCTGAACTATATGTACAAAACTGTGTATAATAAACCATAGATAACAAGGGCCATATCAAAATCAGAAAATTGCTAAGCCAATATACCTAATCCAAGGCAAAAGGGACCAACTTTAAAGCAGAAAAATATTTTACCATTTTATTTTCATAATTTGATCTAATAAACTATCTTTTAGAAAGTGGTCACATAGAATCATAAAGGAAAAATATAGCTAGTCTTCTATTAATCATAAGATAAGTTACTAAGTATCTTATCTGTGCATTAAAATTCCCAGTGAGGAAGGATTTCCTGGTCTCCTAGGCCATTACAATTATAATTAGACATTTTTCTATCCAATATTCAATAAGCCAATCCTACTCTTCTTGTTAATTTTCAGCAGATCAAATAAAAAAAAATCCTTGTTTTATTTATGTTTGAATATTTTCAGACTAAATTTAAATTCTTAATCTTCTACTTTTGTATCTTGAATTACTGGCCTTTTAAAAATATTTCTGCAAGCTACTACAAATGACTCTTAATGTGCAGTACCATCATTCTGATTCAAAGGACAATATGTAACTCAGGAAGGGCATTAATGTACAATAGTCCTCAATATGATTACAACTGAGTTTGAAATTTTTATCAGAATTCATTGGGGTCACCATGTGACCTGACTCAATTTTACAACCATTTTTATGATGGTCATCAAGCAAGACACCATGGTCATTAAATAAATCACATGGTCATTAAGTAAACCACATGGCTGCTGAAAGAATCTCTTCACAGACCTGCTATACGGCCCAGTGCACTTTTACTCTGATGTTTATTCTATTTTATTCAATCCAATTAAAATTAAAATTTGTTTTTAGTATGATAAGGTCCCACAGAGTTGGCCTTCTCCGGGTCCCGTCGACCAAACAATGTCGTTTGGTGGGCCCCAGGGGAAGAGCCTTCTCTGTGGTGGCCCCGGCCCTCTGGAATCAACTCCCCCCAGAGATTAGAACAGCCCCCACCCTCCTTGTCTTTCGCAAATTACTCAAGACCCACCTTTATCGCCAGGCATGGGGGAACTGAGACATCCTCCCCCAGGCTTTTATATTTTATGTTTGGTATGTATGTGTTGTATGGTTTTAAATTGTTGGGGTTTTAGATATGTTTTATTTTAATATTAGATTTGTCTCACTGTTATATTGTTTTTGTTGTGAGCCGCCCCGAGTCTTCGGAGAGGGGCGGCATACAAATCTAATAAATAATAAAAATAATAATAAAGGTTACTAAACGTATTGAGATTAGATTAACATCTAATATGACACTCAAATATAGTTACAGAATAATCTGTTTTTTATTATTAATAAAATTGTAATTCCAGAAAAGAAAACTACTTAAAGATACCCCTTAAAGTTCTTGGCCCTTAAAGTAGATGTCTTCCCTTCATCTACCAAGTACCAAATATATGCTCTTTTCTGCACTATTTTTACCTTTACGTTCTGACAACCTGGTTTGTTTCCCCCCCAGAATATACAATTATATTTATTTCACTAAAATATTATTCGTTTCCCTGTAATTGCCTTCTTTGTGCAAAAGGAAAAATATAATGTATTCCTTTTGACATGCAAATAAAATGTATATGTTTATCACCTCAAAACTTCAATTTCAAGAATACTGTATCTTGATATAAGTATTTGGAAAAATCACTAATACTAGAGGAAGGAGTGAGATAGCAATGCTCTATCCTCATTTCTTCCTGAAACTTCTAATATAATTAGTTGCCTCTATGAATGGAAAAACAATTTATGAAACAAGAGGTAGCTGGAAAAAAAAATTCTAGTATATTTTTGTTTACCTCTTCAATAATTATACTTAGTATTAATTATAAAAAAATGTTTTCAAAGTATTTCAAGGGAAAAATATATTACTTTTTATTTTTCTAATTTGGTGAAATAAGTAAATAAATGGAATATATCTCTTTTTTAAAAGTGGGCATACTGAACCCATCAATTATACTACAGTATATATACACTATATTTTAGGCAAGCATCTAATTTTTTAAAAAAACCAAAATATACTTACCATATTTTTGGAGTATAAGACATACCTTTTTCCTCCCTAAAAGATGCTGAAAATCTGGGTGAGTTTTATTCACCGAATGTAGCCTCGCCACACCTCTCAAATGGAGCTTTGCTAGGCTGAAAAAGCAGCCTCTGAAACGGAGCTTTGCAAGGCTGAAAACAACCTCTCAAACAGAGCTTTTGCAAAGCTGAAAAATCAGCCTTTCAAACAAAGCTTTGCAACACTAATATTATTTTTAAGGATGCTAGACAGATGGATGCTGGTAGGCAGAATTTTTTTCTCATTATTTTCCTCCCTCAAAACTAAGTTGCGCCTTATACTCCAATGCATCGTATGTTCTGAAAAATACGGTAAATAGACACACTAAACTAACAGATCCTTCAATAATCTTTTATAGGTAGACCACAACCTACAACAATTGGGATCATAATTTCTGTCATAAGTTGCTGCTGTCATGAAGCAAGTCATTACATGACTGGATCAACTTAGGACAGACACTTCTCACTGTAATTGTTAACCAAGAATTGTGAGTCATTAATCGGGTACTCCCATTATGGGCTTTGTCCCGCCCATCTATGTCCTTTGGGCTGCCCTGCATTGCACCTTGTAGGCAGCAAACAATCCCAAAAATACACAGCTCACCAAGCTGTTTTGTGCCCTAGTTGCTGTTTCTAAACAGGAGGCATTCAAGCAATAAAATACTTCCCCAACATAGCTTTAGTCATTGTCTTTTTCAGCCCCATTGTAATTGTGAACAATCAATTCACTTTGCTTTTTTATTAAAAAAAAGTTACTTACCTGTCATTTATGATCCAATTCAGACACAGATTGAGAGAGGTAAGGTTTCTGCATTTCTTTACTATCTCCATCACAGTTTCATTATCCAGTTCTGTGATATGACGTAAGTCCAAGCTAGAAAGATTTCTTAGCTATTAAGATAAATAAAACAGAAAGTAAAACATAAGCATACTTAATTATTCATATACTTATATGCATTAAACATTATATTTTTATCTTTTTTTGAGAATGTTTGGCAGGGTTTAGGAAGAAAATCGCTACCATCATAAGTGTCCTGTGGAATATTCTTCCTCTGGAGGTGAAATAGGCCTCAACAGCCATGGCCTTCCAAAAAGAAGTTAAACAAAGCTCTACAGCCTTCTGTGGGAAGTCAAGAATGGTAATGTAGCTATGGGGCTCATTTTAAAGTGGTTCAATCAACTTTTAAAATCTCCTCCTTTTAAAATCTAACGTTTTCAATTCTTGCATGCTGTTTTTATATTTTAACATTTTTTGTACACTGGCCTGTTTGAGAGAGATGGGCAATTCAAAAATGTGAAAAATAAATAAATAAAATAGATACAAATATTTATAAGCATAAACCTATAAAAAATTTCAAAAGGCAATTATTGACAGATTATTTTGGTGAAATGATTTATTTATTTATAGAAACATAGAAGATTGACGGCAGAAAAAGAACTCATGGTCGATCTAGTCTGCCCTTATACTATTTCCTGTATTTTATCTTAGGATGGATCTATGTTTATCCCAGGCATGTTTAAATTCAATTACTGTGGATTTACAAACCATGTCTGCTGGAAGTTTGTTCTAAGGATCTACTACTCTTTAAGTAAAATAATATTTTCTCACGTTGCTTTTGATCTTTCTCCCAACTAACCTCAGATTGTGTCCCCTTGTTCTTGTGTTCACTTTCCTATTAAAAGCATTTCCCTCCTGAACCTTATTTAACCCTTTAACATATTTAAATGTTTTGATCATGTCCCCCCTTTTCCTTCTGCCCTCCAGACTATACAGATTGAGTTCATTAAGTCTTTCCTGATACATTTTATGCTTAAGACCTTCCACCATTCTTGTAGGCCGTCTTTGGACCTGTTCAATTTTGTCAATATCTTTTTGTAGGTGAGGTCTCCAGAACTGAACACAGTACTGTATTCCAAATGTGGTCTCACCAGCACTCTATAAAGCAGGATCACAATCTCCCTCTCCCTGCTTGTTATACCTCTAGCTATGCAGTCAATCATCCTACTTGCTTTTCCTACTGCCCGACCACACCATTCACCGATTTTGAGACTGTCAGAAATCACTACCCCTAAATCCTTCTCTTCTGAAGTTTTTGCTAACACAGAACTGCCAATACAATACTCAGGTTGAGGATTCCTTTCCCCAAGTGCATTATTTTACATTTGGAAACATTAAAGTGCGGTTTCCATTGCTTTGACCATTTATCTAGTAAAGCTAAATCATTTACCATATTACAGACGCCTCCAGGAATATCAACCCTATTGCACACTTTAGAGTCATCGGCAAATAGGCAAACATTCCCTACCAAATCTTCCCCTATGTCACTCACAAACATATTAAAAAGAATAGGACCTAGAACAGACCCTTATTTATTTTATTTATTTATTCAATTTTTATGCCGCCCTTCTCCTTAGACTCAGGGCGGCTTACAACATGTTAGCAATAGCACTTTTTAACAGAGTCAGCATATTGCCCCCACAATCCGGATTGTAATGAACTAAATAAATACATAAATTAGGCATAAAGAATATAATATAATTGAGATTTTCCCAGAACAACAAAGTACTTTCATTGGTTTTTAAAATACATTAAAGTTATGTAACTTAGAGTCTAAGTCAGAAAACTAAAGAATCTTTACTTATCAATTGCAAACCTATTTACTCCCACATAAGTTCACATCATTTCTACTATTGGCAGTGTATATCGCACCACAAGCCTACATAAACAAGGCTTTATGCACTCTAAGTGATCAGATTATGGAGTTTGAAGTCAAATACTCAGATTCACTGGTCATTATTCTAGGTGATTTTAACAAAAGTAACTTAAGGAAAGAGCTACCAAAACATTTTCAGTATGCCAATTGTTCCACCATAGGCAAGAATACTTTAGACAGCTGCTACAAAATATTTTTTAAAATGCTTATTGGTTCTTACCATGAGCAGCTGTGGCCCACTCTGATCATTGCATGATTTACCTTGTACCCGATTACAGACAAAGATTAAAGCCACCAAATCAACAATTAAATCAGTGAGGAATGAGGACTGAAGAGGCAAAGTTAAAGCTGCAGTACCTCTGCAGACCTGGATGAACTCACAGATACAGTACTGTAACATCATATGTCAGCTTCTGTGAAGACCTATATGTACAACCAGAAACTGGCGAATATATAGTAAAATAAACTTTGATTCACAGATAAACTTAAGCAGCTATGTCATTCCAAAGAGGAAGCCTACAGAAAAAATGATAGAAGGCTGTACAATCAGGCCAGAAATGTATTAACAAGGCAGATCAGAGCAGCAAAAAGAAGCTACTCTGAAAAGCTAACAAATCAATAAATGAACCAGCAAACATGTGGAAAACTCTTAAAAACATCACCTGTTGTAGCAAACCTCCTTCTCAAGCTGGAGGAAAGAACAACTGGCAGATGATCTGAATGTGTTCTACTGCATGTTAGAAAGGAAACTACAGCCACCTATCTCCACAACTTCCATCCCAGACCCACCAAAACCAGCCAAACCTCCTACAACTGACCCCATCCCATTGGGTTCACAATCCCTGCTGATTACAGAAAAGGAAGTGCAAGATCATTTCAGACAGAAGCCAGGAAAGGCACAAGACCCAGACAAGATAACTCTTTCTTTCTTAAAAGTCTGTGCTGACCAATTGGCCTCCATCTTCATCCAAATCTCAACAAATCACTAGAGATTTGACATATTCCTTTTAGTTTTAAACTTTCCACTAGCATCCCAGTGCTAAAGAAACCTTCCATCAAGGAACTAAATGACTACAGATCAATTGCTCTAACATCTGTATTTATGAAAACCTTTGAAAGGATAGTGATGTCCCATTTGAAAACCATAACAGATCACTGTTAGACCCCCTGCAATTTGCATACCGAGCAAATAAATTGACAGATGACGCTGTTAATATGGCTCTAATACATTCTACGACACCTTGAATCTCCAAAGACCTACGCAAGGGTCCTCTTTGTAGACATTAGTTCAGCATTCAATACCATCATGCCGGACATTCTTCTAACTTCTTAACAGACAAGAAGCAGCAGGTGAAGCTAGGAAAAATCAAATCAGATACTTGTACAATTAGCACAGGGTCCCCCAAGGCTGGGTGCTGTCACCACTTCTCTTCTCTCTGTATACCAATGACTGCATCTCAAACAATCCATCTATTAAACTACTGAAGTTTGCAGATAATACAAAATTGTCTCATTCGAGAGAACGATGCAACCGCATACGGACGGAGAATTGAAAAGTTAGCCTCATGATGCAACCAAAGCAATCTGGAACTCAAATCTGTAGAAATAGTGGTAGACATTAACAGAAACCCTCCCATTCTACCACCTTTTACAATACTAGACAACACAATATCCACAGCAGAGACCCTCAAATTTCTAGGTTCTATCATATCTCAAGACCTAAAATGGTAACCTAACATCAAAAACATCATCAAAAAAGCACAACAAAGAATGTTCTTTCTGTGCCAACTCAGGAAGCTCAAACTGCCCAAGGAACTGCTGATATAGTTCTACAGAGGAATTACCGACTCTGTCATCTGCACCTCTATAACTGTCTGGTTCGGTTCTCCAACCAAACAAGACATACACAGATTTCAGAAGATAATCAGAATTGCAAAAAAACAACAACCTACAATTACTGCCAACCTGCCTTCCACTGAGGACCTGTATACTGCATGAGTCAAAAAGAGGGCCGTGAAAATATTTACTGACCCCTCACATCCTTTTTACCCCTTGTTATTTTTATTGTTGTTGTTGTTATCATCATCATCATCATCATCATAATCATCATCATCATCATCATCATCCTTATGTTTTCTTTGTCAGAGGTTGCAGGAGAGTTCGAATCTAAAATTTGTTTTGATGACCAAGCTGAACATGAACTGAAAGGTTTTTATTTTTAGTAAAATACCGCATAGCCTTAGTCCTACAAGCCTGATTTTTCTTACCTTCCACTTATAAATTATTACAGAGAAGGGTTGACCTTTCTTTGTACAGCTTTGCCAGTTTGGTTTTCCACTTTCTTCCCTTATCCACTTTTTTCTGTTCATAAAGTGTGCTTCCTGCATTGGACTACCTCTCCCTGTTGACTGACACTACTAGAGCCATTCCCTTACCCAATGCCACCCTATGTTCCTCATCTCATCATAGAAGCAGCTGATTAGAAATTCAATATTTTTCTGTTAAGTTGTTACTGTTTGGTTTGTGGCGCTATGAGTGAGGATGAGAGAGAGTATCTGTGACGCCTTCCCTGTTGCAAAAATAGTCAGAAGCATGCAGGAAAAAATGCAGTTGTAGAATAAAGTCTACAACATGATGAAGTTATAATATTTTACAAGGGCTAATACTGCCTTTTCTGGTATAATAGAAAATACATAACAGACCCTATACCTTAGTGGATGGTTTAGGAAGCAATTCTAAAGAGCTGAGGCAAACTGTGATGACACATCTTAAGCTCCAAACTGATCAACCAAAAGGAAATACAACACTTTTCAACTGTTCTTAAAGAAGCCAGAAATGAAAATATCTCTCTTGTAATATATCTTTTTAATATTAGCCTCTGGTATTAGAGGATTAGCAAGTGGCCAATAAAATGTAACTACTAAAAAAAGTGAATCAGGGAAATTACAACTGGTATTATCTCTGCTCTGTATTAGTGGAAAACAAGATTTATTCACTAATTACATTTATATTTCACCTTTTGTCTGGAGCTCAGGATGTCATTCTTCCTCATTTTAACCCTATAAGAATTATACTGGGCTGAAAAAGAAGAGAGTGGGAACAAACAGAAAGTTCTCATAATGAAGGGAGGTAAACAATGAAACCCTGCATAGATAAGTATCAGAAACATTCATTAAAATTATGGATGAAAAACCTATATCTTGGGTGAAGTTTCCTAATTGTATCAAATTGTTTCTTTTAAAGTTGATAGAAGGGAAAAGACAGAGCAAAAATTTGAACAGCAATCCACAGACAGATGTAAAAGAATGAAAGTGGCAAATCTAATTCATTAAAACATTAATCACAAGTAGTCCTTGACTTACAACCAGTCACTTATGCCTGGTCAAAGTTATAATGGACCCCCCCAAAGCTACTATTGACCCAGTTTTGGTTTCCAACAGCTACAAACATCCCACAGTCACATGATCACATATTGTGTGGCTGGAAATTGCCTCAACTTTGCATTTCTCCTGCAAAAAAACCACCATAGAATTAAATAAATGACCCTGGCATCTGCTTATTCATGATTGGCACAAAAAATAATGATAGCAAAACTGAATCTGGTGACGTGAGCACTTTGACTTATGACAATTCCAGACACTATTAGAAATGTAAGGTGAAGACTACATGTAATGAACATACATCCCTAACAACACAATACACTGACAATTCTGCTGAGAATCAGAATATAAATTTAATATATTGCTATTATTATTATTATTATCTAAGGTGATGTTAATTGACAAGGAAAGGGAGTTCTGAAGAAGGAATGTTTGTTTGAACAAAACAAGCTTCACTACTAAATAGAAAAGGCTATGAAAAGAAATTTGCTTCTAAATTCTTGCTATTGCTATATTTTATAGCCTATAGTGTCCTTTGTTTGGATTATAGTCATCCACCATAGTTTTAAGCATTCTTGCAAGAGCTTCCATCCATCACAAAATTGATCCCTATTCCTTAACCTATTCTTTAATATGTAATGTAATCAATGTTGATGCATCTAGCAAGACTTTGCCTGTTTAGAAATATCTGTAAATAACCTAGTTAATATACTTACATTGGTAAGATGTATCACTCCTTTAGATGTAACAGAACAGCCCATAAACCCAACATACTGTAGCTCAGGACAATGTTCAGCAAATGCTTTAACAGATTGATCAGTTACCTAAATAAAGAGAGAGAAAAGAAGTTTAGATTATTCTGAATTAGAAACATAGAAGACTGACGGCAGAAAAAGACCTCATGGTCCATGTAGTCTGCTCTTATACTATTTCCTGTACTTTATCTTAGGATGGATATATGTTTATCCGAGGCATGTTTAAATTCAGTTACTGTGGATTTGCAAACCATGTCTGCTGGAAGTTTGTCCCAAACATCTACTATTCTTTCAGTAAAATCATGTTGCTTCTGATCTTTCCCTTAAAAAGAATTTTAAAAAGAAAGAATTCTAAAAAATCAAAGAAAACAGTCTAAATAAATGCATGATGGCTTGCAGGATATTTTTTTAAATAACAGCATTAAAAATGAACCTTAAATACATGTTGATAACAAAGAATAAGATTTAAAATTTTCCTCTTTCCTGATAAATATCAGTAAAATACACAGAATCAAAATAGAAAAATTGGTTGTACTTGTAAGTATAATAAAATAAAAATCATTTCTCCTATTTTATTGAATCTTAAACTAATAACCAGAAATTACTAGCCTCTTTCAAAGCTGGCAGAACACCAGAACATTTAAAACACCTAAACATTCAATTTTTTTAGAATCCAAAATATACTGAAGGCAATGCACATATACTTTTACAGTTAATTTTGAGAAAGGATAAGCAATCAAAGTTCTTGCAGGCAAACTAGATGAATTTGCTTGCTTTTGGATGTACCTTTGCATGAAGGGATTCTTTTGAGCTTTTGAAACCCATAGAAGGTTCTCAGTAGCTGGAATTCTGCTACCCACAAGCTTGATCCATGCCTTTCCTTGCTCCTTTGGGTGAGCATGTCAAGGCACCTATGTGACAATTCTAATTGTGCTGGGCTACCAATCCTTTCCAAAGCATGTTAGGTTTTCAAACTGAAGAAGGCTTTGAAAGCCCTGCATGACTTGAGAAGCTTTCAAAGGCTTCGGGAAAACTCTTGAGGAGATCCCAAAGGCTGCAGAAACCCTACACAAACAGGCTTCAGGAAATAAAGCCTAGTGTGTCTAGAGCTATCTTCGATTGGTTGCATAGATCTCTGCACAACAGAAGAAAAATACCTGAAGAAATGTGGTGTGTGGTAAATTCTCAGCTCTGTATGATAAGGGCAACATACCGTTGCCTAAGGCTGCGATGCCAAGGCATTATTTATTTATTTATTTTATTCAATTTTCATGCCCCCCCCCCTTCTCCTTAGACTCAGGGCGGCTTACAACATGTTAGCAATAGCACTTTTTAACAGAGCCAGCATATTGCCCCCACAATCCGGGTCCTCATTTTACCAACTTCAAAAGCATGGAAGGCTGAGTCAACCTTGAACCGGTGATGAGATTTAAACTACTGACCTACAGATCTACAGTCAGCTTCAGTGGCCTGCAGTACAGCTCTCTACCTGCTGCGCCACTCCAGCTCTATTTGTAAGTGCCACAGCAGAGCTAGGACTGAAGCACAGGCTGGGGGCAGCAGCTGCAACAGTCATCGCTTCAGGCAGAGTTCAAAGCTTCCTTCATTCACTTGGTGAATAGTATTTAAGTTCTTCAAAGAGATATTTATAAGAATCATCACCAGCTAGAAAAAGGTTTTCCCTAAGTTGGATTTTGAAGATGAAGGGAAAAAGAGCATTGATACTTTTTGAACTTTGGTATTAGATGGGATTCTTGAGAATAATGTGGATAGTCAAGAAAATAAACAACTGGTTCATATGGTAAGTTAATGTAGCTTTTTCACTTTCAATACATGTTGAAAAAGAAAATCAAATTACATTTACTTAATTGCCCATCTTTTTTCAGTTATATCACAATTATCTCAAAAAACCATCTTTAGTATTGACCAACGGCAAGCATAACTGCCCACTATAGTATCAAGTAAGTTTGATCTTTTGGAAAGAGAAACACAAAAAGCAACATGGTAGCCAGGGCTTTAAATGTGACCACAAATCCCTTTTGTTGACCAGGCTCTGTGCAACGCCTAACTTAGAAAAATAAAAATAAGCATTCTTTATTTTAAAACAAATAGAAAAGTTGGCCTTCAGCAAAAGCATAGCAAAAGCATCTAGCATCATATTTATTGCCTTTGTCTCCATAAAAAGTAAAGAATTTCTTACCTTAGAGACCCACAATTTGTAATCATGACCACTACCAGCAACTATTTTGTGAACAGGAAACCCTATCTAAGTGACCATTTTGTAAGCGTGCCTATCACTATATGCTCCCAAATCCTAAATATATTCTCAGCTCAAAAGGATAGCCTATTCTTAGCTTACCACCCCAGGAGTGCCAAGCTCATGGTGTCACAGCAGCATCATGGGACGTATCGGGAGTTTTTTCCCTTTGCTAAACCGGGCAGGGACAGAGCCAGCATGCGACGCATCCTGCCTATGTCCGTGAGTTTGACACCCCTGGCTTACCAGATACACCTGCATATCAATAAAATAATTCATTACATTTTTTTTCTTTTGTCTATTCTTGGAAATGCATTTTATTTCATCTGCTTGTATTGATCTTTATGCTAAAATTATCCATTTAGTTTAATTTTTAAAAGTATAGCACTCTTGCATTTTTAAAAATTATTTATTTATTTATTTTAATGTATTTATCTTTTAAATAAAATTTATGGGCAGCCCCTCTTACTTAAGTTAAGCTACTAGGATGGCTTACAATATTAATATAACAATGTTGTATATTTTACTATTTAAACATGGTAGAAATTTCAGCTTTTCATAGCATCCTATTAATACCAAATATAATTTTGTACAATTGGAGTTCTTGGGCTTTTTTTTTTTTTGACTAGCCAGAAATAAACCTATAAACTGTAAATATTAGTTCCTTGAGTAAAGAAAAATAGTCTAAAAGTCTCCAGTCAGCACTTGCAGTCTCCATGTCAGCATTTCTTACCACTTTAATATAAAAAATTAATGTATTTTCACAGCCCAAGTACCTCATATAGCAATGGATATTTTAACTCTGTACTGTCAAGTAAAATACCAGGGGATTTACTAGATTTCCAATGTATCATCTTTTTATCTCCTAAATGTAATTTGGAAACTTCCAACTGACAATATAATTTTTAAAACTTCAAAAAAATTTAATGAAGGGAGACTGTTATGAAAGTAAATTGGTAACTCTCTGCAAGGACTGAGACTATTGGGCTTAATTCTGGAGTAATTCTTTTAAAATTTGGCTACAACTTTTCACTCCAGTCTTTGGCATTGAAAATATTTACTTGCTATCTTGGAATAAGAAGCCTGGTGACTTCACCCCCCCCCCCCCGCCCAAAAAAATCCCAGAGTTTCATTACTTTCTAGAAGTTGCATATTTAAGGAGTTGTTTCTAATTTTCTGTTCAAGCACGATTTCCTTTTGCCAAGCAACAATCAGATCCCTCTAATTCCTACTGAATTTTAAGTGGAGAACTACTAATTGTTTAAAAAAATAAAAAGGGCATAGTTATCTTTGACATAAAATAAAGCTATGTCCAAATGTGATTTTTAACAATGAGCAATGCAAAATGAAATTAAGACTCCATATTTACTTTATATGATTTTAAATTATTTTTGTTCTTTCATATGTATACCCAGTGATACAGCTCAATTCTAAGAAACAAATATACAGATAAAATAATTTTATAGACAAATAAAGAATTTGCCTATAAATTCTCCAATATTTCTAAGCATCTGTCCCGTGCTAACAGCCTTTAATCGTACCAAGAAATCCAGAAATGTCTCAAATTATATAAACTATAGTTAAGTGATATGTTCATTTATTTTATTTCATTGTAGCTGGACTCTAAGTGAGCTCCATGTATGTTATAATAAAATGATTATTGAGCATAACAATTACCTCCAATAACAGTTGCACCCATTAAATAACCATACAGGTTAGGGAGAATTGAAGGGAAGGGAAGGGAAGGGAAGGGAAGGGAAGGGAAGGGAAGGGAAGGGAAGGGAAGAGAAGAGAAGAGAAGAGAATTCTTTATTGGCCAAGTGTGATTGGACGCGCAAGATATTTGTCTTTGGTGCATGTGTTCTCAGTGTACATAAAAGAAACGTGTGTCAAGAATCGTGAGGTACAATACTTAATAATTGTCACAGGGCACAAATAAGCAATCATTAAACAATCAATATTAATATAAATTGTAAGAATACAAGCAACAAGTTACAGTCAGTCATAAGTGGGAGGAGATGGGTGATAGAAACGATGAGAAGACTAATAGTAATAGTAATGTAGCCTTAGTGAATACTTTGACATTGGTGAGGGAATTATTTGTTTAGCAGAGTGATGGCGTTCAGGAAAAAAATTGTTCTTGGATCTAGTTGTTTTGGTGTGCAGTGCTCTATAGCGTCATTTGGAACAGTTGAAACAATTTATGTCCAGGATATAAGGGCTCAGTAAATATTTTCACAGCCCTCTTTTTGATTCGTGCAGTATACAGGTCCTCAATGGAAGACAGATTGACAGTATTTTTTTCCCAGTTCTGATTATCCTTTGAAGTCTGTGTCTTTCTTGTTGGGTTGCAGAACCGAACCAGACAGTTATAGAGGTGCAGATGAGAGACTCAATAATTCCTCCGTAGAATTGTATCAGCAGCTCCTTGGGCAATTTGAGCTTCCTGAGTTAGTGCAGAAAGAACATTCTTTGTTGTGCTTTTTTGATGACGTTTTGATGGTAAGTGTCCATTTTAGTTTTTGAGATATGGTAGAACCTAGAAATTTGAAGGTCTCTACTGTTGATATTGTATTGTCCGGTATTGTAAGAAATGGTAGAATGGGAGGGTTTCTCCTGAAGTCTACCACCATTTTTATGGTTTTGAGTGTTCAGTTCCAGATTGTTCCAGTCACACCACGAGGCTAGTTGTTCAACCTCTTGTCTGTATGTGATTTCATTGTTGTCTCGAATGAGATCAGTCTTAACAGAGCATGAGGTGCCTCAAAGAATGGGAGAGGTCCTGGGAGGTCTACCAAAGACTTAGGTCCACTTGTCCAGGCCTCTTGCATCTCTTGAGAGACAACATGTGCTCTTTTTTCCATTCCTCAGAATCTCCACAGGCCTTGGGCCGGCTTCCCACCTACTTCTCTTCAGTTATTTTTTGAAGATCTCTTCAGCTCAGGAGTTCAGGGTAAGAGGAGGCCCTACACAATATTTAGGGGGTGGAGAGGAAGAAAATAGAGCAAACAATCCAGTGGGATTTCTGGGTGGAAAATATGATTGTTTAACCAGTTTCTCATCATTCGGATGTATTGAGGCAAAATTGGCAGCCAGGTGGCAAAACCAAGTTTCTCCAAACAAACTTTTGTTTAAAGTTTAGCTCCAGAAAGCAGTTTCTCACAAGGAAACACACAGGATCATACAAGATATTGAGGAACTCTCTAGGTATCTTGATAGAACATTGGGAGTTGTAGAAGACATTTACACTCATAGCCTCATATGGAACTGGGACATTGGGTTCGCCTAATCCACTTCCTAGATCACGTTGCATTGGAGACATTTTAAAGTATATAGAGGTTTTCCCAGCAGCAGAGCATTTTAAACTTCGCAATGTGTGCACTTTTGACCCAAGGGAAATATTATTCAGGAGTGATACTATTTGTTAGATCTGGTTGGCTTTTTTTACTCAATGTCATTAGTGGAAAGTAGTCACTTTTCAAATGTGGCTTTAACTCCAAATTGAACAGTAAAGATGTTGTGTTATGGGAATACACAGACAACAGTGATTGTCTGACATTTTCCCAAAAGATATTCAACCGTGCAGCAAGGAAGCCATTTAATATACATGAGTCCAAGGAAAGAACCACTTTAAAGACCAGCCAAGAACACTCTGGTCTGCATTTTAAATGGAGAGGCATAGATATTAAACATAATTTGCATCTCTTTGAGATATAAGCAAAGAAGTTCTACCAAGAGTTCCAAGGGCAGAAGGGATATGCAGGTTTTTTTTTTACTCACTGCTAATTAGAATAGCTATATTCCCTTCAGATGTCTTTTCTGAGATGTCTACAATGGTTAATAGTCAAGTCACTTGCAGAAGAATATGAAAATCAGATAGATACTTGAAAAAAGATGATCTTTAAAACAGGCAAAACATTCTGCTACATTCCAAAAGTAAATTGGCAGTTTCTTCAAAGAGATTATGTGATACCTTGCTTATACAATGTTCTACTTCAAACTTTTTAGGGAAGTCATCCTCAAATAAACCTTATCTAATTCATGGTTAATGATGCAGTCCTACAAGTCAAGATGTACAAGTTGAAAAAGAATCTTGGATGTGTTTAAGCCCTAGGGTTCTGCTTCCTGATGTTTTTGCAATGGCTCATATGCCTTGTCAATCATCCCAAATTTTCCAATGTTATAGGATTTCAGCAAGTTTCAAAATTATTATTTATACTTAAAAAGAAATATTTCAACATGTACTTTTCCACTTCGTGGAAGTCACACATTTGCATAACCTCAAGGAGGATGTGTTTAAAAGACATTCATGCCAACTTTTGCATTACTTAGAGCAGGGGTGGCCAATTAATTTTGCCATAGGGCCACATGAGAAATTGGGAGTTTTAGAGGGCCGGACTAATATAATTAACTCAGTTGTATATACTGTATATTATTGGGTAGAACTGCGTTAATTATATTATAATTATAAATTATAATTATATATTATATTATATTGTATATTATATATATAATTATATATTATATATTATATCTTGAACACCTGGTTCTTATCGAGAAAAGTTATATATTATATTATATATTATAATTATATTATAATTATATAATTATAAATTAATTGCCCACCCCTGATATATAGTATACATATGCTGGTGACAGATGCTAAATGAAAAAAGTTGAAATAATTTGGTCATTATCACTTCCCTATAATTCCAAATTATAAAACATTATGATCCTGGAAAGTTCCTTTATCCAATTTTAAGTTAATAATTCATTCAATTCATATACTGCTACCTGATTATTTCATTTTTTTAAAAAAAATTCTAAAGTTGTCTAGTTTCTTTCTACTTCTATTTTTATCTATCAAGGAACTTGTTTGCTTTCCATAAAAGGGGAGAGATTCATATTTAATAGTTTAATATTTCCAGAGTAATACCATTTCTCCTACCTTCCTTCCTCCCTCCCTCCATTTCTCCTCCCTCCTTCCATTTCTCCTTCCTTCCTTCTTTCCTCCCTTCCTTCTGTGCTTCCCTTCTCTCCTTCCTTCCTTCCTTCCTCCCTCCCTCCATTTCTCCTCCCTCCCTCCATTTCTCCTTCCTTCCTTCTTTCCTCCCTTCCTTCTGTGCTTCCCTTCTCTCCTTCCTCCCTTCCTTCCCTTCCTCCTTCCTTCCCTCCATTCTCAGCCTTCCAATTCTCTCCCTACTCCCCAACCTGATTCCCCCCCACTGGGGATGGGAGTGGCTCCGCCACGAATTTCCAAAGAAGGTTAAGTCAACTTACGGGAAAGGTGGAGAGAGCGAGGCAAGAGCTCCAGTGTAGGTAGCGCCGTCAGCCGAACAACAAGCACAACGCAACTGCTGCTTTTTCCCTTTTTGCTTCTGTGCGCAGGTGGCGAGGCCGCGCTCATGCACGCGCACAGGTTGGACCAACCTCCACAGGCTGGTCACAGACAGTGGGCAAGCCGCATCTTGGCCCCAGGCCTCATCTTGCCCAGGTCTGGCTTAGAGCAACAAAATCCCTAATTGTGTCCTTCAGATATCAGCCAACATAATACCTTCCCTCAAATGTAAATAAGGAAATGCAGTCATTTAAAACAACTTTTCTTTGTTCTGATGACAACAATGAAGTTATACTTTATGAAGATACAAAATATAACCTCTTATTTAAATTATTATATTGCTTTTGTGCCAAATATTGTTTATTGTAGATTGTTAAAATACTGCTTGAAAAGCATAATATGTAAAGTTCCCTTGGAGTACAATTATATGGAAACCTGCTAACTTTTGGGATGGTAGAAAAATTGTTTTAAAATTAAATTGCAGGTGGCTGGCAGCCCTGTGTTCAAAATGATCTACAGAGACTTGCAAGCAAGGTATATGATTTATTCACCATGGAGTTGAGGGACACAATACCTGTAAAGTGAATGCCTCAGTTAACACAAACACTTGGTGTAGTTATATTAAAAAGTACATACTTGTTTTAAGTATTCTACGTTCTAGTTTTGCTTACATAGTCAAACCATACAATACGTTCAAAATATGAAATATTATCTGTTATTTTCTAATTTAATTCATCACTTGCTGACCTAAAAATAACATGTTGCCATGCAGATTGAGAATTCAAGTGTTTATGTTACCATTTAAAGCCCTTGGTAGAATCCAAAGAGATATGTATTCCCCAAACTTATAAAAATATGAATACAATGACTGTACCTAAATATATAAAAATGCTTATATATACAAAAAATATTTTTTTAATTTCCAGTGAATGGCTAAAATTCCTTTTTATGAGCTATGGCATCCAAACTGGCAGAATTAGGAGCAAAAAGTATGGAAAGAGCTAAGGAATATAATTTGCAGCCTTACATGAATATACAATTGTTATTCTTCTTTTTAAAATGTTTAAAGTAAAAGCTATATTTTGCAACTTAAAGGGAACTAAGGAAATAGAACAAGGGAATCAAACTTTGTGATTACATCAGACTACTGTATAGTAGTATACAGTATTTAAAGTCAAGGATTATCCAGTGAGTATCTGAACTGAATCAGCAAGTGAGTTCTGATGCTTTATTTGCATGCAGTTATGAAAAATCCCATATAATAGCATCAAATTTCTGAATTAGAAATTTGCACCAAAAAGATTGCAAATCACTAAATCATTTCTGATTTTGCCTGCTTTCATCCTTATATCTTGCCAACAGTGACTTCTTATAGAGGTACCTCTGTATGAAAGAATGAGGAACATAACTTTAAAACAATTATGTTAGATATTGTTAGAACATCTGTGCAAACACTTCACTGCTGATCTGAAAATTGTCTTCTTTCAACAAAAGAACTTCAAAAAGAGACAAAAAACTTCTAAAGGAAAAAAAAAAGCACTAGGATTCAATCAAAACTAAAGCTCTCTTTTGCAGTGGAAGTATTAAAAAGTCTGGCAAAGATAAGGCACTTATTTTATCAGCTATTGCTGGTGATAAAAGTGTTTGTACTTCTCTGTAGGAAATTTAGATTAAAAGGCCACAGTGGATATCACTAACTTTTTACATTACTTCTACCTTAAAAAAAACAGTTTGTTACAACATGTAGGAGTCCATTCCTCTCTGGGAGTTTTTCACAGGTAAATTCAGACATCTAGATACCCCCTTTTTGTTAACTGAGAAGTGCAACCCAAGTACAGGAGATGTTTCATGAAAGAAATTTCTTGTAGATGTTTCATGAACAGAATTTCCCACAGATGACAGAAAGGCTACTCTGACCGAGTAAGGAGGTAGAATACTACAGAAGGGACTTGTGGAAATAATAAATTTGGGGAAACAGAGCGAGTTTATGGAGGTGGAATGGATGGCAAACCAAGATGACCCTAGACAGCATGGGTTGTTGAAGATTTGTAGTTTTTAGGTGAGCTCAGGATGAAATTCTCAGGATGAGTAAAAGCCTAAAGACTATTGGAAAAAAAGATATACCTGGAAGAAAACAACTACCAAGCCAGAGGGAAAAAAATCAACCACCATAATTAACCCTTTCTTATACCTAAGTAAGAAATGAGGGGAGAAAATAGAAGTACATTGGTATTTCTACTTAAGAACTTAATTCGTTCCGTGACCAGGTTTCTTAAGTAGAAAAGTTTGAAAGTAAAAGCAATTTTTCCAAAGGAATCAATGTAAAAGCAAATAATGCGTGCAAACCATTAGGAAAGAAATAAAAGCTCAGAATTTGGGTGGGAGGAGGAGGAGGAAAAATAATAATAATTTAATAATAATTTATTAGATTTGTATGCCGCCCCTCTCTGAGGACTCGGAACGGAAGAAGAGGAAGAAGAGGAGGACAGTCGCTGCTGAAGGAAGGGGAGGGGAGGGGAATAAAAAGAAATCCAAAACTTTAAGGCTTAAAAAAAAGGGGGGAACTCTGAGGAAGCGAGGAGGAACAAGCGCCTCCCATAAACCTGGCATGAGGCTGCCACCCATACACTGTGCCAGAGAGAGAAAGCCAGGGGATGAGGGGGGTAACCTCCCGCTCCTTTGACCGAAAGGTGGCTGCTGCTGCTACCGGCTTCCTCTTCCTTCCCATGCTGAAGGGCTCCCCTCTTCTCTTGTTCACTCGCTTTGTAGCCGGCGCCTTTCCTTCCCTGTGCTAACTCCTCAGTTTGGCAGACGCCGAGTTGATGCGGCTGGAGCGAAGTGCACCCTTTGGTCTTTCCGCACTCAGACGCTCCAGGAGGCAACAAAATGCTTTGTTCGCTCTGGACTGCCAAAGCCTCCTTAAGCGCCATAGAAAGGCTCCTCTGGCAGCCCAGAAAAGCCTGAGATGGCCAGGATTAAAGGGGGAATGGCAGGAAACTGGCCTGGTCTTTGTGCCACTCTCAAATTTCCTGGGAAATTTTTCCAGGCTCGGGTTCTTAAGTAGAAAATGGTTCCTAAGAAGAGGCAAAAAAATCTTGAACAGCCAGTACTTATCTAGAAAAGTTCTTAAGTAGAGGCGTTCTTAAGTAGAGGCACCACTGTACCATCATTAGTGTTAGCTGACATATCTGCACATATAATGAGACAGGCTTTACTAGAAGCAAAAGGTTTTACATATTAACATATACAGTAGAGATCCTTTATTTCATAGTGGTTTTGAATACTTGCGTTTCCCTATTGCTTTCTCTGCTGTCTAACAGTAAAGCAGGTAGACAAGATGGAGAATTGAGTTTGTTATCTAGTTGTAAATGCCTCTTGCAAAATAATACAGATTAAAACTGATAATTTAGTACAAGCCTGTTTTATTTGCTTTGTTAAGAAAACCATCCAAATATGTTTTGAATTTTTATTGAAATTGTCTTGTATTATAACTTACTAAGCATAAACTAATTTATGTTGCCGCAAATCCATGTGGATAATAGTTTATAAATATTCTTAAAGAAATTCACAAACTCTAAATAAGAGTTTCTTAACTTGATAGAAAATCTTTTAACTTATCATTGATAGATGAGGGGGGGGTATAAATTTGAATAGAATAAATACAACTTTTCACTATTTTGTTTTATCCATTTGAACTTATTTTTCTAAGACAGTTCCATAGATTTCACTAGACATTTTAGAAGTCCATGGCGCAAAAATATTAAGAAACCTATGCTTTAAATTAACATCAGAATAAAGTGGTATCTATTACCAGTAGTTAATTTTTTAAAACAACTAGATGTAGACAAGTATTGTTTTTCTTAGCTTTAATTTCCCTAATGGGAAATTTCTGAAAACCTATAATTGATATTTAACAATATTTTATAGTAGCTTTGATGGAACACTCATTATATTATGCAAAGTGCCATTATTAAAACTAGTAATAATATTTTTTTAAATATATAAACTGTTCATTAGTATTTGAAAGTGTCGATATCTACTTTTAGCAGTTTCTAATTATTTCATCTATTAAAACTATTAAAACTCTTCTTTTCTATGAACCATTCAAAACTACTTATATCTTAAGACACCTATAATTTAGCATAAAATATAATTAAAGAGTAGTAAAAATGTTTACAATTACCCCATAAATTTAAAATTATTTTTTTTAAAAAACAACTAGCATATTGTTTAGACAGCATTTACTTTAGAAATAATAATTAATGTAGTATGAATAATATACATTTGAACAAAAATTAATGCACTAAATGGTTGAATTCTCACTTCTTTTTCCGTCACTATAGTTTCTAAGCCCCAACGGAAAGTCTTTCCTCTACAGGTAAGAGGTCACAGGCTATAAATTCTAGGATAGATTACTGACAATAATAGGAAAAGGATTTAAGAAATTCTACTTCTGTTAGTATTAATCTTTCTATATGTATTCAAATATTCACATACATCCAACTTATTGTTTCTGCCTGTACACTGAAATAAGTATAAATATTTGTACACATGCACACATATTTACAAGCACAGGGGTTATTAATGATGATAGCATATAAAATATAGCATACTTTTTTTTAATATTTTGAATGCAAGTTTTCTTGTGATGAAATTTTATTAAACAGAAAAACATTAAAAACTATTAAAAAACCAATAAGAAATAAGTTGTACTGCTGCCCAACTGCATGCATATAGAACAATCTATTTTTAGCAACTTGCCCAGAATGTGCGTGTGCTTGCGTGCGTGCATGTGTGTTTGTATAATGTGTATCTATCACATACTACAATTTACTAAAGAATAGAAAACATAAAGAAGGACAGCTTTAGTGTAGTAGCTACCTGACATCTTCGTATCCAGGAAAATCTATGTACAGTACTTATGTAAAAGATTCAATTAAAAATCACAATCTCTGAGCCCATATAATTTATTTTATGCAGTGGGACAGAATTAGAAACTTGTCCTATTTTATAACAAACATAATCATATTTTGTTATAAAGAGTTCTATCTGATAGAACTATAAATTATTGTTGAAAGCAATGTCAACGTGCTTTGCTAAAGCCCCAGAGTTAAGAGTTAAGAGAAAGTTAAGAGTTTGCCCTAGAATGTACTGGGTTGAAATAATAATATGCAACTACATATCAAAATTGTGTGAGTTTTGCAACATGCAGAACTATATGCAGAATGTAATGTTGTTTATGTATTTGTTCACTTAACTTTGAAATGTCTCAAGATTTTTTTTAAAATAGTTGAATATGATTTAGCCAGAGGCATTTCTCTCAAAGACATAAAATTTAAGAAACTGCACAAATTTGGAATTCTGATACAATGTCAAGCCAAAGCCACAAAATAAACAGAAAGGAACCTGGAATTCAAAAATCTATTATTATTATTATTATTATTATCATCATCATCATCATCATCATCATCATCATTATCATTATCATTATTATATATCAAAGTTCTTAACTAATGTTTAAATCCTAGGCTATCTGGTTTCAACTCCAAGATCCCAACAGTCCACTAAGTGACTTTCTGATAATAAAATATAAATTCATCAGACAATTATTTTGATGGTATCTAAAAAAATAAACTTGAAGAAAGTGTACTATCCGTTTTTTGTTTTCGTTATGGAAAAAATGCACAAAATAATCATGAACAGTGATCATCATTAATTATTGTGAATTTTAAAATTAAATTAAAACTGCAAAAATTGCTATGATCAAATAGACTGCTTATTGAAAATATGTGAAGGCAACACTAAAATAGCTTCATTAGATACCAATTACTTTATATTTAAACAAAAATAAGTCAATGGAATGAAATGTGTAGCAAGTCAGAAAGACAATCAGGCTAATAAGAAAGTTTTATTATTGCTATGCTATATCTGAAATGGAACAAAACGTTAATTAACCAGTAAAAAAATTATGATAGGTTATATCTTCCTTAAATGAATTACTACGCTATTTCTTTCAGTTGTACAATGTTTTCCTTTTATCTCAATATCCTACAGAAATTGTCTAAAAGTCAATATTCATTTTTAAACATTATATAGTATATATCATTAACAGTATCTTCAGCAGAACTGAATTTCTTGTTGTCTGAAATAAATATATTTCATACTTGTTCATTTTTATTCTATTTTGTAAAACAACCTGTTATTTCTATTAACATATGAAATAAAACCTATTTCATTTAGCAAATGTTTGATATTATGTAGCATATATGTTAAATGTTTGATGTTCCATTGAGATCATTTTTGAAATAAAATGCTGACATATTGCAAGAATTAGGAAAATGAAAAATAAAACAAACATTTTATTTTGGATAAACACAAAAAAACCCTGTATGACACATACACTTCTAAAGTCATTGGACCAAATCCTATGACATTGCTGATTTAACAAAAAAACTATGTATCAAAATATTATCTATCAATAATAATGACATTAAGTTTGTTTTCTGTAAAAATAACTTGGCATAACATTAACCAAGACTTCCAACAAACCTCTGATTCTGTTAACACAATAAAGAAGAGCACGTTTCTTAATGTGTTCATTTTCCTGGGAAACATATTAAGGCAGAAAAATCAACTTTAAACATAATTTAAAGTTATCACCGTTATTCAAATAGGAAGCTGAGACTATTATTCTGAACATTAATATAATTACAACTGAATGCACATAAATACACTTGAAATTTGGAACTCCAGATATTCTAGCACAGTACTTTTGCTTGTTTAAATAATACTGTTTACATAAGAAACAAAAATCTGTCACTGCAAGAGAAAACAAATAATGCAAGGGTACTAAAAACAATAAAATAATTCTAAAATTAAACAGTTCAATAATATTTTAGTACAATTTGACCATGTTTACCAATATTTTCTATATGGTTTTCTACTTTTGTTATAAAACGTAAGTTACACTTGTTTATTGGAATTAAATAGTTATTTATTAAAACAAGACAAATTATTTCATATTATAGGAACTCATGTACCTAAAAGCACCAACACCATATGAGAAGCTATGTTTTAAATGAAAAAGTGAAACCAAAATAGAAGCAGCACCTTTCTTCAGTATAATTTTTAAAATATATTAAATGCCCATCTTACATTCTCTTGGGAATGGAAAACTGCATTTTAAGGGCAAAAAATAGAATGCTGAAAATGATTTACAGTCTTCAGGAAATCAACTGTGCCCTAACTGCTGTCTTACACAAACACATCACAATCTATTCTCTCAATTTACTGACATATCTACTTTTTACTGAATCTGTCTCCTCTCTTCACCAGTGAGCTGCTATGAGTGAACTTTCAACTGATATTCTCCTCTTTCCATTATGTACTCTGACATTACTTCTCCATATTGCGGCTACATTGATTCTGCAAGATAAAATAAATTCAGCAAGAATTTTCTCCTGTGTACCAGTACAATTATGGAAACAGAGAAGAGTGGAGGAGCTTCACACCGTTCAGTTAAAACTGAATCTATCAAAAGCTCCTTAAAATAAAAAAAAATAAGCATATAAACTACATGCTTATAATTTGGATAAAATACTCTGAAAAGTACTAAAGTGAAACAATTGTCTCTGTGCTTTTCTTATCTGTACTTAAAAAACTGAAAAGCATACGTGCTAAACACATCATTTACTAATAATAATTGAGAGTATTGAATATATCAAGTAAAAAAACAAAAGATAACTGTAGATAAAATATATCAAATAATGGTTTCTGATTTCTGGAATATAATCCTTTCTAGGTTTTACAGAACTGAATATGGAAATGAAGACAAAAGATTATTATGGCAAGCCTATTTCACTATGCATAGTGAAAAATTCTGTTTTTCATTAATAAAGCTAAACATGAAATCTAAAATAAAAAAGAGTATTTCTTATGGCACTCATTTGCTTTAAAACATCGCTGCATATATAGATAGAAATAATGAAAAGAACTGTGACAAGAAAAACAAGCATAACACAACAGCTAATTTTGAAATTGCATATTAAAGTACAATTTAACAAAGAATGTTTAAGATTTAAGGTAATTAGGATTTACTTTTTAAAAGTATATTTTATTTTGCTCTACTATAGCACAATATAGAGGCAGAATTTAAAGTATGACAAAAGGATATATACATATACAAACATATATTACAATTTTTCAGAAGGAAATATATGCTCAGTATTGTATTTTAGTCACTTGGCATACTATATAGGTAATGTGTGTCAACAATATATGAATTTAACACAAATATTTTTTATAAAAAATTTCCTCGGAGAGGAGCGGCATATAAATCCAATATATTATTGTTGTTGTTGTTGTTGTTGTTGTTTTATATAAGAAATCTTGGTTATCCTTGTTATCCTAAACTACTTTTATATTTATCTATGTTTTGCTTTTTTAAGCTTTCCCTGCATGAATATGAAGTTACTAAGATACTAAATCTCATGAAAGAATGGTGTACTGTATTGCCATTATAACATCTAATTTGGTAGTGAAAAAAAGCTGTAGCTTACCAGAAAAGCATCAACAATCACTTCTGAAACACATATACATCCTTGATTTTATCATTAAATAACAAGACCTTCTAAAATGAGATGAATACTATCAAACTGAACATTTTCATAATTTTCTTTCACTATTTTGTGTAAGATATGTTTATTTAGTCATAGGCTACAGTACTGTATGTATTCTAGCAGCTTTGCTATATAGTTCGATAACTATCCAACAAAACTACATGCTATGAATTATTGTTGTAAAAATTGTTTTTAACTATTACATAATTCTTAATTACTTACTTTTTAAAAAGAGTTAACTTTTCCTCTAATTTAGAAATTAGGCCACTCCTATCTACATATTTTACTATGAACAGTGCATAACAAGAAATTAGACTGTAATTGCTTCAGTCTCCTATTGTACTACATTATTGAACATAGTCACGGTGCTAATTTGAATGTAATAGATCCAAGTTAATTTTCCCTAACTATAAATGTAATAAAGCTATTACAAGCACTACAATAAAATAAGGTATATCATATTGCAAATAGTATTTTTAAGGAAAAAATGTATCACAAAAATTACATAAGGTAAATTCTTTGGAAACATATTGTTGAAACAATGATCCAAACTGAAAAATCATTGTAGATTGCTGCTTTTCTCACAGCTGCATTCTTTTTTTAAGACAATTAACTTATGATGACTATCAATTCATCATATGTTGCTGTACTCATGCAATAAAAAAAATATTTTCTGTTGTTTCCCGCTACTTTGAATAGAAATAGTCTATAATGCTGATATTACACAGTAATGCTGATGTCTCTTCAAGTTCTGTATAGTTTCTAAAACACTAGGTAACATAAGCAGTCCAGATGCAGGAACTCCTCCCTAATTAAGCTAGTTCCCTAAGGAAAATAAACAAGCAGTTATTGTTTTTTATTATCTTGCTGACAGATTGTGAAGACCACAACCAAGGAAGTAAGAAGCCGAAGTCCTATTCTCTCCGCTTCTCACCTTCTTATTCTCATAGGAAAGATCCATAAGGATAGTGTAAGAACATCTGGGTGAATGCTTGCAATATTACACCACCTCTCCCTGCCTTAAATCTTCTCTGACAATAAAGGAAAATTAGAGAAAAGAGAGTAGAGCATTTTGTTGCATTTGTTACTTTCAAAAATTAATTTTGTGGGATTCTTAAAGAGAGCTAAACTGAACAAAGAACATCTGCATTACTTTCTCCTTAACCATCTCTGATAGCCATGAATATTTATTAGCTTCTACCTCTGTATCTCATAGCTTTTCATTCTTAGTTGCTTGGAAACTACCATAATTATGTAAAATAGTGATTGCATTTATACTCTGCTTACAATTAAAATCCAATTAAAAGCATCACATTTCTGTATTATGTCATTTTTATTATGTTATCTTATAATGATTTATAGCAATCTCCTTGGGTTTGTATATTGTTTGATTGTTTAGAAATATTCTAAGTTCTTCCCTTCAGGGATAGTGTCAAGGAAAAGCTACAGGCAGGTTAGTAGTAAAGATATCTACTCACAAAAACAGATACTTCTTGTCAAGATGGCACTTAAAATAAAGCAGCAGAATTCTACAATAAGGAAAAATTGGCAATATTACAGGATCGCCATTTTTACTCCTGTGCTATGTCTGTGTAATACAGAACAAAGAAAAAAAAGTAAAATATATTTAAAATACAGATCCTTTTCAGTGATAACATCAGTACTTTTATAACACTGGCTTATAGCATGCTAGTATTCTTTGATTCTGCTTTATAACCTGAAGTTCTTTTACCATATGATTCACTAATTACAACTATTGCTGGATAGGAATATCCTGCCAAAAGTACTTCGTGTCTTAATAAGCTCCTGATTAGATAATTAGAATACCTTAAATTTGAAACTGTTTAGAAAGGAAACCTAGAAACTAAAGCGATGGCAAAGCAAGAATACAAGGATTTAATTGGTAATAACAAAGTGAACAACATTGCACTGGGTTTTTTTTTTTGCTCCTAAGCTACTTATCCTAAAACACCTAAAGGTTTATTTCCAACAGAATAAGGTGGGGTTGGACCAGGGGTGAAATCCAGCAGGTTCTAGAGAACCAGTAGTGGTAATTTTGAGTTGTTGGAAGAACCAGCAAATACCACCTGTCTGGTCCCAGAGTGAGGTGGGAATGGAGATTTTGCAGTATCCTATAACAAAATTTGGATTTCACCATTGGGTTGAACTAAGGTACTTGGCCTTTAATAGGAGTAAGTGGAAACTGATTTTCCTTTCCCTTAATAATACCTAGTAGCCAATAGAGGGGTAGAAAACCATTACTTTGCAATCTGAATGGGAGTGGAATAGGGGATAGCATAATACTTCAATGGAAAGAAAATAACTGCTGTAAATTAGGAAGAAGAATCACATATGAATGGATCCTTTATTTCATTTTCCTTGCTCATAATGATTTTCCGATTCCAAGTTTCTGGAAAATAGTAGGAAAAAGACCAGCTAGAAAAGTTAGTTTACTGGATTTTTCCATTAAAATTTGCATCAGAAAATATTTTCATCAAATTATAGGGTTTTAAATTCACTAAATTTTCTGACTTTAGTTGACTTTCATGCATTTTACAGTATAAAGTTTTATGATTGAGTAGTTTGGAGTTGCATGTAAAGCATAACCTCTGACATAAGCTTGCCTAGGCAGCTAAAGATTTCATCCAAAATGTAGTTTTATAAGTTAATTCCACAACACTGTTCCTTCCCCATAGCACAAAGATATCAATTATTATTTTCTTAAAAGTTTATACACCTTATTTCCATCAGCAATAAGAAGAGTATATATAACTATACTTAGTATTTCCAAGGCACGTTAGATATGCTGCCCAAGCATGAACATCGCACAATTTATTGAAGGGTTATTCACAAACCTTACAACAAAAGCACAGCCAATATCAGAATCATGCAACAAAAGCAGACTTAATAGCTGCAGAAGAAAAAGGAAATCAGAATCTTCCTGTCTCCAATTCACTTTCCATCTTTTCCCATTCAATGTACATCAAAGAAAATTTACTTCACCTGACACACAAGACACATTTTCACCCCTGATCAGGCAGGTGTCAAAGCCAGAAAGCAAGCCTATTTTCCACAGACCCTTTACCTTGTTTGATCACTGGTTACTTTTGATCTGACATTGCCCTCACTCGAGTAATGACTTCCACCTCATAGAACTTACCTCACATCTGTCAGAAAGAATAAAGGACCTCAAACTAAGTCCTGACAAGGCCTATGGGCCATGTGTTGCACTGGCAATGGAACATTCCCCAGCTCCCACAATTTCCAATTCAGTTTCTTTTGTTCTGGTGGGCACAGGGGTTATGGTACCATTGAGAGCATGAAGGATTATACACACACTGTGAAGCCAAGTCTTCATGAATTACTATCTTTTCATGTCAGCTTCTCTGTCCTCTTAAACGCTGTGAATGTTATGGTAGTTACTATGAAACACAGTCTACAAATGCTGTTATGGAAAGACTGTTTAAATCTTTCAGATAGTGAATATGCTGTACGGAGCTTTTTAAAAAGATTTCAAACAGGGCATTGGAAACCAGCTGGCAACGTCGACTGAATAGACTGTTTTAAGAACATCATTAAATAAAAATCCAGATTTGAGACGTTTACTTTTTAATTACGAGTAAATAAAATATACTTTAATGAATGAAATCATTTAAACCTCCCTGTATTGACACTCATATTTGTACTTCAAATATCACTTTGCTTTCAGACAAACATATCAAAAAGTAAAATATTAATTGCTGATAACAGTTTAAAGAATTAAAATTAGATGTAACAAACTTTGGACAGATCAAGTCAAATCAAAAACTTCTTATATTCTTTAGACTATTATTTTCTATAAATAAATAACAAAGGTTCTCTTTTCACTTTTGAAAATATTGCATTAAAAGCAATTAAGGAAAAAGATAACCTTTGCATTTTGACTACCAAAAAAAAAATTACATTGGAAAAAGCATCTCACATTTCATTTAATAACCAAAGAGATTCTAATACTCCCTGAAGCTGCTGTAATTTTCATAGATGGAATAAGTTTAAAAAGTATTATATCCTACTTTTTATAAACCAATTTTTAAACTCTACAATAGTTTATTCTAATTTTATGGAGTAAAAATAAAGATATTTCAAATTGCATTGCTACATGTTGCAGTTTTAGTAAAACAATCTTAATGCTAGAAACATAGAAAAAAGTGCAATTGTACATATAGTTATGCCAATAACTAAGCCATAATATAATTGGTAAGCATAAGCATAATCAATAATTGTTTTTATCTGCATTTGCTAATGGTCTTATCATGCTATACCTTATTACATGATTTTGGCTTCTTTTGGAGAAACACGATTTGTAAATTCACACATAACAGTATAGTTTATAACTGAACCACTTAACACAATCATTTTAGAAGCAATGTTTTTTAAAAAAAATTAAAATATCATGTGAGAATTAAACCTATGTACAACTGTCCTTTATTTGGGTGTATGGTGTTATTTTCATCAAAGCATTACAAGAGGAAAATAGTTTAAGCTTTTAAAAACTAATTCAAATATACATTTAATTTACGAGCATAAAACAGTATGCATTTGAAAATGTTATCATGAAAATATAAAATATGCCAACACTTTCAGAAAATTGTTTGAATTCTTCATCAAAAGTATATAAAAGTAAAAGTATCTTTTTCATTTAGTCTTAATTCACACATAACAGTATAGTCCTTAAAACCCACCTCTGTCGTCAGGCATGGGGGAATTGACATGTTCCTTCCCCCTAGGCTTATAAAATTTATGCATTAATTAATTTAAATATTGGATTTGTCTTACATTGTATTGCTATTGCTGTGAGCCGCCCCGAGTCTGCGGAGAGGGGCAGCATACAAATCTTATTAAACTTAAACTTAATATCTACACATTAAACTAAACAAAACCTTAGCCAAATCCCCAGCTGTTTCTCAATAGTCAGGCTGAAAACTCATAAATAACTAAATGTTATTTCTAAACACATTAACTTATCACACAGTATATGTGATTTGTATAACTTAGCACATAAAGAGGAAACACAAGACCCACAATGAACACAAGATATAAACAAGCTATATGTGTATATTATAAAAGAAAAAATAGTGAATTTTTGACAGAATAACATATGTATAAAATGGGAGAAATATGTCATAGAAGTAAATACAGTTGACAAACATAAAAGCCATTGCCAGAAATCAAACTTAAAAAGTTCAAAAATACACATTAAAAAAGATGTGATAAAACAAAGTAGTTGTACTTGGAATACAAAGTTGAATTATACAAAAATTGAATTATACAAAAAAGGCTGGATATCAAAATATTTAGCATTTCTGAAATACTTCACCTAAGTATGTTACTTACTTATGTATGTTACTTATAACTTCAAAACTTGTGCTCATATGTTTCCTATCTACTTGTTTAAAATGTCCATATGACAAGTAACTTTTAGCAAAGATACTCTTATTTAGAGTGTTTATTAATAATGAGATTACATGTATGTCAAAAATTCAAATGCACTTCTATGTTCCCCAGTGAGATGGTTTGTCAAACCACAGAGGTCCAGATATTACTATAAATTTCTCAAAATTAACTTGGACTTTAGAAACCAACCACTTTAAGTTAAGAATGAATTTGAACCAGTGACTCCATTTTAGGTCAATCATTGTTACATAATTTAATAATTCATAAAATTCTGATCTTACAATAAGTGTTCTAATCTCACTAGAAGTCTTTTGAGCCCAAAATATATTTTAAGCTGCAACTCTTGCAATAAAATCAAACTTGTTGCCAAAATACGTTTCTATAAGACAGAAATCTTTTCATATTTGAAAGTGTTCCAATCAGCTATTCAGAATGAATTGTTAATCTTTTAAACATAAAATATGTGATATTAAATGGTATTGATTCTTGCATGATATAGATCTTTTTAGATATTGACATGTCCCATTATCTGTATTTTCCATTGTTTCTGTATCTGTATTTTCCATTGTTTTCCATTGTTTCACACCTTCTTTGTGGCGGCCCCGACCCTCTGGAACCAGCTTCCCCGGAGATTAGGACTGCCCCCACCCTCCTTGCCTTTCGTAAACTTCTTAAAACCCACCTCTGCCGTCAGGCATGGGGGAACTGAGACATCTCTCCTTGCCTATACAGTTTTATGTATGGTATGTTTGTGTGTATGCTTTTTTATATAACGGGGTTTTTAGGTTTTTAATGTAAAATTGTTATGTTAGACTTTAATATTAGATTTGCTATTATATATTGTTTGTCACTGCTGTGAGCCGTCCCGAGTCTATGGAGAGGGGCGGCATACAAATCTAATTAATAATAATAATAATAATAATAATAATAATAATAATAATAATAATATACCCAGAGTAGTCTTTCTCAACCTATGTTACTATGCAGCAACTCCTGAATTAATTTTCAGGTCTCAAAGAGCCCTGCTTAAAAATAATCCTTGTTTTTTAAAAATAATGTCATCCAAAACTCCTAGTGACTTGTTGCTGCAACTTGGGGTCCACTTGAGAATGGCTCTCCTATATAAACTTCTGCCATCCAAGCCGCCAAATAATTTATCCCTGCACGAAGAAGGTATTAAGGAGAATTGTCATTTTGTGGTCATAATTGCATTACCAACTCAGTTACAGTGGCCGGCTCCGATCGTTTTAAAGCAGGCGCGCCGTTCTCCACTGACTCCTAAAGCGGGGAAGTTCGCCAGGAGTCAGCGGAGAACGGCGCGCCTGCTTTAAAACGATCGGAGCCGGCCGGCTCCGATCGTTTTAAAGCAGGCGCGCCGTTCTCCGCTGACTCCTAAAGCGGGGAAGTTCGCCAGGAGTCAGCGGAGAACGGCGCGCCTGCTTTAAAACGATCGGAGCCGGCCGGCTCCGATCGTTTTAAAACAGGCGCGCCGTTCTCCGCTGACTCCTGGCGAACTTCCCGGGCGAAGGGCGAAGGGTGGGCTAGCGGGTGCTGGGGGGGCTTCGCCCTCCCGCCAGCAAGAGGGGGAAGACCCAGGGAAGCCGCCCAGCAGCTGATCTGCCCGGGGCCATCTACGCATGCGTGCCCATAGAAAAAAGGGCACGCATGCGCAGATGGTGTTTTGACTTCCGGGTTCAAAAATCGCAAATTACCCTGTTCGCAATGGTCGGGGACGCAATAACCGGGGTATTACTGTATTAATAAAATAGTACTATGGGAAACCACAACTGTGCTCACAATCTTGCTTCAACTTTCTTTTGTTTTATAAACTGCATAGGCCATAAATGTGATGATAAGTGACAAAATTACTTTTTCATCACTAAAATGTTGCTGTGCAAAGCAGTTGTTAAACAAGAACTACCTGTAAGATGACAAAAAAAATATTTTATTGCACTCTGGATATTTATGGAATACCTAGAGATTAGTGAATTTTCCCCCCCAAGCCCAAATAATGTTTTGCCTGAAAATGAATGAAAATGACTTTACTTGGAAACTTTGGATGAAATTACTGTATCACTATGATTTATTCCAATTTCTATTAAATTTACCTTTGTAAATGTTGTTTGTATATTCATATACACCATATAGTTAAATCTCATTAATACTATATGGTTAAATCCTGTAAGGGTATGGCTAACTGATGAGAGCTAAATAGCTTGAAATAGATCTATACTAGTCTCCCTTCATTTTCATTATCAGCAAAAATATGTTACACACACACACACACACACTTATACACATAACATATATCATTCTAGTTATCTTAAATTCACAATTCCATCATTATCAACACTGAACTACTCAAAGCTAATTTAGCCAGTACTTATTTCCAACAGAATCTAAAGAACTTGAAGTAGCAACTTTTATTGTGTGTTTTACAAAAAATGGACACCCACACCCACACACAGGTGCATCTGAATTAAACCTCTCTTTATCAAATAAAGTAATAATATAAGTGCTTTTCTAGAATAGTGTCTTAACATAGTAGGAGGCAAATCAATTCACAGAAAGAAAAGTTAACTATAAATGTACACTATAGTTGTAATTCCAATTTCAAACTGGTTATAATTGGAAACCTGAAACTATCCAGTTTTTCTTTAAAATAAAAGTACATTTTAAATGTCTGTCATAAATAAAATAGTATCTAGTAATTGAAGGTTTTTACTCCAAAAGTTAAACTGATAATGCAATCAAATAATGTCAGTTCAATATCAGTTATGTATTAAAAAGACATAATTTTTCAGCCATATGGTTTTATTGTTATAACTAAGACTATTGAACTAGTATATGAGGCAGTATAAAAATATATGCTGTACTCTGTAAATTATGGCCTCATAATAACACAATCTAATCAAAATCTACCATTTCTAGCATTTCCATTATTCACCAAGGACATAAAGGCATACATAAGCATCTCTAAAGACATACTGCCACCTAAAGGTCAACTGAAATTATTTGTTTCCTACTTATTTGTAGATAATAGCTCACCCAACAGCATTTTAAGGAACTTTATGTGTGCGTTCATAGGCATCTGAGAAATTTACTGGTAACTCAACTTAAAGAATGAAAAGATTTTTTACGGAGAAAATAATGCATTCAAGCAAAATCATCATCCTAAAAATAGCAATCATGAAATATCAGTTACTGTAGGGTTTATATCAATATGAAACATTCTGCAATAGATGAAGATTGCTTTACAAATTACATGCATAATAATATATTACAATGTACAGTGAAAATGAGCATTGATTCACCTGATACGCTCGTTCTCGTGGTAGAGGAGTCACCAGTCAGGATGGTTGTACTCGCTCGTCAGAGGCGTGGCTGAGTCAGATGAAAATAAAATCACTAGAACTGCCCCCAGGCCCCAGTTTTTTTGACTAACTGAAACATTGACTCGGTGTGAACAGCAGAACCTGGGCTAAAAGGTTGGGAGAACAAAAACCCAACTACGGTAACAGACTGTAATTCTCTAAACTAGTTAATGGTTAAGATAGTAGGACAGGAGAAAGATAGGAGAAAGGTTCCAAAATAGAGGGCGGGACCTGGCTGGTGACTCCTCTACCATGAGAACAAGCGTATCAGGTGAGTCAACGCTCATTGTCCATGGAGAGGAGGAGTCACCAGTCAGGATGGGATATGGAAAAGTTTTTGTCCCGAGAGAAAGATTAATATGAGTGTTCCACTACCCTTTGTAGAACCCTGCAGCCAAAGGCAGCCTCTGCTGATGCAAATTTGTCAATTTTGTAATGGCGGATGAAGGGCATAGGAGAGGTCCAGATGGCTGTTCTGCATAGCTCTTCCAAGGGACATTGGGTAGCCCAAGCTGCTGCTGTGGCCGCACTCCATGTAGAGTGGGCCGTGATACACAGTGGTCGCTGTAAGCCCTAAATGTCATAGGCCTTGGCAATTGTTCCGCGTATCCATCGTTTGATGGAGGTGGGAGAGGCCTTGAGGCCTAGTTTGAGAGGCGAGAAGTAGACAAATAGTGCCTCAGTGCGCCTAATGGACTGGGTTCGTCTCAGGTAGATCCGGAGGGCTCTCTTCACATCAAGCATATGCCACCTGTGCTCCGATGCATGGACCGGTCGGGAGCAGAAGGTTGGCAAGATAATGTCCTGACCCCTGTGAAAAGTCGAATTGACCATGGGGATAAAAGTCAGGTCGAGGTGGAGGACTACCTTGTCTTGATGAAAGCAGCACAGGTCTTTCCTTACCGATAGGGCTGCCAGTTCCAATATTCGTTTGGCAATGGTGATTGCTATGAGAAAGGCTACTTTCAGAGATAGGTGTCGAAGGGAAGACTCTTGTAGGGGCTCATAGGGAGGCTCCGTTAGGGAGTGAAGAACCCTGGGGAGGGATAGGTGTCGAAGGGAGGACTCTCTTAGGGGCTCATAGGGAGGCTCCATTAGGGAGTGAAGAACCCTGGGGAGGTCCCATGTAGGGAAATGATGAATTAGCGTTGGTGATGCCTCTGAGGAATCTGGGCACATTAGGAAGGAGTCTGGATTGAAGTTGGGACTAAAGAAAATGAAATATCTGAGAATATGGTTATTAAGGAATCCGGAGAAAATGGTGGTGGTTAATTATAAACAGATATGGATGAAAATGATAAAACAGATGAAGAGTTAGAAAAAGAAAAGGTTAAAGAAAATGGCAAAGATAAGGCCATTAAAAATGATGATAATCCCAAAGATGATGTATTTGTTTCAGGTATTGCCGGGTGTTTTACCTGGAGTAAAATTAAAGGAATGGGATAGAAGGTTAAATTATTGGGTAGAAGAGGTAAAAGGCTGAGAATAAAGAAAAATTGGCTAATCGTAGTTGAGAAAGATGGGGGCTGGCACAGCCCTTGCTTAGAATTGTATAGAGAGGTGTTCCAAATTGAAAGATTAATGGAGCTACAAATATGTGAAAATGAATGGGTTAAGTTGGAAAAGGAGATTAATGGGATAAGGAATAGAGTTAATATTTACAAGTTGGAATAAAAGCGATTTAGATAAATTAATAGGCCCTTTGAAAGGAGCCTTAGAAATCTGAAAAAAGTGGCAGAGGAAAATAGGATTAAATAAATCTAATCTTTCAATATTATATGTTATAGAGAAAATGAAATAAATCTAAATAAGATAATAGGTGAGTTAAAGAGTAGGGACATAAATAGTATAGAATAGTTATATGAGAATGATGAAAGAGTTAGTAGAAGTCGATAGAATGGTGGCTGGGACAACAGAGATGGTTGCAGGTAAACGCAATATATGCATATTTGAATGAAAGAGAGAATAAAGATGTACAGGTACTACAATAAGGGAAGAGATAGAATTAGACAACATTTTAAAAGATAAAAGTGACAATACAAGGTCACAGGCAGATAATACATGTAGGATGTTAATGCAGGCAGACTGGTGTGCAATCCAAGCATTAACCAGGTGGTGGCAGAGTGAACTTCAGATAGATGAACAAGAGATTAAGCATATAGTGGATAATATAAGGAAAATCAAGAATACAAGGGTTAGAGAAATGAGAAAGAAAATATTACACAAGTGGTACCACACACCTGCACAACTTGCATATATCTTTCGGAATGTTAAGACAGTTTGTTGGCATGGATGTCAGGAGAGAGGGGTGTTTATGCATATGTTTTGGGAGTGCAGAAATTCTGGAAAGAGGTGCAGGACAAGATTAACAGAATGTTAAATGTAAACTGGGTGATGGCAATATTAGTAATGAGGAGGGATATAGGTGATTTCAGAGAAATTAAGGAAGCAGCTATAGAAAGTGCCCAGGCAGTAATAGTTTTAGGTTGGAAGGATGCAACAAAATGAACAAAACAGAATTGGTACCGGTACATGGTGGAACACATTCAATTTGAAATTATGGACACTAAAATGAATGTGATTAGTGAAACTAAACTGATGGGAAGATGGGACTGGGTTAGAGATTTTATGGTTAGTAGAATTCCAGACTTAATTATAAAGAATAAATTGGAATCACTCTATATTTTTTAAATTTGTTAATGTTCCTGGTTTAAAATATTATAAGTCAGTACGCCCTCATTTGGTGGAGGGATAGAATGAATGATGTTGTGTAGTGCGTATTTGTTTTTATTATATTATTATAAAAAATCAATAAAAATAGATAATTTATTTGATTTATTGATTTATTGATTAGATAATTTATATGATTTTTGTCGAGTCTCCCTGGTATATTAAAGGAGCGTCACAGCTTCCTTTTTGTCTCTCGGCCCCACTAGTAGCCATGTTTCAAGGCAGATAAGCTTTTTATAGCCGATAACTATAATCTATAAGTGCAACCTATTTTTGCTGATAATGAAAAGGAAGGGAGACTACTATAGATCTATTTCGGGTTTATTTACCTTCAGCAGATAGGCATACCGAGGTTCAAATCCCAGTAAGGGTGTGGCTACCTGATGAAGGTAAATAAGCCAAAAATAGATCTATAGTAGTCTCCCTTCATTTTCCTTATCAACAAAAATATGTAATACATATATACATACATGTAACATATTTTTGCTGATAATGAAAAGGAAGGGAGACTACTATAGATCTATTTCAGGTTTATTTGCCTTAATCAGGTAGCCACATTCTTTTATTGGGATTTGAACCTGGGGCCTCTGCCTTGTAAGGCAGAGGCCTTAGCCTCTGGGCTACAGGCTCATTTCCTATGTATGTATGTATGTATGTATGTATGTATGTATGTATGTATGTATAGATAGATAGATAGATAGATAGATAGATAGATAGATAGATAGACAGATAAATTATATATATATATGTTTTTGTAGATTTTCACGGGTACAGATATGACGTTCTTGGTATATTCGGGTTTCTTCCCGTGTAGGATTTAGAAATTTCTGGCGACGTTTCGACGAGGTCCCACTCGTCATCTTCAGGCTGGTGCTTCTGTCCTTGTTCTAGGGCGAACAAGGACAGAAGCACTAGCCTGAAGATACCGAGTGGGACCTCGTCGAAACGTCACCAGAAATTTCTAAATCCTACACGGGAAGAAACCCGAATATACCAAGACCGTCATATATATATGTGATCCGACCGGGTGATCCGACATAATATGTATGTATGTATGTATGTATGTATGTATGTATGTATGTATGTATGTATGTATATGTATATATAATTAACTGAGACTAATCAGCACTCCTGCAAATCTCAACTGCACAGTGACTCAGCTGGAAGATCTTGCAGACGTAGGTTTTTTTAAAGGCCCAGAATAACTGGATATACCATTGCCAATGCAGGATACTTTCCCTGCAGCTATACATGCTTTCAGACCATGATACCTTAACAATATTCAGCTGAAACACTTAAGTATCTTAATGAAATGCGTTCACTATGTATTGTATTTTTAATGTTTTTCTATGCTACAAGCATAGCATGGAAATGAACAAGTAAATATCACATGAAGGCAGCATGCAACAGCAACTACTCCAATGTGAAAAATGATCAACTCCAGAAAGCATTCTAGTCTCACAATGATTAAAAAAACATTCAGTAAATGTTGTTATGATGTATATAAAATAATAATCAAACTTAGGAAAGTGTTACAATTCCTTGCCAATGTAGTAGGAAAAACCGAACCATAAAGGCAGTGACTTTTCTTGAATCAAAGCAAAAAAGATAACAGCTAAATGTATGCAATGGTTTACTTCAGACACAATAATCCAAGGTATATTTAAATTAGAATTATTTGCATTAGATACATTGAACTAATTGGATTTTGAACTTTGACGATATTTATTATTTTAATGTTAGAAATTTTTTTTAATATATGGAAATTTATTCAAGTCATGTAAAATGCATTTTCAAGGAATAGAGAAAAAGCTAAAATATGTTTATATGTAGATGAAATTGGGGTGAAATTTTATGTTTGCTTAAAGAATATACATAGAGACTTTATTATCAAATTTAATAAGAACTGGAGGAAAGGGAATGAAATAATGGGTGTGACTCAGATGATGAAACTAGATAAAGGAGGAAGTATTAGACAAATGACATAAAACTAAAATTAAAATATAATGAATATAGATATATAATAAAGGAGAGTTATGATAAATTTAGAGGTTAAAAATTAGCTTTTTCAAACTGTTAAATAATTGAATGAGAAATCTTCCACTCATGGAAAGGTTTTTGAGGGTATAAGGGGAAGTAGGAAGGAAGGAGAGAAAGAAGAGAGAGGAGAAAGGGAGCTAGGGAGGAAAGAAGGAAGGGGGAGATAAAAGAGGAGGAGGAAGGAAGGTGAAGGAGAGAAGAGGGGAAAGGAGTAAGAAAGTAGTAAATGGAGGTGGAATAACCACCTGAGATAGAAAGAGGGGAGTGGGAAAATAAAAACAAGACAGACTGAGCATTATAAGTTAAAATTGTTTTGTAAATTTAGGTTACTGTTTGTTAGAGATAATATATAGAAGCATAGAAGATTGACAGCAGAAAAAGAGCTCATGGTCCAACTAGTCTGCCCTTATACTATTTCCTGTGTTTTATCTTAGGATGGATATATGTTTATCCCAGGCACGTTTAAATTCAGTTACTATGGATTTCCCAACCACATCTGCTGAAAGTTTGTTCCAAGCATTGACTACTCTATCCTGAGAACCTGAGAATAATATTTTCTCAGGTTGCTTTTGATCTTTCCCCAACTAACTTCAGATTGCGTCCCCATGTTCTTGTGTTAACTTTCCTATTAAAAACACTTCTCTTCTTAACCTTATTTAACCCTTTAACATATTTAAATGTTTCAATCATGTCCCCCCTTTCCCTTCTGTCCTCCAGACTATACAGATTGAGTTCATTAAGTCTTTCCTGATAAGTTTTATGCTTAAGACCTTCCACCATTTTTGTAGCCCGTCTTTGGACCCATTCAATTTTATCAATACCTTTTTGAAGAACTGAACACAGCATTCCAAATGTGGTCTCACCAGCGCTCTATACAGCAGGATCACAATCTCCCTCTTCCTGCTTGTTATACCTCTTATCTATGCAGCCAAGCATTCTACTTGCTTTCCCTACCACCTGACTGCACTGTTCACCCATTTTGAGACTGTCAGAAATCACTACCCCTAACTCCTTCTTTTCTGAGGTTTTTGCTAACACAGAACTGCCAATACAATACTCAGATTGAGGATTCCTTTTGCTCAAGTGCATTATTTTACATTTGAAAACATTAAACTGCAGTTTCCATTGCTTTGACCACTTATCTAGTAAAGCTAAATCATTTCCCATATTACAGACACCTCCAGGAATATCAACCCTATTGCACACTTTAAAGTCATCGGCAAATAGGCAAACCTTCCCTATCAAACCTTCCCCTATGTCACTCACAAAGATATTAAAAATAACAGAACCCAGAACAGACCCTTGTGGCACACCACTTGTAACCAGGCTCTGTTCAGAATACTCGCCATTAACAATAACCCTCTGATATGTATGCTTCAGCCAGCTGCAAAACCACTGAACTAGCCAGGGATTAAGTCCAATCTTCACTAACTTATCTATCAGCTCTTTATGTGGAACCGTATCAAAGGTTTTACTGAAGTCCAGAAAGGCAATATCCACGGCACCATCTTCATCCAACACCTTTGTGACATAGTCAAAGAAATCAATGAGATTAGTCTGACATGATTTGCCCTCAGTAAAGCCATGCTGATTTGGATCCAATAAGTTATTAGCTTTTAGGTGCTGATTTATCCTAAAGTCTCCATCATTTTAACTATAGCTGATGTCAAGCTAACTGGCCTGTAGTTACTAGCTTCTTCTCTACTGCCCTTCTTGGGGATAGGCACAACGCTGGCCATTCTCCAATCATAAGGAATATCTCCTGTTAAAAGGGATTTGTTAAACAAATCAGTCAGGGGGGTAGCAATCACATATCTGAATTCTTTAAGAACTCTGGGGTAGATGCCATCTGGACCCATTGCCTTATTTGTCTTTACTCGTTCAAGTTCTTCTAAGACATCGGCTTCTGAGATCACTGGAGCTGAATCCCTACAGCTGGAAACAATGCTATATCCACCCATAGTATTATATTGTAAGCTGCCTTCTGAGAAAACTGAACAGATGTAGCTATTCAAATGGTCAGCGATCTCCTTATTCCCATCAATGTATGTATTATCTCCAGTACTAAGCTTTGTGATGCTGCAGTTTTTCTTCTTCCTATCACTAATCTATCTGAAAAAGGTTTTATCCCCCTTCTTCACAGATTTGGCAATTTCTTTCTCTTTTGAGGCTTTAGCAGCATATATTATCTGTTTTGCCTCTTTCTGTCTCATTTTATACACCTCTTTGTCAGCGGTGGTTATTATTTGTTATTATTATTAATATGGTTATTATTCCATAATGAAGGTATGTGATATGCTGTATGATTGTAATGGTGGAGAAAATAAAAATCTTTTGGGGAAAATATATTTGGAAAGTTCAAAAGCTGATACGACAGCAATATTTTACCTACTTGTACCTAGACCGTAATATTCAACATTCATTACTGTCTCTATTTAAAATTTTAAATACAATGACCAACGCAACATCTTGCTAGCCTAAAAAAAAGTTCTAAATAACTGAACATGTTTACAATTTTACTTCACTTCACTACAATATGGAAATGTGGGAAGGAAAATCAGAGAATACAGCAAACTATTGACCATTTTTCAAAAAGACACATTTCACAAATCCCTTTACTAGCGGCATAATTTCCTGCAATAAATTACTGCTGAAACAATCTACTGATATTTTCAGAATCTTCTAGCCAAATAACTTATTGAGAATCAATCTAATGTAAATTATAAACCTTTGTATAAGTTGAAGTGAGAGCACCGAAAGAATGAATGGACAATTTCAATTTAAAGTTATAGCAGAAAATACTTACTAATTTGTTTTCCTGCATGTATATTCTCTGTAACTTCAGGCATCCTTTGGCTATAATGGTCATTCCTTCATCTGATATCTTGTAACACTGCCCGAAATGAATGTCTTTCAATTCTCTGCATTCTGAACCCAACTATAATAATAATAATAATAATAATAATAATAATAATAATAATAATAATAATAATAATTCATTAGATTTGTATGCTGCCCCTCTTCGAAGACTCAGAGCGGCTCACAACAAACAATATACAGTGTACAAATCCAATGTTTAAAAAGCAGTTTAAAAAAACCCCTTATAATAAAAAGCAATCATACAATCCAAACAAACCATACATAAACCATAAAAGCTGAGGGGTACAGTGTTCCCTCGATTTCCGCGGGTTCGAACTTCGTGAAAAGTCTATACCACAGTTTTTCAAAAATATTAATTAAAAAATACTTCGCAGTTTTTCCCCCTATACCACGGTTTTTCCCACCCGATAACGTCATATGTCATCACCAAACTTTCATCCACCTTTTATATTTTTTTAAAATAAACTTTAATAAATAAACATGGTAATAATCTAAATGGTTGCTAAGGAATGGAAAATTGTAATTTAGGGGTTTAAAGTGTTAAGGGAAGGCTTGTGATACTGTTCATAGCCAAAAATAGTGTATTTACTTCCGCATCTCTACTTCGCGGACATTCGACTTTTGTGGGCGGTCTCGGAATGCATCCCCCGTGAAAATCGAGGGAACACTGTATATCAATTTCCCCATGCCTGGCGACATAGGTCGGTTTTCAGGAATTTATGAAAGGCAAGGAGGGTGAGGGCTGTCCTGATCTCTGGGGGGAGTTGATTCCAGAGGGCCAGGGCCGCCACAGAGAAGGCTCTTCCCCTGGGTCCCGCCAGACGGCATTGCTTAGTCAACAGGACACAGAGAAGGCCAACTCTGTGGGATCTAATTGGTCGCTGGGATTCGTGCGGAAGAAGGTGGTCCTGAAGGTATTCTAGTCCAATGCCATGTAGGGCTTTATAGGTCATAGCCAACACTTTGAATTATGACCAGAAATTGATCGGCAGCCAGTGCAGTCCAGGGAGTGTTGACCAGACATGGGCATATCTAGGAAAGCCCATGATTGCTCTCGCGGCCGCATTCTGCACGATCTGAAGTTTCCAAACACTTTTCAAAGGTAGCCCCATGTAGAGAGCATGAAGTTAAATGAAGTTAAAATCTGCATTAACAACATACTTGAAACCATTTGTATTCTACTTATTATCATAGAACTACCAAAATAATTTATAAGGATAAGAAAACATTCAACAAGAAAAAGTTTTCCATTGAAAACATAACAGGCAGTTAGCAACCTGCATGTTTTTGCCTATATGCATATGCACATTAAATGGTTAGATAATGAGATTTTAACAATGTTTTAGCAGCATATATTGGTCTAGTAGCATTATCTTCTATTGCCATATTCACTGCAGTGCTTCAGCAGTTCACAGTAATTATATACCTCTGATTTTCTAAAATCATAAAAGAAACAGCCTTATTAGATTAACTATACATTTAATATCTTTAGAAATTGTCTTCGAAGTTACTCCCAAAAATGTTGTCTGAGGCAAATCTTAATTCCTAATAATAAGTTCTTCATACAACATTTAAAGCCATTTGATAAAGCCATCAATTCTACCAACTTACTGGTAATCAACACAATATAGTTTATAGTATATAAAACTATAAATATAATACTAATGTTGCATACAGATGGTTCAGCTTCCATTAAGAATTCACAGTGTTAAAGTTTTTGCATTAACCTTTCTAGAAGTTAAATACAGGGTGTCCAAAGGGAAAACATTTTGAAATTCCCTGATATTTCCCTGACATTTCCCTGTAACTTGCGATCTAGTTAAGGCGCGGTCATAGATGATGTCATACCAAACGGCTATGCCGTGGAGAAATATTAGTAGCTGAGGAAGCAAGTTGTTGCCAGTTATGCTCATTTTTGCTTGACTCTGCCAGGCAGTGCAATCCGTGTTTTTTTTTTACATAACCCTGACTTTTAAACATTTTAATAGTTTTCCCCCCTGATTTATTCAGTTTTTTTCACATTCCCTAATAATTCCCTGATATTTCCCGAGTCACTGATTTCCCTGATAATTCCCTGATTTCCCTGTTTTTCAGGTTTGCTGGACACCCTGTAAATAGTAATGCTTCTTACTAAGTGAAGCTGACAAAAATATTACCGATAAAAATAAATACTATGTGTCTTTCCTTCAGATAAAATACAACTCTATTCAAAACTAACTATGTATTACTGCCCACAGCAGTAAAGCTTTTCAACCAGTACAATTTCAGTGTTTTAGGATTTAGTAGGTTAAATTTCAAAAGCCTATTTATAGATGCATCCAGGACTGAATGCAGTTACTTTTCCAAAAGTAGAGATATATGTCATCAGTGAGTTAAATAATAGTGCTAAGCCAACCAAACAGTGAAATGAAAGTTGGGAATATGGAAGGCATATAAGAAGTATAAACATGTAGATTACTGCAAACCTAAATTTAATGAACACTGCAAAGCTCAACTGCAGAAAAAGCTGTACATGTACAGATAACTTTTTAAAATATACTTCTATTATAATATGATGCATTAGTTTAAGTGCTTTTAGCAAAAGGGGAATTTGAAATGTAAATTTTGTTTTCATACTAAGAGTCATTTTATTCAGTTCACTCAAAATAATTCCCATTTTACACTGGTAAAATGGTAGCAAATTACAAAACAAAACTAAAGCTATTCAACTTGTATCTTCTTCCAAAATACAGGGATGGTATAAAGAGCACAATGAAATATCAGTTTGGAGACTGAGTTTGAAAGAAACATGGTCAGTTTTATGGGATGAAACTGCTATTTAATAGATCTTCATCATTATCCTCATTATTCTAGCCATTGTCTATCCACTGCAGAGAGAAGATTCCTTCCACATGTTTCCAACAAATACAGTCTTGAGCTTTCTTTTGCCAATTGGGCCTGCAATACTTGTTGATATCATCAATCCATCTTGTTTTAGGTCTCTTTTGTGGATGTTTTTTATCAGGTGGGATCCGTTCTATAACTACCTTAGTCCACCTGCCATCAGTTCTTCTTGCTATGTGACTATATTGGACACTTTTCTTTGTACTCTTTGTACTTTGTGCAGTCTTTCTATATTGCCTTGTGGTGCCAAACATGTATCTTTTCATGGTTCTTTGCAGCACTCATGCCTCTTATATTGATTTGAATTTAATAGATACAAATGTAAAACTATGCTCAAGAATGAAAATGGTGGCACAGTGATTTAAATGCAGTGTTGCAGGCTAATTCTTGTCACATTTTCATCCTTCCGAGGGGGGTAAATTGAGGGTCCAGATTGTTGCGGGATGCTGGAACCATCCAAATATTGCTGTACAGCACTATTGGGCAGTATTTAAGTCTAAGTGCTATTTTAGTTCTATTGCTAAAATCAAGGGCACAGATATATTATGGAAAGTATCTGGCATGTTTGTGAATATCATGGAATTATAATTGATTAGTAATTGGAGGAACTAAGATGGCAACAAAAAGAATAAGTGTAATTTTTAGGTTGCATTATTATCCTTCCACTCTATTATGCAGAATCTCTAGCAGGTTCTAGGCATTTATTTTAATTAATTTTAATTGAAATAATTTCTAATTTTTTTAAATAGTTAATTATAATTTATGTAAATAAAATCTTGAAGAATGATTCTGCCAAAAAATCCCTAATTTGCTTATATATTTGTTTTGAAACAGTTATAAAAATTGAAATACTGTGTAAAATATAAATTAATCCCCAAGTTAAATTTATCTTGAAAACATCTGACTTACATCCTGAATAATTCAAGACCATTTGTCTAGATTTGGGTCATTATGTTGTAATTGGAAATACATTTGAACTTAGCAATTGAAAATGTTTTCCATAAACTTTTAAATTGAGATGAACACAGCTCTGAAGACTACTACTAATAGTATTGTTTACCTATTCCAATTTATAGTGTAACCAGGATGAGTGTCACTTTCATATTAAAGAAATAATAATACTGTAGTTAATAATTAGTTATAGAATTTTATAGTGTATCTACAAACTTAAAACAATTGTCCACAGACAGCAATACAGTGGTACCTCAAGATACGAACCCCTCGTCTTACGAACAACTCGTGATACGAACCCGGGGTTCAGAAAAATTTTGCCTCTTCTTACGAACTTTTTTCGAGTTATGAACCGGCGTTCGGAGACTGCTGGGAAGCCGCGCGGCTGTTTTAAAAGGTGACAGCCGGGCGGCGGGGCTTCCCAGAAGCCGCCTGAACTCCGGTTCGTAACTCGAACAAAGTTCGTAAGAGGCAAAATTTTTCTGAATCCCGGGTTCGGTTCGGGAGGTTGCTGGGAAGCCCCCCAGCCCGGCTGTCACCTTTTAAAACAGCCGCGCCGCTTCCCAGCTGTCTCCCGAAGCTGAACGCGGAAGTTCGGCTTTGGCGTTCGGCTTCGGGAGACAGCTTGGAAGCGGCGCGGCTGTTTTAAAAGGTCGCAGCCAGCCAGGGGGGCTTCCCAGCACCCCCCCGAACCCGGGTTCGGGGTTCAGGGGGGTGCTGGAAAGCCCCCCAGGCCAGCTGCAACCTTTTAAAACAGCCGCGCCGCTTCCCAGCTGTCCCCTGAAGCCGAACGCGGAAGCAGTTGCTACGAGCGGCATTTCACCTTCCCTCCCAGGCAAAAAGATGCCGGGGAGAGGGGCACGCCTTCCGCCTGGGAAGTCCGGCCCCATCATCCCAGAATGCCAGCATCTTTTTGCCTGGGAGGGAAAGTGAAATGCCGCTCGTAGCAGCTGCTACGAGCGGCATTTCACCTTCCCTCCGAGGCAAAAAGATGCCGGGGAGAGGGGCACGCCTTCCGCCTGGGAAGTCTGGCCCCATCATCCCAGAATGCCGGCATCTTTTTGCCTGGGAGGGAAAGTGAAATGCCGCTCGTAGCAGCTGCTACGAGCGGCATTTCACTTTCCCTCCCAGGCAAAAAGAAGCCGCGCTGCTGCTCCAGTCGCCCGGTCCTCTCCTGCCTCCCGCGCCAATGTTCCCCACTGCGTCGGGGGCCGCCAGCCCCAAATCGGACGCACCCTCGCCGCTACCCGCTGCCGCCGCGCCCACTGCCCGCCCCATCCTCGCTGGAGGTCTAGCCGGAGCCGGAGCCAGGTCCGCTCGGCCGCGCCTCCTCGCCCGCTGCCCAGCCGCCCAGGATGCTGACCTGCTACCTCGCGGCGCGCCCGCCGCCGCCCCGATCCTGCGCCTCCTGCTTCCCCCCCCCAGCCAAAAATACAAAGGCGGTCTGCCGCTCCCGCGGAGCAATAGGAAGCTGAAGCCTCTGGCGGTTTCAGCCTCCCTTTGCTCCACGCTGCTCCGCCCTGCCTGTCTTTGTGTTTTTGGCTGGGGAGGGGAGCAGGAGGACCTTCCTGACTCCCTCCCCCCAGCACTTCACCCAGGACAACAGGCAGGGCGAAGCAGCGTGGGGCAAAGGGAGGCTCAAGCCTCCTTTGGTGGTGGCGGCCGGCTTCCCGGTTTCTGAGTTTTGGGCTTGCACGTATTAATTGCTTTTCCATTGATTCCTATGGGAAACAATGTTTCGTCTTACAAACTTTTCACCTTACGAACCTCCTCCCGGCACCAATTAAGTTCGTATCTTAAGGTACCACTGTACCTCACACTGCCTTATCTAGCACAGTAAATTTACTTTCTGAATGCCTTCTGGAACAACTTCAATATTCTAACAACATAAAGGACAGGGCATCCTTGATATAAATTATACTATGTATATTTTAAAAAATATGTAATAATTCATGATGCTTGGGGCAGTAAAATTATATTTATCCAACGTTCAGAATACTGTGAGAACCTACAAGAAATTACAATTTATTTTAAAAGTTTCTAAAATGCCATATTTAATAAAAATAGTAACATGAAAGTACTACTGCGTTTCTCCAAAAAATAAGACAGGATCTTATGTTTTTGATCCCTAAAAATGAACTTGGCCATATTATCGGGGGTGGGGGTATTTTTGGCGTGCAGGAGGCCCCGGGTGGCCTGCACACCCCAGCTGTGAGTCTGGCAGAGAGGCTCCATCTGTGAACCGCCATCAAGCCTCTCCCTTCCCGCAGGGTGTGCTTGTGTGAACACAAGTGGCCTGAAGGTGCCAAGCCGCGCCAGCACCTGTACCCCCTCCCCATTTGCGCACCTCCTAGTCCTCATCATTTCGATGTGAGCAAAGCCAGTAAGCACCAGGTCCTTGAACAGCTCGCAGTCAATGCCGCCAGCACCCACTATCAACATTTGTGTGGAAACCACAGCTCAGGCCAGCTTCCCCTGCAGGGTAGAGTTCCAGCTCCAGCCATCAACCTAGCATGGGAAGCGCAATCGCAGAGTAGCCGCTGCCCTGGCTGGGATTTGGAAGCCGCAGATCTGGAGTATAGGGGAGAGAAATAAAGACTTCTGCTGCTTCTGTTTTTGGCTGCATGAAAGAAAAGCAGAAGTCTTTCTTTCTCTCCCCAAACTCCAGCTCTGCAGCTTGCCAGGGCTGCCAGGACAACAGCTGCTCTGAGAATGCGCTTCCTGTTCTAGGGTGATGGTCACTGGAGGCCTCCCCTTCCCCCCTGCTCCTCTCTGCTCCAATCACCCTGCACCCCCACCCCACCTGAGTGCCTACTGGTATGTCCAGAAAACTGCTCTGCCCCGGGAGTCACCAGAAGGTATGGCAGCTGAGCCAGTCTTCCTGAGGAGGGGAGCCTCACAGGATCCTTGCCTGCACTCCCTTCCTCCCACAGGCCTCATTTACTCTTCCCAGGTGCACAGCAGCGAGACACCGAGGGAAGCCTTGATAGACGCAGCTCAGCCGGCCGGCCACATCAATGCTCCCTGACGCAGATAAGCTTGGCCTGCAGGGGACTGGCTGGGGCCTCCATAGGCGGCGGCAGCAAGGGCAGCAGCAACATCCACAGTGCCTCAGCTTTCCCCACCAAACAGCAGCCAGTGTCCAAATCTTTTGGGTGGTGTGGGGAGAGTCTAACATGCACTCTCCCCCCTCCCTGCCACCCAAAAGGTTTACTTGCTGGCTGCTTCTGTGGCTGTGCCCGCCTAGGAGTTTGGTTGTCAGCTTGGCTTCCTCAGGCAGCCCATGAGAGTTTCCTCCCCCTCCCACTTTGTTCGAGAGCCGGAGGAGGGTCAGTGGACACAACACTGAGAAACAGGTGGCTGTTCCTGCAGGGGATTCCCACATGCCGCCCTCGCCTGCATCCCCCATCTGAAGGATGTGGAGAGGGCAGATGGAGGATGAGTGACCTAAGCCACCAAGTGAGGCAGTAATGGAAGGCAGAACCAAAGGGAAGATGACAGGGTTAGATGCACCCATCTGCTGCTCAAGCCTTGTGCTTGTGGGGTTATTGTACCCGACTGGCCTTGCTGCCTCTGCTCGTAGGCAGGAGCATGTTTCAAAATGCTGCTGTAGGCAGAGCCCAGAGGAGCCAAGCTAGTCCCACAGGTTGAAGCAGTGGAAGTGATGTGCCGGTGCCTGGAGGCTGTTGGGGCCTGGATGGGTGTCAACAAACTCAAACTCAACCCAGACAAGACGGAGTGGCTGTGGGTCTTGCCTCCCAAGGACAATTCCATCTGTCCGTCCATTACCCTGGGGGGGGGAACTACTGACCCCCTCAGAGAGGGTTCGCAACTTGGGCGTGCTCCTCGATCCACAGCTGACATTGGAACATCATCTTTCGGCTGTGGCGAGGGAGGCGTTTGCCCAGGTTCGCCTGGTGCACCAGTTGCGGCCCTATTTGAAAAGGGAGTCATTGCTCACAGTCGCTCATGCCCTCATCACCTCGAGGTTCGATTACTGCAACGCTCTCTACATGGGGCTACCTTTGAAAAGTGTTCAGAAACTTCAGATCGTGCGAGAGCCATCGTGGGGCTTCCAAGATTCGCCCACATTTCCACAACACTCCGTGGCTTGCATTGGCTGCCGATCAGTTTACGGTCACAATTCAAAGTGTTGGTTATGACCTTTAAAGCCCTACATGACATTGGACCAAAGTACCTCCAGAACCGCCTGCTACCGCATGAATCTCAGCGACCGATAAGGTCCCATAGAGTTGGCCTTCTCCAGGTCTCGTCGACTAAACAATGTCGTTTGGCGGGCCCCAGGGGAAGAGCCTTCTCTGTGGTGGCCCCGGCCCTCTGGAATCAACTCCCCCCGGAGATTAGAATTGCCCCCACCCTCCCTGTCTTTCGTAAACTACTCAAGACTCACTTATTATTATTATTATTGTTGTTGTTGTTGTTGTTGCTGTACGTACACCTGCCTCTTGCTTCCTCTCACTCAAGCTCTCCCAGCCTAAAGAGTGCCCACTGCAAAAAGAGCAGCTCTCGTCATGTCCCCCCATTCCCTAGAAAGTAATAATAATAATAATAATAATTATTATTATTATTATTATTATTATTATTATTATTATTATTATTATTATTTATTAGATTTGTATGCCGCCCCTCTCCGAAGACTCCAAAGTAGTTGGGGGTAGTTATTTTCAGGGGGGTGGCTTATTTCAACTCATCCACTGAAAAGGCTAACTGGCCTTATTATGTGGACATGTCTTATTTTAGGGGAAACATGATAATAACTGTTAGATTTTGTATATTTTGAATTACATTAATTATATACAAAGCTTAATAGAACTTAGATGGTCCCATATAAAACAATCAATGGCTGAATTCTAAATACAATATATTTAGAATTATTTAAAGTCACATACAATGGAACTTAACTAATATGAAGAAACCTACCTGCTTAAGTCCTTCATCTGTAAGACGATCTTGGTTGCCAACATGAACTTTCTGAAGCTGAGGACATTGTGAGGCAACAGCAGACAGAGATGTATCAGAAAGCTGTTTACACCTATATGCAGTATATTTTAGAAGTCCATGACACTTAGATGCTAGCATACATACACCAATATCTGTCACATTACGACAATCAGAAATGTTGATTTCAGTTATATTCTGGCTTCGTGATGCAATTCTTTCCAGTAATTCATCAGTGACCTGTCAAATAATATCCAATATATAATATTACACTTTTCTTTATTAAAAACTATACAAACAAAACCACATGATAATGTCAACAAATATATAACTTCTGACTTTAGAACTGACTGCTCAGTGTAGATAGTTGGTATTCACTGTAAATTCCTCTATTATGTTGGAAAAGGCATTTAGATTATCTGTATTCAAAACTTTTAAAGCAAAATGCTATATATTAGTTCTCTATTTTTAATTTTTATAACATGAAGAATTGAAATGACTGGTATGTAACATTCTACCTAGTCCCAGAACATTTCCAAGTATCTATATAACCTATGTCTAACATTCACACAAACACCTAAAAATTCTAGTTCTCAACACAGATTTCGAAGACTGAGCACTTCTGTAGACTGAGAAACCTAGAACTTGCACTAAGGAAGATTAATTTTGCACTAGAACAATCCCTTGCACTATGCCAATATTCAGATAAGCAGTATATAATCTTTTGTCTGGAACAACAGAAAAGGTTCGTGCTGTCCTACAGCACATCAGACAAAAATCACAAAGAACGATCCTCAGTAGCTGGGGTGCATAAAATGTTTTATTTTTATCATTATCATTCATCTATCTTTATCTATGTTAAACTATACTGTGGTTCAGCAAGCTATGTCTACAGAAAATCTCGATCACAATACAAAACCATGTCATAGCTCTTCATGTTTTGGTCTGAAAAGAGATACTGGCCTAACAAATACCAGAATTGTTTATTGAGCAATAACAACATTGCTCCATTTGTTTTTCCAATGTTTTCCATCACCACTTGGAATAATTTGGAACACCATAATATATATATATATATTGTGTAATAAATTATTAGACTAGATGCTCAATTTAGAAACAATTAGTTTATGTAAAATCAGGTATCGCTACAATCATAGACAATTGTACTTCTGTACTGTTATCAAACAAAAGAAACACAGACACAAAAATAGAAACAACATCCAACCATAGCAAAGACCTGTGCAAAGATTACTTTTCAGGAAAGAGGCAACATATTCTGTATCCAATGGAAGAGAACAAACATAGCTCAAAGATGAACTGTGTGGTCAATGTCCTCTGAGCTTGATTGTATTAGCAGATGCTTCATTACCCTATTAAACATCTACAAGCAAACAACCAAGCACAGAGAGTACCAAGGACTCCAGATACTGTATTTTGTCTCAATAGCAAAGCACCTCATGTCTCTTTGAAGCTTCAGTGTGTTTCTTACTGTAGCCACTTGTAAAAAAAAATTGTGCCTTTGAAAACTACTGATGAATATTGCTAAGAATGAAGAGTCTTTTCTCAATCTTTTCCTAAAACAAGCACCTCCATTTCTTGTGTTTCAGAAGGTGGCTTGTAAGAGACTCCCAACTTTCTCCAGGAAAATGTGAAAAGGCCAAGAATGCAACTGTTATTCCTGTTCAAAAACCTCTTTTAGCTTTTCCAAGTGCCACAAACCACTGAGAAAATGTTACAAAGTCAACAAAGGAAAACGAGTGTTGTATATGTTATATATGTTCACTTTTAGAAGTGACAGGTCTATATGGCTTCACTCACATTTTCATTCAAGCTCAACATGTATTTGAACTTAGATACAATCCTAATGGGTGGAATGTTGCCTAAAGAGGAACATTTATAAACTTTGCTGCTAGTAGCTCACAGTCTTTTCAAACACATATTATAGGCTAACCTTTTTCTTATTGCCAAATGCATGTCCATGCAATGCATGCATGCGCGTGTGCCAGCACCCATAATGCAATGTGTGTAACAACTCCATGCCTCCAAGCATGTGTGTGTACATGCACATGCTCCCCCGCCCCCACACATGAGCACGGGATGCTCCCGTGCTCCCCCCACCTCCTATAGAGGGCATCTGGAGCCCAGGAGAGGCCGTTTTCACCCTCCCAGAGCTCAAAGAAAGCCACCAGAGCTTGGGCAGGGTAAAAAATGGGCCTCCAGGACATTCCAGAAATGGGCCACAGGATGACCCCACCATCCACGCATGCGCAGAAGATACCCAAAAATCAGATTGCCAGTGTGAAACACGCATGCATGCCCGGTAGAGCTGAGCTGGGCGACGGATTGCATGCCTACGTGCCATAGGTACACCATCATGGCTATAGCATATAGCATAATTAACCTGTGTTTAGTTTTACATAGGAACTTCACCATAAATAACATTTGATAGTAAAAATTATTTACTACCTAAGCAATGATCTGACATAGCATACGTTCCATATATTCATCTTTAAAGCATCACTTTTTATCTGAAGAAAAATTCATTCATATTTTAATATTGCCACTCCATACCTGCTGACGACTACTGAGATCCAATTGTTTCCAGAACTGGAAATCTAAACAGAGATCACGCCAGTATTTACAAACCAATGATGTTGAAAGACATCTCTCATTCAAAGATAAATTGGAAAATATCTATAAAAATAAAAAGAGAAAGTCATATGCCTTCAAAGTACCTTTTAACAACATGGGAACAGTAGTATTTTAACAGTTCTCCAATGCAACCATCATCCTTTTCAAAGAAAAATGTAATCCCGGCTGTACATCTTTCATAGCTACTCATTAATAAGCAACATCCACTCCAATGGTTGTTATGCTGGCTAAGAAAAATCATTAATAATTGAAACATGCACACACTCAATATGTTTATTAGGCCACTAATTTTTTTTAATAATAGTTGCAACTTCTGTCTTGAAGCCATTAGGCTAAATTTAGTTTTAAAAGGGGTGTGTGTGTGTGTGTGAGGATTATACTCTGAGATAGAGTGGTACAACAATCAGAAATTATGTTAAGTTACAGTAGGATTTATCTATCAGAATGTTGGAACAAATTCACAAGCATTTGATTTGCTTTCTCCCCCATTTTTGTTAATATAGATTCCACACCATTTCCATTGAGGATCATGATATACAGCCTTTCTGGAAAAGAGGACAAAACTTAATGGAAAATGTCTACATTTACAAAGCCTTAGGTAATGCATCTTTAGAGCTTCAGATGAGTAAAAAATGTGTACAATACCTAGTGTTGAAAAAACATAGTAGGCTTAGATACAGGTAGTCCTTGACTTATGTTACAATTGAGCCCAAAATTTCTGTTGTTAAGAGAATTTTGCTCTGTTTCACGATCTTTCTTTCCCCAGTTGTTAAGTGAATCCCTGCAATTGTTAAGTTAGTGACACAGTTAAGTGGATCTGACTTTCCAATTGACTTTGCTTGTCAGAAGGTTGCAAAAGGTGATCACATGACTCCATGACACTGCAACTGACATAAACATAAATATAATATAATTGTCCCAATTCTGATCACATAACTTCAGGGATGCTACAATGGTCATGTGAAAATCAGTCATGTCACTTTTTTCAATGCCATTGTAAATTTGAATGGTCACTAAATGGGACAAAATGGAATGACAGAGTTGGAAGGAACCTTGGATGTCTTCTAGTCAAACCCCCTACTCAGGTAGAAAACCCTATACTGTTTCAGACAAATAGTAATCTCTCCTAAACAACTTCCAGTGTTGGAGCATTCACACCTGCTGGAGCCAAGTTGTTCCATTGATTGTTTTGTCAGAAAATGTATCCTTAGTTGGAGGTTGGTTCTCTCCTTAATTTCCACCCATTGTTTCTTGTCCTGCCTTCAGGTGCTTTGGAGAACAGGTTGATTCCCTCTTCTCTGCGGCAACTCCTGAGATATTGGAACACCGCTATCATTTTGCCCCCTAATCTTCCTTTTCACCAAGCTAGATATACCCAATTCTAGCAACCATTCTTTATATGTTTTAGCCTCCAGTCCCCTAATCATCTTTGTTGCTCTTTTCTGCACTCTTTGTAGATTCTCAACATCTTTTTTACATCCTAGCAACCAAAATTAGATGCAGTATTCCATGTGTGGTCTTATCAAGGCATTATAAACAGGTATTAACACTTCATGTGATCTTGACTCTATCTTTTGTTCATGCAGCCTAGAACTGTGTTGGGTTTTTTGGCAGCTATGAAAGTCAGTCCTAAACGAGCTGTTGTAAGTCAAGGACTACCTGTAATGTAGCTCAAATTTTCTGTCATCATGAAAGGGTAATGTCATGTCATCAAAATTTTAAAAAGTAAAAATAAACTGTCCGCGAAGAAATGTTTGGAATGTGCAACTATTACTTTGGTAGCCTACTTCCTGGAATATTGTTTTAACTATTTCGTTGGAAGTTACTCACCGTAAAAAGCATTTAACTTCATCTAACTTGAATATATGGCCTGTTAAGTACATTTGTTTAATAACTATTAACAACAAGTTGCTGTTTTAAAAGACTGGAAGGCATACATCTGCTCTATTAAGTAAAGTTATCTTAAATTCTGTCATTATAGATATCAGTTACAAGTTTGGATGGAATTCTTTGTAGGGTCATGTAAGGGCTTTTTGTTCATCTACAGTATTTCAAGAACTGAAGTAACTGCAATAGTGTGGGATAAAGAAACAAATAAAGCAGTTTTGTAAAATATCTAATTTTTTATATTTCACATGTCTCTCTGCATGGAAACGGAGTATTTTAAAGATCCAATCTAAAGACCCTTAGATTGGATCTTTAAAATACTCCCTGTTTCCATGCAGAGAGAGATGTATATTATTTTGGTATACAGTTTTCCTGAATGCCACCTATGAATTTTACAGAATATTCTGTTTGAGTCTTCTTAGTCCATTCTCAAGGTATCAGAGAGCCAAAATAAAACCATTTAAAAAATTCAAATATATATTACAAATGCCCAAAAAACTGGCTTAAGTTATCTGTGAATCATTTGGTATTAAAGTCCCAAGCAATCAGGTTAAAATTAAAAAGAAGCAAAATAAAACCCTGCAATATAAGAAACAGGTGAACAGCTTCCAGTTTCAGACTTACTTCTTCCTGGAATGTAATAGCAGTATAAAAGAAACGAAACCTGCAATTATCAAAGCTTACACCAAACAATTCACTTCAAATATCACTTGTTCATTCATATTTATTGAATGTTTATAAAGAAAGTGAAGAGGAATTTATTTTTGTTTATAAATAGAGTGAATAGGAATTTTCCACCTTAAGCCAAGCCAAACAGTTCTGAATTACTAAGTAGTACCTTATGAAAGTATAAAAATTATCTCCTAAAAGCATTCATCATCATCTCAAGTTAGGGATTCAACTTCAGTTAAGACTCCTTATCAGCATTGCTTTCATTAAACCTGTAGCTGGGTGTTTTAAATGGATTACAAAATGGCACAGACTCAATATAAACTCTTCATCTCCATATCCATGGCAAAGTAGTGCAGCAAAAGCAATCTAATGACAAGCTTGCAACCCTGCAATTGGATTCCAGGCACTGCTGACGATTGTTTTCAACACACCATTGAACTCAGAATGAGAAACAGGTAGGTAGCGAGGAAGCCAAAGCAGAATGCAATACCCAGTTTTCTAAGAAATCAGTGAAAAGCAGTTTTTGAAGATCAAGGAGGAAATAAGAGAACTTAAATGAAAGAAAAAACAAGATAACAGAGCACACCTTGGAAGTCTGCCCATCATAGCACCACCCTTGACAGTCCATGCCCACCAAACCCACCTCTTAGATACAACACAGGTATCTAGGAAATCCATGAAGAGCAGTTCTTTAGGATCAGGAAGAAGGAAGAAAACTTATCTTTTAAAAAAGTAAAGAAAAAAAGAACAAGATAACCAGAGCACACCTTGGAAGTCTGCCCATCATAACACCATCCTTGACAGTCCATGCCCACCAAACCCATCTCTTAGATATATCACAGGTATCTAAGAAATCTGTGAAGAGTAGTTCTTGAAGATCAGGAGGAAGGAAGAAAACAATCATGGAAACATAGAAACATAGAAGACTGACTGCAGAAAAAGACCTCATGGTCCATCTAGTCTGCCCTTATACTTTACTATTTCCTGTATTTTACCTTAGGATGGATACATGTTTATCCCAGGTATGTTTAAATTCAGTTACTGTAGATTTACCAACCACAGCTGCTGGAAGTTTGTTCCAAGCATCTACTACTCTATCCTGAGAATCATATTTTCTCACGTTGCTTCTGATCTTTCCCCCAACTTACCTCAGATTGTGCCCCCTTGTTCTTGTGTTCACTTTCCTATTAAAAACACTTCCCTCCTGAACCTTATTTAACCCTTTAACATATTTAAACGTTAAATGTTTAAATGTTAAATGTTTTCTTTTTATTTAAAAAAAAGGGAGAAAAAACAAGATAACCACAGCATACCTTGGAAGTCTGCATATCATATGTGACAGCACCACCCCTTGACAGTCCGTGCCCACCAAACCTACCTTGAGAAGGATGGAGGGAGGTAGCTGGTTAATATCCGGCAGCGGTGGCTGGAAGTCTTGGCAACAGTCCTCCGGGTTTTCCGGGGGTTCTTCACAGTAAGGTTCGCCCGGCTCGGACTTCTCTCTCCCATCGAGCTCCGGCAGGCGCGAAGGAGAGCTACTCGGGTGTATGTCCTTCCCATCCTCGGCGACGGAGTCCTTAGGCGAAGCTTCCCTGGCACAGTCCACGGCGCGGGGCAGAGGGCAGAGGTGCTGCTCGGGCAAGAGCACCTGTTGGCATTCGGCGGGGTCGGTCGGGGGCGGCGAAGGGGCGCCGGTGCCCGCCGCGCTTCCCCGGAGGGCGGCGCAACGGGGCTGTTTCCGCGGCGGATAGGCGCGCAGCCCGATCCCTTTGCGCTTGCACACCATCTCCACGGGAGCCTCGCTGCTCTCCAGCGCAGACCCGAAGAAGCCCCGGCGCGCTGGCGGCGGCGGCGGTGGCGACGAAATGAGCAGGCTGGAGAAGAGGAAGCGACGGCAGCGGCGACCCCGCTCTCTCCAGACCGACACGGGAGGCCAGCGCAGGAGGCGGCGAGCGTGGCGATCGCCGGGGGGCTTCGCAGCCGTGCAGAGGCAAGCAGGCGACGGCTGCTCCTTCGCGGCGGCTGGGCTGGCACTGTGGACCAGGAAACACAGCATGCAGGGCCCCCGGAGGAAGCAGGTCCGGGTCCGTGGCGGCGGAGGGACCTTCCCCCCCAGGGGGGCGCGGAGGGGATTTTTCTCCGCCTTCGGTTTAGCGCCTTTCCTCGAAATGATATGGCCCATATAGGAAGCCGAGCCACCACCACCACCCTGCTCGGCAGGGCCTTTTCTGAAGCGGCGTCAGCGCAGCGAGCCTCACGACATGGCTCCCAGCACCTATTCCTTTACTCTCGCCGGGGCCGGCAAACCACAACGCCTCAGCTTCCGGGACATGGAAGGAAATGGCCAAGACTTCCGCCTCCCTGATCCGCCCCGAATTAGTGTTCTAAATATAACCACAACAAACCCGGGACTCCATGGAAGCCCTCAATTCCGGTTCCGCTTAGAACCTTCCCACGTGATGGAGGCGCCGGCTGAAGTTTAAATGTTAAATTCCCGAAAACGCTGGCGGGGCTGGGGGGCTGGGGGGGGGGGCTTAGAAATGAGTCGTTCTTAAGGCTCTACCCTTCTGTCTTCGCCCAAGACATATTAAATTGAATTAAGTATTTTTAGAAGGAAAGGGAAAGCGGCAGTATTTTAAAACATTAAAAGGCATTCTTTTCATTTCGGCTCGGCTGCGCGAGCACAGGTTATTAATTACGATCGAGAAATGGGTATTTTGGAACACAACATTAGGATGTGTTTTATATTTTTATTTTTTGTATTTTAATTTACAGAACAAGGAAGGGGTGACAAGATACGAGAGTGTCTTCCCTTGTTAATTTCGCCTCTGCCCCAAGCCCAAATGAGAGAAAGATCGTTATTTCTTTCAAAGGTGGTATCCTACCTTAGTAGCTATAAAATATTGCACTCTCTGGAAATGTAACGTTTTCTCAGCCCTCATAATTATTTCCGTAATGCTTCTGAATGTTACTGACTATTCTGTTTTTTTCACGTTTTGGATTTAATTCTAGAAAAGTTATTGTTTGTATATCAACATTCAAAGAAATGCCTGAGATTTGTTCCTTGTAATCAGGGAAAGCACACTGTTAATTAAATGTTAAATGTTTTCAGACAGCTATAAAAACTGAATTCCAAGATACTCAAATGTAAAAACTAATATTTGTTCAGAGTCCAGATGATTAGGAGACAAAAATAGAATCTTGGTGAGGCTACTACAAAAATACTGTGTGAACCTTATTTTAAAAATAGCACTTTTCAAATACAGTGATACCTTGTCTTACAAACTTAATTGGTTCCGGGACCAGGTTCTTAAGGTGAAAAGTTTGTAAGATTAAACAATGTTTCCCATAGGAATCAATGGAAAAGCAATTAATGTGTGCAAGCCCAAAATTCACCCCTTTTGCCAGCTGAAGCGCCTGTTTTTCGCTGCTGGGATTCCCCTACTGGGATTCCCCTGCAGCATCACAAAAACATGGAAGTCCGGAGGTGGGGTTTCCCATGGAGGGGAGCCTCAGGGGAATCCCAGCAGCGCAAAAACAGGTGCTTCGCTGGCAACAGAACTCCGGAGGCGGGGCCTTCCAGTGGTGGCGGTGAGTTTGTAAGATGAAAATAGTTTGTAAGAAGAGGCAAAAAAATCTTAAAGCCCGGGTTTGTATCTCGAAAAGTTTGTATGACAAGGCGTTTGTAAGACGAGGTATCACTGTACTGTTAATGGTAAATGAAAAAAGTTTTAAAATGCTATACAGTGATCCCTCGATCATTGCGAGGGTTCCGTTCCAGGACCCCACGCGATGATCGATTTTTAGCGAAGTAGCGGTGCGGAAGTAAAAACACCATCTGCGCATGCGCAGATGGTGTTATAACTTCCACTGCCGCCCGCCCTTCGCCCGCCCACCCCGTTGCTCGCGCCTGGGGTGCGCGCGCGCTTGGGGACACCCCAGCTCCGCTTCCCAGCTGAGAAGCGGAGGTGGGGATGTCCCCAAGGGCGCGCGCTTTCCCCAGCAACGCGCGCGCGGTGGGGACACCCTAGCTCCGCTTCCCAGCTGGGAAGCGGAGGTGGGGTGTCCCCAAGCGGCGCGCTTTCCCCAGCAACGCGCGTGCGGTGGGGACACCCTAGCTCCGCTTCCCAGCTGGGAAGCGGAGGTGGGGTGTCCCCAAGCGCGCGCGCTTTCCCCAGCAACGTGCGCGCGGTGGGGACACCCTAGCTCCGCTTCCCAGCTGGGAAGAGGAGGCGGGGTGTCCCCAAGCTCGCGCGCGCTGCCCGCCCGCCCACGCTGTTGCCAGCTCCGCTTCCCAGCTGGGAAGCGGCCCCAGCAACGCGCGCGCGGGTGGGGACACCCTAGCTCCGCTTCCCAGCTGGGAAGCGGAGGTGGGGTGTCTCCAAGCGCGCGCGCTTTCCCCAGCAACGCGCGCGCGGTGGGGACACCCTAGCTCCGCTTCCCAGCTGGGAAGCGGAGGTGGGGTGTCCCCAAGCTCGCGCGCGCTGCCCGCCCGCCCACGCTGTTGCCGGCTCCGCTTCCCAGCTGGGAAGCAGAGCTGGGGTTTCCCGCGCACGTGCCGCCCGCCAGCCCATGCCGTTGCTCGCGCCGCCGCTGGGGTCTTACCGGGGCAAGAGGGGGAAGACCCAGGGAAGCCTCTGCCCGGCGGGGAAACTCCACCATCTACGCATGCGTGGAAGGGCACGCATGCGCAGATGGTGGAGTTTACTTCCGGGTTGAAAACTCGCGATATAGCCATTTCGCGATGCTCGAGGACGCGAAACTCGAGGGATCACTGTATACGTCTTTGATAAATGGAATAAAAACAAAGTTTGGAAAGGGAACAAGTAACCAAGCAAGAAACAGAAACTAATGTAATAAAATACATTGGGATTCTAAATACTAGTTGAATTCATATAATCATCATCATCCTAGACCAGCGGTGGCGAACCTTTTTTTTCCTCGGGTGCCGGAAGCGTGTGTGTGTGCTATTGTGCATGTGTGAGTTTCCACACCCATAATTCAATGCCTGGAGAGGGCAAAAACTGCTTCCCCTACCCAGCGGAGCCCCTCTGGAGGCTGGAAATGGCTTGTTTCCCAATTTCTGGTGGGCCCAGTAGGCTCGTGTTTCGCTCTCTCCAGGCACCAAAGACTTCCTTGGAGCTGGGGGAGAGTAAAAACACCCTCCCTCTGTGGCTCTCTGGAAGCCAAAAACCCCTCCCAGAGTCTGTTTGAGCCAAAGGTCAGCTGGCCGGCACACACATGCACAATGGAGCTGAGCTAGGGCAACAGCTTGTGTGCCAGCAGAGATGGCTTCTCGACCACCTGCGGCACCCGTGCCATAAGTTCGCCATCACTGTCCTAGGCATTATCTATCCATTGCAGGATGAAGGCCTGTTCCACATATGGTCTTGAACTTTTCTTTACCAGTTAAGCCCTCAATATTTGTTGATGTTATCACTCCCGTCTTGTTTTATGTCTGTTTTGTGAATGCTTTTTATGAAGTAGAATCCATTCTATGACTGCCTTAGTCCATTTACCATCAGTTGTTCTTGATTTATGATTATTTTAATATTGATGGCTTTCTATATTTTTATTTGTTTTCTAATCCATGTGCAGGTCTTGTCCTATGATGTGAAATATGTACTTTACCATGGGTCTTTGAGCCACTTGTAGTTTTTGTATTGTTGTGAGGTTAGTGCCCTTGTTTCATTGGCATAGGTTAGAATAGGTACCAAACACTGATCAAAAACTTTTCTCTTTACATACAAAGGAAGATTGTTCTTGAAAATTATGCTTAACTTGCCTAATGCCTGCCAATTATGTTTAACATCCCATTCACTTTCCTTTTTTGTATCACCTTCCATTGAGATCCATTGTACAAGGTATATATACAGTAGTATCTACCACATCTAAATTCATTTGTATTACCCAAACCATAAGGTGGTTATAATTGACCCCAGATTATTTTTTCCTACCTCCGCTCAACACCTTTATGTTATAATTTATTTATTTAAACTAATATATATGGCCACCCAACTCTTTCAATGAACCTTTGGCTTACAACAATAAAATCAAAATATAAAAATAAGAACACTCTGGTCTGGCAGCAATAAACAAGCCATTTGGTGGGCTACATCCCATTTTGGGGTCCCCAGGCTTGTTGACAAAATCAGTTCTTTGGGGCCTTAGGAAAAAATATCAAAGCAGAGGCCAATCTTACCTCTGTTTGGATTATATTCCGCATGGAGGAAGACACCATGGAGAAGGCTCTTCTTTTTGGTCCTAAATGGACCTTCTTAGGAGAGCGGACCCATAGCATTCCCTGCATCCCCACCCTGGTAGGAGAAGTAGATGTCATCAGGAAAAGGTGCTCTTCCAAAAAAGCTAATCCCAAGCCATGCAGGTCTTTGAAGCTTGACAACTAGCACCTAGAATTGGACCCCGAAGCAACTCAGCAATGCAATTCTCATAGGAGAGATAATTTGTATATATCTGGACCTGCATAAAACCATGCAGGCTGCTGCACTTTGAACCAATCAAAGCTTATAGATACTTTTTAAGGGCAGCTCTATGTAGAGTGCATTACAATAGTCAAGACGGGAGGTAACTAGGGTGTGCATAACTGAGTAGGGATTGTTGGTTCAGGAGAGAGCACCCAACTTGTAGTTGTGCAAAAGGCGGCCTGGCCACGACTGCCACCTGCTCTTTGAGCAGGAGTTGTGAGTTTAGAACAACTCCCAGATTACATATACAGTCTGCCTGGGGCAGTGTCATTCCAACCAGATGAAATATGGCAATTCTCCATAGATCAAAGAATTCCAAACCGAGAGCCATTCCATTTTGTCATAGTTCAATTTCAACTGATGTTCCGCAATGCAGCCCTTAATAGTCTTTTAGCACTGTATTGCCTCACTTCCTTCTGATAAATTTGATTTTATCTTTACACTTAAAAGGGTGTACTTTCCCCCTTTGAAATGCAGATTCCTTTAGAGGGGAACATCATAATATCACTAAATTATAGGAAGTAGAGTTGTAGACTTTATATCATGGATTATAAATTCTATAAGCCATAGATATTTCAAAATTCCTGCATTTTATGTTTATGGAAATGAAAAATACACTAGATATTTGAGAATAATCCTACACTAATTCAACCATCATAATTTGTCATCATCTGAAAATTATTTTAAGGAATAAAGGCTTTTAAATTACTGCACAATTTTTTTATTTTCAAGATTTATCTATACATTGAAGATGGGCAAGACTACTGTGATTCTAATGTGGGAATCAGAAGCTAAAAATAGCCTTGTTCCTAGTGTATATATATTGTATATTGGTCAGTTATTTTAATAATCTGGTATGAAATACTGTACTTGAAATTAGAGCTATTTACTCAAACGTCTGTTCAGCTTGATGGGGTTTTTTTAATGTTCCATTTTGGTTGTCTCATTCAGGTGACAAAATAATATATTTTTTCTACCAGGAAAAAGAAATTATTAAGATTTTACAATTTGCAGGATTTCTTTTCAATTTGTATAATCACTATTCTTTTGTTCCTAGCCCCTCTAATGACTATATTCTTTTTAAGAATTTTTCATGAACCTTTATTTACCTGCCTCCTTAGTAGTAGTAGTAGTAGTAGTAGTAGTAGTAGTAGTAGTAGTAGTAATAATAATAATAATAATCTTTTTATTTTTATCTTTTTTCTAATGGGTCCACATGATATCCTGCACTTTTGGTAAAATTGGGTAGGTTAGCTACAGAATACAAAATCACAAATTGGAATTTATCTGCTTTGTCACTAGATGGTAGCATTGTTTCAGGTAAACTGAAAGCTATGTCAAGAATTTTAACAATTTTTTAAAAATCCATTGCTGTGAGAAGTTTAATTTTGTTACTGCTTTAATTTGAGTAGCAAATTGAATTTCTGCATAACTAATAATAGATTGGAACTTTAAAATCAACTAATAGTGTTAAGCGATTTTAAAATTCATTCTGTTCTGTAAATAAAATTCATTAATTATGCCTTACAATCGAGGCTGAACACATTTATTTCTTTATGGACATTTAGTCATTTGTGAAAAAAATAAATTGAGGGGCAAATCAGATTCTGAAGTAGTGAGAGCAATTATAAAAAGTCTTCCCATATGAAAAGGACAAGATTTCTGGGGGTTTTGCCTGGCACACAGTATTCACACATAATAATATTGTTCAGAAAGAGTTTACTTGGGAGAAGACTCACAGATACAATTTTTAGATATACAGTGGTGCCTCTACCTAAGAACGCCTCTACTTAATAATTTTTCTAGCTAAGAACAGGGTGTTCAAGATTTTTGTACCTCTTCTTAAGAACCATTTTCTACTTAAGAACCCGAGCCCGGAAAAATTTCCCAGGAAATTTGAGAGTGGCATTAAGGCCCGGACAGTTTCCTGCCATTCCCCCTTTAACCCCAGTCATCTCAGGCTTTTCTGGGCTTTCAGAGGAGCTTTTCGGTGGCGCTTAAGGAGGCTTTGGCAGTCCAGAGCGAACAAAGCATTTTCCTTTCTCTGGGCGCTTGGAGAGGAAATAAATCTCTGCCAGCGCCCAGAGAAAAGAAACGGTCCCTTTGCTCTGGGCAATCCAGAGCGAATGGAGCATTTTCCTTTCTTTGGGCACTTGGCAAGGGAATAAACCACTTTGCTCTGGTGGCTCCCTCACTCTGCCTCCCATACACCCGGCACGAGTTTACCTCCCGGAGCATCTGGGCGCAGAAAGACAAAAGGTGCTTCGCCCTGGCCAGATCAACTTGGTTTCAGCCAAACCAAGGAATCACCACAGTGAAGGAAAGGTGCAGGCTACAAAGCGAGAGGAAAGGGGAGCCCTTCAGCATGGGAAGAGGAAACATGTAGCAGCAGCAGCTGCCTTTCAGTCAAAGGAGTGGGAGGTTTCTCTCTGGCACAGTGTATGGGAGGCAGACTCACGCCGGGTGTATGGGTGGCACGTGCTACTCCTCGCTGCCTCAGAGTCTCTCTTTTTTTAAAAAGGCTTAAAATTTTGGATTTTTTTTATTCCTCTGAAAGGCAGGGCCCCCTGGGGGGGGCACAGAGCAATGCCAAGGGGGCACGTGACCCTGGGACACATGCAGAATTCTGTGTTTGGAATTCTTTTGCCGCAGGGAGTAGGGATTTTTTGCACCGAACAATAGCATACAGCACAGAGTAGGAGATAAGAAGTGCAGATAATAAATCCCTAAGAGACACCATGGAAAGATATTTAACAGAGATAAAAAGAATGGAGGAGAGAGACAGAGATAATGAGACAAATCTAAGTCTCCTGAAAGCCAAGATGAGGAAATATGATGAAGCATATGTAGCACTGTGACTATGGTGGGAGATGAGGAAAGATCGGCATGTTTACTGTGGCTAAAAATGTTGGCAGCAGATAGCATGAAGCCAAATAAGTTAAGCTATCACTTAAACATATTACACCCCAATCACGCTGATAAGCTGCTTGAGTTTTTTCAGCGAAAATGTGCCAATTATTGAAAACAATCGTCCCTGTGAAGAGTTGGGGGGTGCGAAATATTTGCTTCTTCCTGGGAGAGGAGGCATAACAGAAAATAATTGAGAAGCACTGCCTTAAAGAAATAGCATGAAAGGCAGGAATGTAACATCATGACTAATCATACGCCATACTGGCTCCCAAGAGATATATTTATTTGCAGCTGTAGGGAAGGACACAATGGAATACAAACCAAAACATATTTCAAGAAACAGTAATAGTAATCAAAAGCCATTAGAAATAATTAACTCCCTCCCAAAGTAAACATAAGACTCTACCATAAATATTTACACTTGAATTGATAGTATACAAAGAAATAACATTGTTTATATACATGATATTGGTACTAATCAGAGAGAAATTTAGGACAGGGATGATAGGCATGCTGGTGCACTTATGAACGCCCCTTGTGCATGCCCCTAATTGAGAGAATTGAGAGCACATAAGAAGAAATGACATACTCTATTTTCTCTCCTTAACAGGCAACTGTGAAGCCCATTTGACAGTCTGAAATCGATAACATTTTGGAATGCTGTTTCTCCTTTCTGACATATTCATTTATTTTAAAAATAAAAACCAGGAATATAAATACCTTCCTTATTAATGTCCAGTCACTCTGAGGAAAACAGTAGCACGGTTAGCACTGGAAAAAAATCATTTGGAACTATGGCACAATAAGTAAAGAGTATCATCAGTTGAGAAACCAACTTAAGCAGCATTTGCTAACAGCTCGTATCATAATAGCTATCTTCAAAAGATTTCTAATAAAAAATACAAAGTAAACAATCTTTAAAAAGTATTGCTTGCTGCAGTGCACAGCTACACTAGCAATCATAACATAAAGGGCACTTCTAATAAAGAGGAGAAGGGGATAACTATATGGAATTATGCAAGAACTGCTTTGTTGGCAAAGAAAATGTAATTACACTAAGTGCTAGAAATTAAGATAATATTCAAAAGCAGCTCAAGAAAATGCTTCTCTAATTTACTAAAATATAAATAAGTGAGGAAGGAATAACATAATGAAACTTGCAAGATTATGTTATTACAGCCTTTCTAAATAAAGTATTGCTCTGTGTCATGTCTGTAACCATCAGGGGGCAATGTTTTGCAGGAAGTTCTCTGCAGGTTCATTGGTTGCTGTGTTAGTATAACAGCCTGCTTGTTTGAAAACTTTCTAGCGGGGTTAGGAGTCAGGCACACATGTATAGCTCCGTAGCATCCAGCTAGTAATAGCATGGTTGAGAGGATGGTGTGCTGCACCCAAGAAATGCTGGCAAAAATCACTTACGGAGATTTACATGAGAACTTAGATGAACTTTTATTAGCTCAGCATTCAACACCATGCACATCGACAATGAAGGCTCCTTCAGAATGGGGCGCAGACTACATATAACCTTATATAGGCTCCATTCGATGTGCACCACTCCCTCGCCAGTGACTCTTAACTTGAGAGTCCGAGAGTTCAAAGTGGGGGTCCTAGTACATGCACAGAATTTTTCAGGCTCTCCTCATTGGTTGCAAGGCAAGGTAACGCAGATTCGTGGACCCCGCTTGTATACAGTGTTATTAACTGATGATAGGGAGTGGCAAAGACATATAGACAATTTAAGAGCCAGAGTTAGTGACCCTGAGGAACCAGGAGAGACTGTAGAGACTCCTGGAAACTTTGGGCTGCATAGGGAAACCCCCACTGTTGTGGCCAGGTTACCCTTACAATTTATGTCGCTGCCTACCGCCCAATCCAGTGAAGCAATATATGTGTAAAATGAAAAGGAACCCGAGGTCGTTCACTTACCTGAGTCACAAGCCACAGAGGGGTTGGCCTTGTGCTTTGGGGGAGGAGTTCAAACGGGAGGAGCCATCCTTTTCGTCTGCTACGCCAAGCGTGGCACCCCAGTGTTCTGAGCGGGAAAGGTGCAGTCCCGCGTACTTAGCCGACTATGCATGCGCCATGTAGGGGAAAGGGGTGTCATGTCTGTAACCACCAGAGGGCAATGTTTTGCAGGAAATTCTCTGCAGGTTCATTAGTTGCTGTGTTAATATAACAGCCTGTTAAGAGTTCTGAGTTTCCGTTATTTCAGTTAATAAACTGGTTGTGTTCACTGTGCCATTCTGCCTCAGTCTAGAGTCATTTCACTCTGGTCTTATGGAGTTGGTTTTCTGGTTAAGTCTGCCTAGTGGGAATGACAATAAATGAAAGAAGTGGCTACTTCTACCATATTAATTCATGGGGAATAAAAAATAAAAAGCAGCTTAAAGTCAATGAACATAAGAATTCTTAAAGTTAGTTAGTTAGTTAGTTAGTTAGTTAGTTAGTTAGTTAGCTAGCTAGTCAGTTGGATTTCAATGCTGCCCTTCTCCGCAGACTCAGGGCAGCATAGAATGGTCATCTAGAATATTTTCTACCTAATTTGAAGCATAAAAGCTTGGTCAGAAATTGAAAAAGAGCCAGAGGTTGTAAACACATGTCTTGTTTATATATACAGTATTATGGTGCTTCTCTGAAATTAAGTATAAGATTTGGAGAGTTCCTTGTCTACTGTGTTATGATAGCCATCAGTAAGAATAGTTTACTAAAATAAATCAGTAATTGTTTGGTTTTCTATTGGTTAATTATGAGGTCACACGCTTTCTCTATTGCAGTGCTTCTCAATTATGAGTGCTTCTCAATTATTGTTATGCCTCCCCCAGGAAGAAATAAACATTTTGCCCCCCAACTCTTCACCGGGACGATAAATAATATCAGTAGCAGGATTCAGCCCAAAACACAACTGAGGAGCTCATCAGCTCTGCTTCAGGCAAATAAATAATAATAAAATAATAATAATTTCAACACTGGTGTTGTGCCAGCAAAAAGAAGAGAGAGATTTTTTTTTTAAATCAGCTTATGGGCAAGAAACTGAGAGTTACCTTTTGCCCCAGGTGCTGCATTTATCCCCCACCCCCGCATGCACACACACACTCATCCTCGCTTGCCTTGTTTGTTCCACGGATTGCAACCAGAGGCTTATTAGCTAACTACCTTCCACTCCCAAATATTTATCTTTGTTTCATCACCACTGAGATCGCCTCTTCTTCCTAGTGATTTTTCCTTTTATTCAGTTAAGAAAGCCACCCTTCATTTATTCCTCCCTCCCGCCTTCCCTCCTCCCCTCACTCTCTCTGTGCATCTGGGCATGAATGAGTGAGGCTGTGTTTATTTTCTTCTCGGAGCTTGGGAAGAAGAGGATGGAGTAACGAGACTCCTGTCTTGCACACAAGCAAGCACACCTTTCTTTCCCCTCCTCCCTGCAACTCCGGGTCTGGGGGCTGTTTCACTTGGTTCTGATTGCCTGTGTGTGCGTCTGTTTGGAGGAGAGCGCGAGCCTCCCAGGAGGCAGATTGGCTGACTAGTTCGCCAGCCAGGCTGAGACGCCTCTATGGCCAGCCCATGCTCTTCACCAAAAATTCCCCTCAAAAAAGATGGCACCCACTGACCACGTGCCCTCCCTGGCATTCCTCCCCCAGAGGGGTGGGATCCCACTATTTGAGAAACACTGCTTTATTGGGTCAGTTAATTACTGGGTGAACACACATATATGTAATATTATAGAATACTGGGAAATTTTAAATACCGAGGCAATAGTGGGTTTGGCAATGTATCACTTGATCCTCATCAAGCTTCAAGCCTTACATAATCTTATTTTGTTTTTTAGATTATTTTAATTTAAAAAATAAATTGGAAACTGGCATTCAGCAAAGCAAAGCAAATTTTGCTTTGTTGAATTAAACCAACAGTGCTTCTCAGTTCCACATAAACCCAAAGGACATTGGTGTAACTACAGCCAAGGACTTTGTTATCTGGTATGTGGGTGCTTTGTATCTGCATTAGTCAGACTGTCCATAAAATTTACATAACATTCCAGATATGTTCACAAGTAAAAAATAGTTGGAGGTAGTTGATATAAAATATACTTCATTTGTCAAAATCTAAAAGGACAAAAGGAAAAAAAACACCATGAACTACATTTCCGATTGATAAGTGTTTGTATATTACAAGTAAATTATTCCTCTCTGCTAAATAAAAAACATGTTAGAGAAAATATTTCCTACAACTACGGTAATAAACAGGATAGCTTTTTCTTGCTAACTTTTTACGGTTACAAACTTCACACATACATAAAATATTTATACAAGAGGCAGTAATTGTCTCCATCTGTCTCTTAAATAAATATGTTAGATACTGAAAATTTGTTAGATGTATCCAAATTGTTTTTATTATACTTATTTAAAAGGGAGAATGGAACTATGAACAACATTACTATTATTGTTATTGTGTAATTTTTTTCTGATGAAAACTCAGCAAATACTGGTAGATCAATGTAAGTTTTATCTCAAAGATAAGAATTTTCAAAATAATAGCAATAGTACTTAGATTTATGTACTGCTTCACAGAGCTTTACAGCCTTCTCTAAGTGATTATAGTGTCAGCATATTACCCACAACAATCTGGGTCCTCATTTTACTGAGCTTGGAAGGATGGCGGAGTGAGTCAATATTGAGTTGCCAAAGTGTTGGTAGCCTGCAGTTAGCAGAAGTAACCTGCAGTACTGCATTCTAACCATTGTGCCACCATGGCTCACCACGGTACCATAATATATGTCTGATTCTAAAAACACTGTTTTTTAATAAGCTAAATGATTCAATTCAGTCAAATAATCCAATTTTTTGTGAGCTGTATTCGGAGAGGGGCGGCACACAAATCTAATATATTATTATTATTATTATTATTATTATTATTATTATTATTATTATTATTATTATTATTATGTCAGTGCAACACAGCAAACGAGATCACTATGCTGGATTTCGTATTTCATCACCAGTCGGGCGCTTCCCAAGCACCTAGGGCTGCGTGATGTAGCGGCGAATTATGTTTGCCGATCCCAGTAAAGCGGCCTTTTGCAATTGACAGATGGAGATTTTGTCAATTCCGATGGTTTTCAAATGTCCACTGAGATCCTTTGGTACTGCGCCCAGCGTGCCAAGTACCACTGGGACCACTTTCACTGGCTTATGCCAGAGTCGTTGCAGCTCGATTTTTAGATCTTCGTATTTCACTAATTTCTCTAGCTGCTTCTCCTCAATTCTGCTGTCTCCTGGGACTGCAATGTCGATGATCCATACTTTCTTTTTCTCCACGATCACAATGTCTGGTGTGTTATGCTTCAGAATTCGGTCAGTCTGAAGTCGGAAGTCCCACAGTAGTTTTGCTTGCTCATTTTCGACCACTTTTTCGGGCTTATGATCCCACCAGTTCTTTGTCACTGGTACATGGTAGTTCCGGCACAAGTTCCAGTGGATCATCTGTGCCACAGCATCATGTCTATGCTTGTAGTCAGTCTGTGCGATCTTTTGGCAGCAGCTGAGTATATGATCGATTGTTTCATCTGTTTCTTTACAGAGTCTATTATTATTATTATTATTATTATTATTATTATTATTATTATTATTATTTTCCATATATTTAGACAATCCCATTGTTATTATCTACAGTAATAATTATGGGAAAGGCATTTGCCAGTTTATTTCATATATATTTTTATTTGTTGTTAATCCTGATATTTTAAAATCTTTCCCAGTTCTTTCTGAACTACTCTATTATCATTGTAATATACAGGGGTAAAATTCAACAGGTTCTAACAGGTCCTGGAGAACCTGTAGTGGAAATTTTTAGTAGTTTGGAGAACCTGAAAATACCACCTCTGGCTGGCCTCAGAGTGGGGTGGGAATGGATATTTTGCAGTATCCTTCCCCTGCCACACCCACCAAGCCTTTCTCACAGAACCAGTAGGGAAAATTTTTGAATTTCACCCCTGCACTAAGGTACTAGATTATCTTTTGTAGGATTTTACTATGTACTATTTTACTATGTACTATGTACTCATGTCATGCTGATTATTCATTCATTCATTCATTCATTCATTCATTCATTCATTCATTCATTCCATTTTTATGCCGCTCTTCTCCTTAGACTCAGGGCGGCTTACAACATGTTAGCAATAACCCTTTTTAACAGAGCCAGCCTATTGCCCCCACAATCCGGGTCCTCATTTTACCCACCTCGGAAGGATGGAAAGCTGAGTCAACCTTGAGCCGGTGATGAGATTTGAACTGCTGACCTTCAGATCTACAGTCAGCTTCAGTGGCCTGCAGTACAGCACTCTACCTGCTGCGCCACCCCGGTGCAGTGTGATTAGTGTGAGGTTTCCTAATATTTCCAAGATAAAACTAGAAACATTAAGCAGAAAAGTATTAACAGAGGCACAGCTACTACATGAACAGTTTTCAACAGTAAGGAACAAACATCTTTAGAAAAAATACTGAGAGACTTTCCTAAGCCCTTGTCCTATTCAGTTCTATCAGAGTTATTTCCAAGGAAACACATGGCATTAGATTTTCTTTTAGGTATGTTTGCCTGACAATATATTTGCATGATTTGGGTGATGACAGAAAACATATTAATGTGAAAGATAAACATTGTGCTAGATGTTATGAATACATACTTAAATCTTGAATAATTAATTCCATACCTGTCTAAACTACTTTTTTATTCCAACTTTCAGTTTTGATGCTATTCCTTCCTGACATTTTATGTTTAGCAGGAGGTTAATTAGACTCAATTTTAGCTCTGCTGAGAAGCTTTGGGGTATATAGAATAGAGCAGGTTTTAAATGGCTGTATTTTTTTAAAACCCCAGGAGATGCCAGCATGAAACCTGTGACAGATTGAAACTACAATTTCTTCTGTGCAAATGTACTGAGCCGAACAGGATTTAGTCCCCTGGTATATAGTCTAATTGGACAAAGTTGTGTTAATGAAGTGTTCCTGAAGGGAATAATGAAAAATATGACTTTGCAAGTGTGATTTTGTTTTAGCATTGCAGCTCAAGGGCATAATAGAAATGTTAATATCCAGATGTCTATAACCAACAGGGATCAAAGTTTTTCATGCTGCATACAAAATGCTGGCCATCATGGTTTCTAATGTTTAGTTGGTACATTTATACTTGCCTACTCAACAGAGTACATATCAAATAGTATTCTGCTTTAATATGCTAATTTATAGTTTTATGTGAAGATATTGAAACTTTTATTACAAAAACAGAAAGCTCATAAATTGAAGAACTCTCTTGTGACCCAAATTGCAATAATATATACTGTTAAGTGCAGTGGGGAAAAAGTTCATTTTATCAACTTTTTCTAGAGCAGATAAAGAAGTATTGAAAGAATATGGCTATGCTGTGCTACATATCTAAAGCCAAAAAGGTGCTTCAGAGAGGGTATGAGTAAGAAAAGTTATCTTTTTCTGAGCTTGCACAGTAACTATTGACCCTAGGCAAATAGATATGTGCATAAAAGAAATGCGAGTAGGATGCAACAAAATGTTTTGAGAAAATCTGGATGTACTGTACTGCTAATGCCTTCAGAATTGAAATACTATACTATAACAATCAAATATTTTCCATTACAATAATTTTAAAGAATAAACCAAACTAATTAAAATAAAGCAATGTTTCTTTTCAAAGATAATTAAAGAGGCACCTGGTTTTGAAAACGTTGTTACCCTGAAAAAATTAGGCTAACCTTCTTACCCGCTAGTAGCTAAGTAGAGATATTACTACGTGGGCATGGGGAACTCTGGTCTAAGGATTAAACCTATCTCTGTTCCAGGCTTTCACATCTGGTTTGCAAGGCATCAGATAGAACCTGTTCCCAAAGCTCAATTCTCTTTGTCTTCATACTTGTTTCAACTTTGTTCAGAGTAGGTTAAGAGCAGGGATGAAATTCAGCACATCCTGACAGGTTCTGGAGAACCAGTAGTGGAAATTTTGAGTAGTTTGGGGAACCAGCAAATACCACCTCTGGCCAGCTCCAGAGTGAGGTGGGAAAGGAGATTTCACAATATCCTTCCCTCAGGAGTGGGGAGGGAATTGGGATTTTGCACTATCCTTCCCCTGTCATGCCCACCAAGACATACCATGTCCACCCAGGCAAGCCCACAGAACTGGTAGGTAAAAAAAATTCCAGATTTCACCATTTTCCAAATGTGCGGACTTTAATTCATGGCTGGCTCAGGAATTCTGAGTTGAGTCTATAGATTTCAAAATTGTCCAGCTTGAGAAATACTGCTTTAGAGCAGGGGTGTCAAACTCATAGCCCGCGGCCTAGATGCCTCACATTCTGGCCATCCCACCCCCAATTAGCAAAGGGCTGTGTGTCTTGATATGTCATGTGACAATGATATGATTGTCACGGATTGTAAAAGTCCGTTTGAACTTCAAACCGCGGAGGTGATGGAATGCAGAGTTCCAAGCATGTTATTCAAAACAAGCTTTCTTTTATTATGAAAGTAAAAATAAACATTGTCTGGGTAGACAAAAGAAACAAAACTTCACATCATGGAGTCTTAAGGCAGAGAACAACAACAGAGCAACAAGACGGAAATAACTAGGCAGGATATTACATAAAATATAGGAGGAGATTTATGACAAGGCACACATGTTAACTCTTTGATTACTGGATGTCTCTGAGGCTGGCAATATTCAGCGTGACACCCCTTCTTTGGCGGTCATCAGGGACATTGGTTCACATAAGGCACATTTTTTTGGAGAGCTATTCATGTTGGTCAGCTGGCAGTGGTTTATTCAGCACATCAGCGATCTGTTCAGTTGTGGGCACATAATGTAGTTTCACGAATCCTTGTTTTACGTATTCTCTTGCATTCTTATATCTTATGTCGATGTGCCGTGAACGAGCTCCAACATATTCAGTTTCAGATATGAACGTGACTGAAACATTGTCCTCCATGATAACAATTGGTTTCATGGGATCACCCCAAATACTATCAATGAGAGCAGAAACACAGGTTAAAGCATTACAACAGTCAGAAACACAAGCATACTCTGACTCAGTGGAAGAACAAGAAATAAAGTTTTGCTTTCTAACTTTCCAATAAATTGGACAACCATTCAAAAACATTATATAACCAGAGGTACTTTTTCGTGTTTCTTTATCACCTGCCCAATCAGAATCCGCATAGCAAATCAGCTCAGGATACTTATCGTGTTCTGGTTCTTGTCAGTTAGATTTTCACATGATATTCAGCGTGACAATGATGGCATGAGTTTGACACCCCCACTTTAGAGTATCAATTGCCAGCATAAAGAAAGCTAATTCTTAGGTTAGGATAAAAAAACGGTAATATTAAATGTGAAGGATAGCATGTTTATTCAAAATGCACACTAAAATACACTACTAAATATTGATATTAACAAATGCATGTTTGACCCAAAATAGAAAGGTGCGATCAATGTTCTTTTCATGTTTTGAATGTACCAATAAGGGAACATGTGCGGGCATTGAATGACAGCCTGCCTGTTTCCCTGTTTACTTAGTGGCCTATGAATTCACAAAATCACTTCAATAAAGCTGAGATATGTGCAGTACACATCACACTGCATAATGTATTATTTTCTACTCAAGAGATTGTTTTTATTCTGGAAAATTGCATTAGTGCAAATCATGATTGCAATTTCATATTTGAATGGATATACTGTGCACCGATTAGGTGTGAAGCAAAAACTGAAAATGTAAGAGGGTTGCAAGAGGTGATATTAGGAGTAAAGACCTAAGATTACATCATGTTTTATACTGTGACCAGCTACATGCTTGTGAGAATTACTGCAATTGGATATTCCTTACCTATCATTTCAAATAACTCAGTGTGTCTGCTTTTGTTAAGCAACCTCACTATTTCATTCGAAGTTTTTTCACAATTAGTATAAAGATACTGTACTTCAAATTTCTGTGCTGGGAATAGCAGGTTACCATTTTTAAAATTCTACATGGCAGCTTACAATCACTTAATTATGACAAACTGTTTTTCAGACATCTTCTAAAAATTCTCTTTGAATTTCCTTGTGTTTTTATGTTTGCCATAAATTATTTTAAAAGCCTCAATCGCATTGCAAGACATATTTTCTAATGCAACCAATTGCAGCATGAGCACATAAATGTGATGCTAGCTATATTTCAATCCTTATAAACTACTAATTCTGATCAGAGTTTATTAAGAGTCAGACACTATTTTTCTAACAGGTAAGTACCCATACACTAAATTGATTTTAGTCCTTGGACATTAGCAGCTCAGCTTGGCATTTAGAAAAGTGTTTTGATATGCTTGTGAAATGATATTGATTTGATTTGTAACTGACCTTGATGGAATAAGCTTCCATCCATATTAGCATTTAAATGTGCACAGATTCATTTCATTACTAAATGAGGTGTATGACTTCTTCATAAATATGAAATTCTTACTTAGTCTTTTAGTAATATATATTAAAGGTTTTGTATACAGGAGTTGTGCTTTTTGCCATTCCCAATCTTTATCTCTAGCCCAGCAAAGGGAATATTTTACATACTGGACAGCATAGAGCCATTAATCTTTCTGACAGCCAAAGACTGTTTGTACAACCAGACAATTGTTGATATTAGCAGTGGTTAAATGGAAATCTGGAAAAGATCATTAGAAAGAAGGAAAAGGGGAAGCAGATTCCCTGCTCCCTCCTTTGAGAGATTCTGTTCAATATTGCTAGTTTGCCTGCTTCCATGGATGAAGGAATGGAGGGCTGAGGAGAACGATCATCAGATTAATTAACCAGCCAATATAGAAACTAGGTAAAGTTTACCACCAATGTGTTAATGAAACTGCAAAAGGAAAGTGGGGTAATCTTGAAATTGTTATGACTGACATGAGCTGCTACATATCAAAAGCAAATGTCAGAAATTTTCACTGTACCAAATTCATTTTACCCAGCACTTCCCCAGAACTATCAATTCTGAATTATGGATGATGGTGATAGAAAAGCGAATGATGAAAACAGCATTTTGCAATTCATCAATTTTATATCAATACATGTTAAGGGGGGCCATGAACAAAGAAAATGAAAACAAAGGGGTTTCCTGAACTCAAATATATTTAAACAAAATTAAGAGAAAATGTTTGTATTAATCCATTCCCTATTTAATTCTTGAACTCTTCCCACCATTTTTTAGTGTTCTGAATATTTTCTTAGTACTATTAACCATAAAATTAAATCTGTCTATTTGCTTTAAATGCCTTACTTTCCCCCTATTTCCAGTTCAGTATAATCCTCAGGTGAGTATTTGCAGAACACATTGTTTTATTTGAGATGACTTTACTTAAAAACCTTAATAGTGTACTAATAAATTGCAATTCCTTCAGCTGATTATTTTGGAGAGCGATGCAATTTTGGGGAGGGATGCCATTGGTATTTTTTAATCTAACAATATAGTCTAAGGCTGCTTCTGATCAGTTTCATAAAATCTCCTCCATTGCTTCTCAAAGATAACAAGTTAAGCAATATTCAATAGTTTCTGCTGGGAAAAACATCATTGATATTTTAGACACATTCAATCATGAAAGCCCTTACAACATATAATTTCAATATCAAGCAAGTGTGGATAGTTTGAAATAAGTTGAAAAGATTAAAAGGAATTGGACAACTGCTACAACCAATCATTGTCAATGTTTGCATAAAATGATTCTATTCATTAATGTCAATTTGTCCACTACAGTAAATGTAATGTTGCCCTTGAGTTGAGCTCCATTGCTGGGGATTATATGAAGACTACATTCCTGCAATTTTCTTTGCATGAAAATTTGCAAGAAGTGATTTCCTACTGCCTGCTTTCAGGAGCCTTGTTTAACTCATCAAATTAATCTACAGCCCTGTTATTCTTTAGTTACTTCCTACCCAAATAAGACTAGCCAGACTTTGCTTAACTTTTGAATCAGGTTTGGCCAAGAATAGCCAGCCACCTTTATTTATTTCTGCCTTATAGAATGAAAAGGAAGAAACAATAGTTATACTTAATGTATGCCTGGATACTGATAAATTCTAGGGGCTGATGTAGAGACAAAAGTTCCATGTCAGCAGTTGGCAAACCACGTGCCGACACACACTTCTTCCTAATATGCATCTTTATCAGTTGTTTATTCGGCTACTGACAAACAACATCACATAAGCAGGCATTGCCTAGGAGTCATTAAGAATGAGGATACTACAAACTGATCAGACGCCTTATAGGGACATTGCATGCATGCTGGAAACCAATAGCAGAATGTATACTTATCTATAATAACCAACAAAGGTGGAAGGGAATAAAAGGGATGCACACGGATAGTCTACGTGTATTCATTTCTCTGTTGCAACATAACAATGGCAGAAAGAGAAAGCGGGGGGGGGGGGATAGTGGGTACCAGGACCATTTGACCCCTATGACAATCATTAAGTGTTGCACCTCATGATTCTTGACAAATGTATCTTTTTCTCTTATGTACACTGCGAGCATATGCACAAAAGACAAATTGCTTGTGTGTTCAATCACACTTGCCCAATAAAGAATTCTGTTCTATTCTATTTGTCAAAAATAATGAGACACAACACTTAATTATCGTCATAGGGGTCAAATAAGCAATCAGGAAATAATCAATATTAATAAGCAACAAGGATACAAGCAACAAGTTACAGTCATACAGTCAGAACTGGGAGGATATGGGTGATAGGAATGAGGGGAAAATCTACTAGTAATAGTAGTGCAGACCTAGTAAATAGTTTGACAGTGTTGAGGGAATTATTTGTTTAGCAGAGTGATGGCATTTGGGGAAAAACTGTTCTTGTGTCTAGTTGTCTTGGTGTGCAGTGCTCTACAGTGATGTTTTGAGTGTAGGAGTCGAAACAGTTTATATATCCAGGATGCGAGGGGTCTGTAAATATTTTCGCAGCCCTCTTTTTGACTTGTGCAGTATACAGGTCCTCAATGGAAGCAGGTTGGCAGTAGTTGTGTTTTCTGCAGCTCTGATTATCCTCTCAAGTCTGAGTCTAAAGTCTAAATGTGTCTGAAGTTTGAAGTCTAAATAAGAATATAAATGTGAAATAAGATGTAATTTAAAATGTTTAGTCATGTAATTATAACAATCACACAATGTATAAAATAAACATGTACATAAAAAAGGTAAGAAAAATGAATGTACCTGTATATACTTACGAGGTATACTGATACTGGAGTACTGTAAAGATGAAAATTGTGATATACCAGTGGTACCTCGAGATACGAGTTTAATTCGTTCCGGACCTGGGCTCTTAAGTCGAGCAGCTCTTATCTCGAACAACTTTTCCCCATAGGAATTAATGTAAATAATTTTAATTGGTTCCAGCCCTCAAAAAACTCACAAAGTTAGTCTAAATTATGCAGAAAGACATGTTTTTAATGAAGAAATGTACATGTACATATAAATGAATAATGAAGTTTCTTTCACTTAACTTGTAAACTTTCTTAAACTTTTAAATTTACATATGTTCAACTTCTCTGCCACCCAATCCTGTAGGACAGAGGTCCCCAACCCTTTTTGCACCAGGGACCGGCTTTAAGCGATCAAGAGAGGAATGGGTGAATGAATGGACGGAGGGTGGGAAGGAAGGAAGGAAAGAGGGAAGGGACAGGAACAGAGGAAGGAAGCAAGGAAACTTATGAAAGGGGAGAGTAAGAGAGGAATGAGTGAAGGGAGGGAGGGAGGGAAGAAGGTGGGAAGGAGAAAGAAAAGAAGAAATAGAGGAAGGTAAGGTAAAAGAGAGAAAGAAAAAGAGCAAGAAAGAAAGAAAGAAAGAAAGAAAGAAAGAAAGAAAGAAAGGGGGAAGGGACAGGAACAGAGGAAGGAAGCAAGGAAACTTATGAAAGGGGAGAGTAAGAGAGGAATGAGTGAAGGGAGGGAGGGAGGGAAGAAGGTGGGAAGGAGAAAGAAAAGAAGAAATAGAGGAAGGGAAGGTAAAAGAGAGAAAGAAAAAGAGCAAGAAAGAAAGCTGCAAGCACCTCCCCGAGCCCCCCAGGCCGGCTGCAACCTTTTAAAACACGCGCGCCGCTTCGCAGCTGTCTCCTGAAGCCGAACGCGGAAGTTAGCGTTTGGCTTCAGGAGACAGCTCCTTGGCGCTTGTATCTCGAATTTGGGCTTGTAAGTAGAACAAAAATATCTCTCCCCTCCCAGCTCTTATCTCGAGTTGCTCTTAAGTAGAGCAGCTCTTATGTCGGGGTTCCACTGTACAATGAAGACAATTGCTTAATAAAAATCAGTTTTTAAAAAATGTTCTCCATAGTCAAAGCTACCAAAATCAAGTTATTTCATGCCTAGAGCAGCTCCAATATTTGCATTGATCTTGAGATTTGAGACATAAAGACGTGACCACAGACAGGTTAGCTTTACTTACTTTCTGCTTGAGTGATAGAATCAAATGATTATACAGTTGAAAGATATTACTTAGCATCGCTTACATCAAAAACTGAAAATTCACTGATAATTTTTATTGCTAGTTAAAAAAAAAACCATACTATTTCATCCTAGATCGGGGTGTCAAACTCCTGTCGTCATGTGATATATCATGACTTTTTTCCCCTTCGGTAAACCGGCCCATAGGCTGCAAGTTTGAATGTTCAAAAGCAGTATATATAACACCAGATTCTACCCAGGATATAGTTTGGACCATTTTTGACTGTATATTTTTATATTTTAGTTATTAATGTTTCTCATACCATATGCCTCCAAATGTCTATATATAATTGCAGGGAAATATAAGAAAATAATGGAGAGTGGTAGTCAAAGTACCAGATTGTCCATTAATTGTAATACTGTCATACAGTATCAATCAATTATAAATAGTATTAAGTACAAACAGCAATCTAATATTTTCCTTTCTACAGACTGCGTATAGGACAATGCTAAAGTTTCTTTGGACACTAATTTTTAAGAAGCAGTATTATAGTTTGCCACAAGATGGGGTAGATACATTTATGAAGCTTGTCATGGTACTATAGATATATGATAATATTAGTGTTAGGGATATGATAGTTCTATGTAGCTTTCCTTGATCTGATTGCACCACATTATATCACTTACTGTAATACTCTTAACCTAACTGGGATAATAAATTTGGTTGTCTGAATGGAGCTTAACCTGCTCTGGAGAGCATTGCTTTCTCTATTAAAGGCTTGATTTGGGTTTACATCATTATCCCTAGAGAGGGTGTGATGGCTAAATATGATAGATGGTTAAAGACATTGAACTTGTGAGCTGGAACTTTTTTTTGTTTCAAGATTTTTATTTTATTTTATGTACGGTATATACCGTATTTTTCAGAATATAAGACGCATCTCAGTTTGTAGGGAGGAAAACAAGGGGAAAAAATCTGCCTCTTCCTCCCAGCAATTTACCTTCCAGCAAACAGTACAGATGATATGCACTGTTTGCTGTGTATTTCTGTGCATGTGTGCTTGACGCATAGAAATAGCAAACAATTTGAAAAATGTATATTATGGCAGTATATTAATACTAGAAAGTTTTCTTAAATATAATCACACTAACTCCTCCCAGTTATTTAAATAGATCTACTCCAAACATGACTAAGTCAGAGTTTAATCCAGCTGCTTTATCTTAATACTAAAACAGGACACTGTTACATTTCAGATTATACTTTTACAAATGCTGTTAAAATTGATAATTTTTTAAAAGTTGTCTAGAAGCAGTATTCAATAAATGTCTAATAAATTGAACATTCTACAGACATTTAGTTATTTATTTACCTCCTTGCATCCAGTTCCAGCAGTCTGATTAGCACAAGAAAATAAATTTCTGTTTCAGCCTCTACCTCCAGCAATTTGCCTCTTTGCAGCTTTAGTTTCACTTTCAGTTTTAGCACATGGCCTGCCTGCAGCCTCAGTGAGTTGTGGGTTGGGAAGCTGATAATCAATGGCTTCACTTAACAAGCTCTGTTCTGCTTGCTGCAAGGAGGTAAATTGCTGTGAGGCAGAGGCCAGAGGGTGGGGGTGGCTGGGTGGGACTACATGTAGTGTATAAGATGCACCCAAATGCCTTCCTATTAGCACATGTCCCAATTTTGTGGCAGCCATCTTTAGGCTGTCTCTTCACCTTGCCATGGCTGAAAGGGAAAAAATAGCTGCGACTCTCTGCAACTTCACAGGGCACCCCTCTTTGTTTCACCACCCTTACAGGGCATCTTTGGTTCCTTTCAGAGCCCACTGATGAAGGGAACTCAGAACAGCAGCATGGAGACCCAGCCTGCATAATCGATCTTGCAGCGACGTGAACCAGAAATCACTTGTCAGCTGGATATTTGATGGCCTGGATTTGAGAATTGAGCTCCACACAATGGGGTGAGTTTTCATTACTTGCCCAGCTCTGCAAATGTAGCAGTCCGAAAACATGGAAATGCAAGTAGATTAATAGGTATCACATTAGGGAAGGCAACAACATTCTATGCATCTTTGGCATATAGCCACAGAAATTGACCACAGAAAAAGATACTTGTTTGCAATCCAGAACAGTCCAGAATTATTGCAATAAAGATACTTGTTTCCAAATGGTGGTAATCAGATTTGCACAGTTACAGGAAGAACTAATATTTTCTAAGTGTATTTTTAAATTTCGGGTGCCAGAAATGATGCGCAGATATCAATGCTGTTTAAGCAATTAAATATATAATAAACATCTTAACTAAGATCATGGCATTTGGCTCTCTCAATTCCTGGCAAATATTTATTTTATTTATTTATTTTTATTTATTTATTTTATTTGTATTGTAGTATGTTTAACATAATATAAGTATAAAGTAGAGATAAAAAAGATAAGACATTAGGACAGGAACGGTAGGCACAAAGGTGCACTTATGCACGCCCCTTACAGACCTCTTAGAAAAGGGGAAAGGTCTATAGATAGATGAGGAAGAAATGGAGGTAGTGACAGATTTTATTTTCCTGGGCTCCAAGATCATTGCAGATGGAGACTGCAGCCATGAAATTAAAAGACACTAGCTCCTGGGGAGGAAAGCTATGACAAGACAGCATACTAAAAAGCAGAGACATCACCTGCCAACGAAAGTGCTTATAGTCAAGGCTATGGTTTTCCCAGTTGCAATGCATGGCTGTGAAAGTTGTACCATAACTTAATTTAAGAAAGGCTGAGCACCAAAGAATTGAAGCCTTTGAACTATGGTGCTGGAGAAGACTCCTGCGAGTTCCTTGGACTACAAGGTGATCAAACTGGTCAGTCCTAGAAGAGATCAACCCCGACTGTTCTTTAGAAGGTCAGATCCTGAAAATGAAACTCAAACACTTTGGTCACCTAATGCAGCGTTTCCCAACCTTGGCAACTTGAAGACATTTGGACTTCAACTTCCAGAACTCCCCAGCCAGCATTTGCTGGCTGCGGAATTCTGGGAGTTGAAGTCCAAATATCTTCAAGTTGCCAAGGCTGGGAAACACTGACCTAATGAGAAGGAAGGACTCACTGGAGGAGAGCCTAATGCTGGGAAAGAGTGAGTGCAAAAGAAGGGAACAACAGAGAATGAGGTTGCTGGATGGAGTCACTGAAGCAATAGGCATGAGCTTAAATGGACTCCAGAGGATAGTAGAGGACAGGAAGGCCTGGAAGAATGTTGTCCATAGGGTCATGATGGGTCGGACACGACTTTGCAACTAACAACAAAACATGTTATATAATGATTTAGCACACATCTGCATTTCAGAATCGGCACATATCTAGAGTAATCAGTTTTCAAACTGTAGCTGATCTAATAGCCTTATTCAAACTAATTCTCAGGCACTATGTAGTCCCCTGGTGATGACAGCCAGGCCAGCTGTTGTAACTTAGAATCTATACTCAGTTCCAATCCTAATGACGTAGCCAACAAACACCCAGTGAATCTGATGTTTATAACTGCCTGCCCGCCCATGTGCTAGTGTTCAAGGGAGTTTAGAAAAACTGTTGCCAGGAGTTTAGAAAAAGAACAACTTTGCATTTAGAAAAGAGATGATGGTTTAGCATTTCCAGATTGAATCTCTTTTCTCCATATTGTTTGCTAAAGGCAGAGTGACCCATTGGAAAAGAATTTCCTGGCGGAAAATGCTGGAATCAATATCCAAGGCAAATGCAATCATTTCAAATGTCCAATATCTGCCAGGAAATAACTGGCCTTGAAGTCACAGTTCTTGAGGACCTATGTGTTTAACAGGAGAATCCTATATATGTCTATCAAAGATGAATCTCATAAAATTTCAGTGGGGTATTCTTAGCTAAATGGATATAGCATACTCTTGTATCTACATTTCTGAAAATAATCTCCATTGGTCTCAGTTAGAATCTACACTAAAGAGATATGTATGGAATCTTTCTTCAAATTAATTTGCTTATGCCAGCTGGTCAATATATTACTGGCCACCAGTCATCTTTGCAAATGGTCATTTTGAATGATTGAAATAATTTCCAGAATTAAGGCTAGCAGAATAGGCACCATCCTTTTGTGTTCTTTATTTCTTTGTAAGAAGTGCATATCTGTATAAGACTTTCACAACTAATGCATAAACTGGGATTAAATCCTGCTGGTTACTTCAAAGATCAAAAAGAATGAAATGTTGAAAATATGGGTATCGTATACTGGAATGCTTGCTTTGTAATTAAGACAAATATATTGTTCATATCTGTAGAACACTAATGTAGTGCATACTGCATTTTAGATTCTGGAGCCTGAATATGTTCATATCTTTAGAATAGAAACTTGAAATGAAAAAAGTCCTAATTATAGAGTTATGGATTAAATATTCTCATATACAACCAGGGAAATTGGCATGATGGGCATACTGTCAAATTCAAAAACATGGCCAAATACAATACAATATTCCTCTTCTAGTTTCTTGGTTCAATGAAGATAAGTGAACAGTACAGTATTTTAATCTCATTGAATCATTTTTCTGACTAACGTCTGGTTTAGTAAATATAATAAATTTATTATGCTAAGTCAGGTTTTCTTAACTTTTCTATGCCACAGATCCCTTTAAGAGTCTGGTGAAACCCACAATGCCTTTTTAGAATGTGTTGTGCATGCAGCTTACTTTTCAAGGATATTTCACCTGCTGCCACCCAACCCCATTGGCCTAGTGCCTCCTGAAGCATCTACTGAGCCAGCAGAGGCACAGCAGGGACCCCGCTGCCCATCAGAAGAGGAGCTCTCAGGAAAGAATGGGAGATGTTGGCTGATGGTCTGCAGACCCCTGGCAGAATCGCTCCACGTGATCCGAGTGCTGGACTCCACCATTGCTAAGTTTGAAGTCGCTGTCCCAGAGGATCAAGCTGGGATGTGGGAAGTGGTATAGTGCACTTCTGACAGCCTGCAGAGGATCTCTCACAACCACCTTCCTCCCCAGGAGAAGCCACTATCTTTGCATCCCAGGAGGTGGGAAGGTTTGCAGTGCATGTCATCCACCATGTAGAGAATCGCTCATGCCCCACTCCCACCCCAAGAGAAGTACCCATCCTTGTATCCTGGGAACACGCAGTTTTGGTTGGAGACCCTCAAAAGTGAAGGAGGTTGTTGCACCTGGTGGGGGAGAGAGAAATGAAGTTGGACAATCCAGTTGTGCATATCCCCAGGTGGCAGCTCCTCTCCATGCACTCTGCCTGCTTTCTCTGACCTTGTTCTGATACAAAGCTACATGATCCAAGGAACATAGAGCTGCCTGTGAAGTTACCAGGAATTCAAGTTTAGCTTAATGGAGATTTTACTTTATCATTTCTTCAGTCATAATGCTATTAATGTCCCTCTATTCCTGAGAAAAAATTGAGGAACTGTCTTCCTTTTTAGTATCATCAAGAAGGCACCAGCAAGAAAGTTGAAACACCTTTTTATCAAAGGTTTCTTTTCATTATCATTCTTCCCCACCCTTCCATTTTTTGCTTAGTGCAACAGCTGTTGAAGAGTTTCCTTTTTGGCTAACTTTCCTCAAAATGATCCCTTCCAGATGTGTTAGTATTGCAACACAATTCCACCAGTCACATCTGGAGAGAAGGCTGCTTTTGGGTCATGAAATGTATTTTCATTTTGGAATGATACCTATCTTCACAAACTCTATCTTAATACAAGGCTTATAAAATATTTTACTAATCTGTTTTCAAAACAGTTATTTACTTGATACATATCTTCGTGGTTGGATAGAAACAATAACTGAGTTGCAAGCACAATAACATATTATTCTTACTATTATGATCAATAACTATTTCTCCTGTAGCTAAAAAACTTTCAAGCCTTTTTTATAAGCAATTACTATAATTGAGACTTCTGCAGCAAAGGATAATACTTGTTTGTCAGACAGCTCTTGAAAAAGTATGTGAATAATATTTTGAAATTATATGTTTTATGAATGTGTTTAATTTTAATATCAGCATTAAAGAGATCTTAACCTAGATCGGGGCAGTTAGACACTGTCAGAATCCAAATTCCAGCAAAGGAAAAACAACCACACTCAGCATGAAAAAGCCACTAATAATGTAGTAAGAGATAATACTAAAAAAAACCTTAGCCTGTTTACTGTTAAGGTTTCCCACACAAAGGAGGCCACACAGGGACAAATCTGAACAATTTCAAACAAAGGTTAAATTTGTTCTCTAAATTCCACTCCTTTCAAAACATGTACATACACATACCAGGGAAAATTGCAGAATCTTTGGATATGTTTGCACAACAACCTTATTTTAAGCCAGATGATACAGCTGATAGCTTGCTGGGTTTTTTTTTCCTTTATAGAAAAAATGTTGAAAGGCAAATGAATAATGGGCCACTCAGAATCAAAAGCAGAAGATGCAGGATGGAAGGATGCTAATTGATTATTGTGGCATCGACTTATATTTAATTTTGCTTTTTGTTTTAATTGTTTTAATGTTTTTTTAATTGTTCATTGTCCCAAAATACTGGTTTGAGATGGGTAGCTAAACATTACATTATATTACATTACATTAAATAATTCTTCCCTCAGACTCTTTAGTTCTAAATCACCTTTTTCTCATTGGACAGAAAGAAGAAAGTTAAAATAAACTGAAGTTCTGCAAATGCTCCTGTAGTTCTGCTTTGTGGCTCCTTCTCTTAACCAAATTTATGTCAGGAGATCAGAAGGTGGACTTGTCTATTGCCTTATTTCTCGTTCTGATATGAACTTACTTGAGATGTCTGACCATGGTTTCATGAATTAGATGACGTAGCAGAGGTGGCCTGCTAAGGTGGAACAGTGATGTGTGTTTGCCCCTGTGGCTCTGAGTGGTAGCGAAATCTACCGCTCTGAGTCCTCAGAGAGGGGCGGCATACAAATCTAATTAATAATAATAATAATAATAATAATAATTATTATTATTATTATTATTCAACGGAAGGTTTAACAACTATCCTTGTGGTGTGACCAGAACAATCTAGAACTGAACACACTCAAAACCGTAGAACTTTAGGAGAAACTCTCCTACCCTTCCACCTCTCACAATACTAGACAACACAGTATCAACAGCAGAGACCTTCAAATTTCTAGGTTCTATCATATCTCAAGACCTAAAATGGTCACCTAACATCAAAAACATCATCAAAAAAGCACAACAAAGAATGTTCTTTCTGCGCCAGCTCAGGAAGCTCAAACTGCCCAAGGAGCTGCTGATACAGTTCTACAGAGGAATCATTGAGTCTGTCATCTGCACCTCTATAACTGTCTGGTTTGGTGCTGCAACCCAACAGGACCGACACAGACTTCAGAGGATAATCAGAACTGCAGAAAAAACAATTGCTGCCAACCTGCCTTCCATTGAGGACCTGTATACTGCATGAGTCAAAAAGAGGGTGGGGAAAATATTCACTGACCCCTCGCATCCTGGACACAAACTGTTTCAACTCCTACCCTCAAAACGTCGCTACAGAGCACTGCACACCAAGACAACTAGACACAAGAACAGTTTTTACCAGAACGTCATCACTCTACTAAACAAATAATTCCCTCAACACTGTCAGACTTTTTACTAAATCTGCACTTCTGTTTCTACTAGTTCTTTTCATCATTCCTATCAACCTTTTCCTCCCACTTAAGACTGTATGGCTGTAACTTGTTGCTTGTATCCTAAGATTTTTATTAATATTGTTTCTTCATTGCTTATTTGACCCCTATGACAATCATTAAGTGTTTTACCACATAATTCTTGACAAATCTATCTTTTTCTTTTATGTACGCTGAGAGCATATGCACCAAAACAAATTCCTTGTGTGTCCAATCACACTTGACCAATAAAAATTCTATTCTATTCTATTCTATTCTATTAGAAACATAGAAGACTGACGGCAGAAAAAGACCTCATGGTCCATCTAGTCTGCCCTTATACTGTACTATTTCCTGTATTTTATCTTACAATGGATATATGTTTATCTCAGGCATGTTTAAATTCAGTTATTGTGGATTTACCAACCACGTCTGCTGGAAGTTTGTTCCAAGGATCTACTACTCTTTCAGTAAAATAATATTTTCTCATGTTGCTTTTGATCTTTCCCCCAACTAATAATAATAATAATAATGATAATAATGCACCTGTGCAGGTAGTAAAATAGTACACGGAGACACAGGTGCGCCCATGTTTCAGCGCGTTTTTTGCTTCCGCGCGCACTCTTGTTGACTCCGATGAGCTTTTGCAGCAGACCCTCCCTCTCCTCTGGAACAGTACTCCTCCCCCAGATATACATGAGTCCCATTCTCTTCATGTTTTAGAAGTCTGTTGTTTTTAATTTCATGCATTTGATAAATTGTAAGCTGCCCAGAGATTTTTTGGAGTTAGGCAGCCTTAAAAATCTAATAAATAACAATAAATGGTTAATTAAACAATAACAACAAACCCGCCTAAAATACAATAGTTTTGTAGTTTTGCTTCCAGGTTTGAAAGCAATGTATCTATCATATTTAAAGTATTTTAATGGAATGACTACTAGAGGACAAATGAAGAAATAAATCTTTTCCCCCATCTGTTCTATAACTTGATGTAATATGTATATTTGTTTCCTGAACCAGATGTTGTTCTCTCACAATATTGCAGTACATTCATTTGTTGTAGGAAAGGAAGTGAAATGGGGAAGAAGGAGAACGATAGAACTATTTTCAGATGCAGACGGATACATTCAAAGAATATTCAGAGATGTATGTTTTATAGTTATTTATGAAGTAACTAGAAACTGGAAAAATGTGGATTGAACTCATTTTATTTGTTTGTTTGTTTGCTGGCTTTAAGTCTTGCCACTTCATTCTCATAGGACAGTGATGGCAAACCCTTTTTGGTCTGCATGCGCATGTGCTAGCATGCATGCATGTGCTAAACACTTTAACCCCCCCCCCACACGCATGCGCACCCCACGCTGAGCAATCCCTCTCCCACTCCCCTGCATGTGCACAGGCCTCTATGAAGCCTGGGATGGTGAAAAAACAGCAAAGAAGAATTTAAGAATTTGAGCCTTTCGGCACTGCTACTTATAGTTTTACAGCTTATGACATCTTTGGATTCCTTAGGAGTCTTAATATTTCTGTAACATTGTGGTTACATAAAGCTATCTTCATTATTCTTGATTGCCATCCTCTTGATACAAATTTCACGGAGAGCTTGTTCATGGCCACCAGCATCTTTCAGTTGAGAATAATTAAAAACACAACCTTGAAAATATGTCAAAAATTTCTGGGAGGAATTATTGAGGTACAGTTTTGACCTATTAAACTGTTTCACAATTTGCCTAATTGATGGCTTAGTGCAACTAATACAAATTGAATGAAACCAAAAATAAAATCTAATAAATCAGAAATCAGAACTACAGTATTTCTGATTGTTGTAGTTAATTAAGTCCTTCAAAACAGTATTTTGGCATTTTGTAGCAAAATTATTCTGGATGCCCTCTGGTTCTATTTTTTGGAAAACTGGTCTTCTTCAATCATGAAAGTCATTTATTAAAGAATAAATCCAGGAAATAATAATCAGAATATGCTCTAAACCAGTGTTTCTCAACCTTGGCCGTTTGAAGATGTGCGGACTTCAAGTTGAAGTCCACACATCTTCAAACGGCCAAGGTTGAGAAACACTGCTCTAAACAAATAATGTAATGTAGGAAACATAAACAGTTATATGTATAGAAGTGGCTAGTGATAACCTACAGTAGATATGACTTCCTTGTGGGATTAAACTCATTCAATTGCCAGCTTGGATACTAAAGAAGTAAAAAAAAAGTTAAAAGGCAGTTATATAATATAATAAAACTATTGCATAAAAATAATAATTGACTCCGAGTCCATGGAGAGGGGTGGCATACAAATCCAATAAATAAATAAACAAATAAACAAACAAATAAATAAACAAACAAACAAACAAACAAACAAATAAATAATATACACTAGATTCAAACAGATAATTCTTTACATCTTCCAATACTTGAAGGGCTTTCACAGGGAAGGAGGCCTATATTTATTCTCCATAGCACTTCAGAAGCACTTCAGGAGATTTGGGCTGGAATTAAGGAGGTACTTCCTGACAGTAAGAAAGATTAATCAGTGGAATAACTTGCCTCCTAGAATTATGGGTGCTTTATCATTGGAGGTTTTCAATGAAAGTCTGAAAAACTGTTTGGAATGGTATAAGGAACCTTGGACAGCGGGATGGATATTGAAAAATAAATTCCTCCTATGTGGCTGATTTTTTAATCAAGGAGAGGAGCAACCAGGGAAGCTGCAAGGCAAGGGAGAGACATGTAATGGAAGGGCAAACAAACTCAAAATTCCAATGATATGCTAAACAATTGTAGAATGTATCATAACAACAAACTTATTGAAGGGACGACAAATGGATGAATTAGAAAGCAGGTTTGAGCACAATACTGTATTAGCCAATATTCTTAACACCTTGTTTACTGTAGGAAGACAGTATATGCAGGCAGTGTTGTTATAAAAATATTAGTAGCTTCACATTTTTTATTCTACTCCATGTCATCATTTAGGTCTTCCCACAACATAGGTAATCCACACACTCCTTTCCTTTATCTGAACCAGAATAAACACCTCCTCACTTTATCACACATTTGTGGTTGGAATTTGAAAAGCAGATCAGAATCTTGGGTGTTACTCTCCCAATTGGCACATAATGTGTACCTATTTCAAGTTTGTTCTTTTGGATGGACACATTTTGTGGACTCTGCCGGTAGGCATGAACCAGTGGTGGAATTCATTTTTTTTAACTTCAAGTTCTGTGGGTGTGGCTTGGTGGGCATGGTAGGGGAAGGATACTGCAAAATCCCCATTCCTTCCCCACTCCTGGGGGAAAGATATTACAGATATTACATTCCCACCCCACTCTGGAGCCAGCCAGATATGGTATTTGCAGGTTATCCGAACTATTCAAAGTTACTGCTACTGGTTCTCCAGAACCTGTTAGAACCTGCTGAATAGCACTCCTAGAATGAACTAAAATCCTTATCTTTTCCACTAGAAAATATATTCCAATAATATACTAGCTTAGGCGTGTAAGGAATGTCAAAATTTGTCCTCCCTTAATTAACTAAGCACTATAAAGATTCCTCTTTTTGCTATTTTTGGAATTATATTTATTGCTATTAATAACTTTTTATGGTTCATTCCTTAAAATAATAATTTTTCTATTATTTTTTTTGCATTATTGTCATGTGCATCTTTAATTTATCAATGTGGTTATATTACGGTGGAATTTAATATTTGCTTTATTATCTTGCAGAAGTGATAATGTGGTATTCCTTATAATTATACTCAACTTTCAGGCATATAATTGTTTTTAAAAGTTCACATTATTATCATAGAAAGGATTTTTCTTCTTCTTTCAAATAATGGAATGTAAAGTGATCTTCTCAGCTTTTAAGTTTACCAAACAAGAGGATAAACTCTATCTTACTGATATGACAAGTAGAGTTGGGAAATTAACATAAAGAAGTGGGGGGGGGGGGAATCAAAGCTAAAGGAGAGGGCTGAAGCACATACTGAACCATGAACACAAAAAGAAAGCAGCAGTAAGATTTGGAGAACCAAAATTTATCTTAATTCCTTGATTATTTTGAGCAAGAAAACCCATTTAATAGATATTTACATTATAGTCCTCAGCTGTTTTTTCAAAGTCCTCTCTTTATGGAAATTGTCTTGGGGAAGAATTCAATAAAACGGGCAAAATATTAGAATTGTCACTACTCTCATGAAAGTACCAGAATTTTTTACAAGGTGCCGTAACAGAATAATGAAACTGATAATTTAAAGATACCAAATGGTCTGAATCAGAAGGCAGATGCAGTAGCAGAAAATGTGGTCTTTTAAAAACCATCTAAAAATGATGAAGAACTTTCAATCATTTTTATCTGAGGTTTAAAAATTTGTGCATCTCTCATCTTTAATTAGATTTGGTTTTCTAGGTTTTTGAAGGGTTACTACAACTTGAAAATATATCCAGTTGGTTTATTGGTTTTCTTCAAGCTTGCAGTAGGTAATATTCTCAATGCATAGGGAAGTAAAGTTTTCTGACTGGCTAATTATTATCCTTCTTGACTTAACTGATGTACAGGTAGTCCTCGACTTATGACAATTGAGCCAAAATTTCTGTTGCTAAGTGAAACATTTGTTGAGTTTTGCCCATTTTACAACCTTGTTTGCCACAATGGCTAAGTGAACCTCTGCAGTTGTTAAGTTGGCAACATGGTAATTAAGCAAATCTGGTTTCCCCATTGACTTTGTGTTTTAGGATGCAAAGGTGATCACATGATCCCCAGTCACTGCAACTGTCATAAATATGAATTAGTTTCCAAGCATCTAAATTTTGATCATGTGACCACAGGGATTCTGCCACAGCGGTAAATGTGAAAAATGTTACTTTTTTCAATTGTAACTTTTTTGTAACTTTGAATTGTCACTAAATGGACCATTCCATTCCATGGCCACTAAATGGACTGTTGTAAGTTAAGAACTACTTGTATTGATTATTTCTAAATGGGATATTATTTATTGTTTTACTGTTTCTATTGATGTGGTGCTGATTCCTACTTATCTGGATGTTATGTTGGTTAATAAATGTATGATGAGGAAGGGTATATTTAATGATGTCTGCCCGTTCTTTGACCCTTTGGATACTTTTTTAATGGTTTACAGATGAAGCTTATTTCTATTTTTCTGTAATAGTTGATGTGACATCATATACACTCACATATATGGTTTTATCAATTCCATATGCTAGTGATGATCGTTGGAAAACAATTGCTTGATCTCCAGCCATCAGCAAAAAGGATGACCTTGGTAGGTAAATAAAACCCCCCTCATTTTATCATTTCAAATACCTAGTCTACTTTTAAATATAGTCCCATCTAGTTCAGAGAAATCACTTTTTACAATGCCCAGAGCTAAAAAGTAAAACATCAATTTCCAGTGATGGTGACTCAGATTCAATGATTTTGATAGAAAGAAATTTAAAAGTTTAAGTTAAAACAAGTCAGCTAAAGAAAAAACGGAAAAATATTAAAAACTCAAAGAAGTTAATTGTCTGGGAAACTAAAATTTAATGGTCAATTTAATACCTGTATTAAAGCTGCATCCACAAAAATGAAAGGGAATAGAAAGAATGTGAGTAGCCAAGCAAGAAATCAAATAGCATTTTTTACCATAAAATCTAAAAACGATATAAAATCTAAAGTAAGGACAACAGGAATCTCTTGACAAAATGAGAAAAATCATTTGCTTGTCAAACTCAAACAACCATTGACACAATGTCTTCCTTTCCTCCAAGGTCTGAATGTTTTATGCCAACTCCAAAAGCCTAAAAATACAAGCTTATTTAATATACTGTTGAACTTCAAACTTGGGTTTCAAAATTTCCCCCCAAATGAATAGCAATATATCAAAAGTAGACCGAACCTTAGAAATAGGCTTTTTCAATGCCGGTTCAACTGAACAACCCATTCGTATCTAACGAGGGCTTTTTGAAAGATTAAGCCAAAAGTCTTCAACGCATTTATACTGAGACACAATGGGGCTCCCACTGAATTCGGATAAGGCTGATTCAGTATATCGCAAACTTCAGAAGAAACTCCAGTTATAAGCTACCTCCAAAACGTCCACTTTACTAAATCAGGGCTACAGCAGGAAGACCGATACATCCCACCGGTGTTTTCCTCACAGCGCTACTAAATTCACTTGTCCTTTATTGGAGGGGAGAGGAAATCAAACCAACCCCCCCCCCCCACTTATTGGCCCGCCCCACCCGCGGGATTCAGCCAATAGCCTTTCCGCTCTAAAGCTGGAGACCACCACTTTCTCCTCCATTCATTGGGTGTACCCCACCAGCTGCCTCTCCTCTCGCCGAGAGGGCTGGGTGGCGCTCTGATTGGCTTCCCGGCGGGGTGAGTTGCTTTGGAAGCCGATTGGCTGTCGGCGGCGGGAGAAGCAAGCGAGGATTCGCTGCGGCGCCCGTCCGTGACATAGGCGGGGCGGGTGGCAGGCGTATTGTGGTGGAGGGGGCTCAGCTTGTCAGGTAGGTGAATGTAGCGCTCGGGGTCTGTGGTGCCGCCGGTGGGGCTTTGTGCTTGGCCGAGGCCGGGCGGAGGGAGGGTGCGCAGCCGGGGGCCCCTTCAGGGGTGCCAGGCTTGTTAGAGGTGCGGCGCCTAGGCCGGACGAGTGGGTGGGGGCGGCGCCGGGATCGCTTTCGAGGATAAAGGAAGGAAGCGAGGCGAAAGGGAGGTGCTGCTGCTGCTGTGGCGGTCCAGCAACGGGTCTCCTTTGGGCTGCCTGGTGCTGCCCAGTCGTGGACATCCCCCCCGGGGGGGGGGTCATCTTGTCTGTAGGGGGGAGGCGGCGTGGCGTTTCCCGCCCAGTCGTCCTCGGGGCTTAGATTCGGTCGAGATGGAGTTTTCGGGCATTCGACTTGCACGGGCTTCGGAGCTTCCTCCTTTGGCTGATGTCTGGTTTCCCTGCTCGTTGTTACCCACCCTGGTTTGTTTTGGGCATCACACTGAGCCCTTGAAAGTTGTTAATTGCAAGATTGTCTGGGGACTGGAGGCTAAAGCACATAAAGAGCAATTGCTAGAATTGGGTAGGTCTAGTTTAACGAAAAGAAGGACTAGGGGAGACATAATAGCAGTGCTCCAATACCCCAGGGACTGCCACAAAGAAGAGGGAGTCAGGCTGTTCTCCAAAGCACCTGAAGGCAGGACAAGAAGCAATAGGTGGAAACTAATCAAGGAGAGAAGCAACCAGGCATGGGGGGGAATAACTATCTCTCCCCCCCCACCTTTTTTCCTGACTGTAATGCACTAGAATGGTGTGATTGTGCAGTAATGATTGTTTTCAATATTTATGGGTTTTAAATTTCATTTTTTATCTAATATTGGATTTGTACTCTGTATTGTATTGCTGTTGTTGTTGTTGTGAGCCGCCCCTGAGTCTTTGGAGAGGGGCGGCATACAAATCTAATAAATCTTAAATCTTAATCTTAGAACTAAGGATAAATTTCCTGACAGTTGAATTAATCAGTGGAACAACTTGCCTCCAGAAGGTGTGAATGCTCCATCACTGGAAATTGTTTAGGAGAGACTGTACAACTATTTGTCTGCAGAGGTGTAGGGTTTCCTGCCTAAACATGGGGTTGGACTAGAAGACCTCCAAGGTTCCTTCCAACGCTGTAATTCCATTCTGTTTTGTTCTGTTTGAAGAGTCTGGGATTCCTTTTCTCTAAGTCAGTGTTTCCCAACCTTGGCAACTTGAAGACATCTGGACTTCAACTCCCAGAATTCCCCAGCCAGCATTCACTGGCTGGGGAATTCTGGGAGTTGAAGTCCAGATGTCAAGTTGCCAAGGTTGGGAAACACTGCTCTAAGTCATAGTTTGGCCCACTGGAAGTTAGGAGGTAACAGATGGAAGTGGTGCCATCCCTTCTGGTGAAGTTTCTTTTATATAATATATAATATTTATATAAATGTAATTAATATATATGTAAAAGTTGCTTTATTTGCTCCAACTGTTTCACTTAGCAAGGATGCAGTTGGGGGGAAGAAGGGGATAGGAAAGAATATCCATTATGAACTTACACAGAAAGCTATATTAAGTTACTTTTGCTTGTGTAAAAGAGTAGAAGCTTGGAATTATTTAAAAAGCCAAGTTTTTCACGTTTCCCCACGAGGCCATTATATGTTGAAGGAAAGAGTCTTACAGTTCATATTTCATTACTTGGCATAGCAGAAATATTACTTCTTAATGGTTGGATTTTATAAATTGGGTGAATAGATGTAAGAGTACAGTGGTACCTCATGATACGAACCCCTCGTCATACGAACTTTTCGAGATACGAACCCAGGGTTCAGAATTTTTTTGCCTCTTCTTATGAACTTTTTTCACCTTACGAACCTGCCGCCGCTGGAATGCCCCGCCTCCAGACTTTCATTGCAAGCCAAGCCCCAGTTTTTGCGATCCTGGGATCCTGAGGCTCCCCTCCATGGGAAACCCCACCTCCTGACTTCCGCAAAAACGCGATGCTGGAGGGGAATCCCAGGATCGAAAAAACGGGCAGAGTAGGGGGGACAAAAACAGGAAGAAAAGACTCATGGAGCTCAAGGGAGGAGAAAGGTGTGGGTAAAATGAGCAGGACAGGGTGGGCAAAAACGGGAGGGACCCATGGAGATCAAGAGAGGAGAAAGGTGTGGGGGAAATGAGCAGGACAGGGTGGGCAAAAACGGGAGGGACTCATGGAGATCAAGAGAGGAGAAAGGTGTGGGGGAAATGAGCAGGACAGGGTGGGCAAAAACGGGAGGGAGCCATGGAGAGCAAGAGAGGAGAAAGGTGTGGGTAAAATGAGCAAGACAGGGTGGGCAAAAACGGGAGGGACCCATGGAGATCAAGAGAGGAGAAAGGTGTGGGGGAAATGAGCAAGACAGGGTGGGCAAAAACGGGAGGGACCCATGGAGATCAAGAGAGGAGAAAGGTGTGGGGGAAATGAGCAAGACAGGGTGGGCAAAAACGGGAGGGAGCCATGGAGATCAAGAGAGGAGAAAGGTGTGGGAGAAATGAGCAGGACAGGGTGGGCAAAAACGGGAGGGACTCATGGAGATCAAGAGAGGAGAAAGGTGTGGGGGAAATGAGCAGGACAGGGTGGGCAAAAATGGGAGGGAGCCATGGAGAGCAAGAGAGGAGAAAGGTGTGGGGGAAATGAGCAGGACAGGGTGGGCAAAAACGGGAGGGACCCATGGAGATCAAGAGAGGAGAAATGTGTGGGTAAAATGAGCAGGATAGGGTGGGCAAAAACGGGAGGGACCCATGGAGATCAAGAGAGGAGAAAGGTGTGGGTAAAATGAGCAAGACAGGGTGGGCAAAAACGGGAGGGACCCATGGAGATCAAGAGAGGAGAAAGGTGTGGGTAAAATGAGCAAGACAGGGTGGGCAAAAACGGGAGGGACCCATGGAGATCAAGAGAGGAGAAAGGTGTGGGGGAAATGAGCAGGACAGGGTGGGCAAAAACGGGAGGGACTCATGGAGATCAAGAGAGGAGAAAGGTGTGGGTAAAATGAGCAAGACAGGGTGGGCAAAAACGGGAGGGACTCATGGAGATCAAGAGAGGAGAAAGGTGTGGGTAAAATGAGCAAGACAGGGTGGGCAAAAACGGGAGGGACTCATGGAGATCAAGAGAGGAGAAAGGTGTGGGTAAAATGAGCAAGACAGGGTGGGCAAAAACGGGAGGGACTCATGGAGATCAAGAGAGGAGAAAGGTGGAGGACAGGGTGGGCAAAAACGGGAGGGACTCATGGAGATCAAGAGAGGAGAAAGGTGGAGGACAGGGTGGGCAAAAACGGGAGGGACTCATGGAGATCAAGAGAGGAGAAAGGTGTGGGTAAAATGAGCAAGACAGGGTGGGCAAAAACGGGAGGGACTCATGGAGATCAAGAGAGGAGAAAGGTGGAGGACAGGGTGGGCAAAAACGGGAGGGACTCGTGGAGATCAAGAGAGGAGAAAGGTGTGGGTAAAATGAGCAAGACAGGGTGGGCAAAAACGGGAGGGACTCATGGAGATCAAGAGAGGAGAAAGGTGCAAGACAGGGTGGGCAAAAACGGGAGGGACTCATGGAGATCAAGAGAGGAGAAAGGTGCAGGACAGGGTGGGCAAAAACGGGAGGGACTCATGGAGATCAAGAGAGGAGAAAGGTGCAAGACAGGGTGGGCAAAAATGGGAGGGACCCATGGAGATGAAGAGAGGAGAAAAGTGCAGGACAGGATGGGCAAAAACGGGAGGGACCCATGGAGCTCAAGAGCCGAGAAAGGTGTGGGGAAAATGAGCAGAACGGGGTGGGCAAAAACAGGAGGGAAAGACCCATGGAGCTCAAGAGAGGCTCTTTTCGCCTTCCTTCGTTGGGACTGCCACCTCTCGCTGCCACTCCCCCCACTCTGTTCGCCTCAGCTTCGTCTGACGGCAGCTTTTTTTTAAAAAAGCCTTAATGTTTTGGATTTTCCTAATCGGCTTGCACGCATTATTGGCTTTTCCATTGATTCCTATGGAAAACATTGTTTCATCTTACAAACGTTTCACCTTACGAACCTCGTCCTGGAACCATTTAAGTTCGTAAGATGAGGTATTACTGTATCAGCTATTAGGAGCAGTGGGTTATCAGTGAAGTTTAGTGTGTTGGTACTGTTACCCGAATAAGTGAGGAAGGGGGATACTACTTTAAATTGCATGGATCCTTAAATGTCTGTTTTTCTGGGAGTGTACTGCAACTGTGGAAGTTAAACACCTGATTCCAGAAAAAGCAGCTGCATAATCCTAAACGATCTTTTCATTAATATGAGTCTCTTAATTGCTAAGATATGAATGTTATTACAGCAATACATTTTTAAGTTATTAGAGTTTGGAGGAATAAATATTGGATCTTTTATTGGCTTCATGGAAAAGTGTAGAATAATTATTCTCTGCATGAAATTAGAGTCAATTGATTAGTAAATGTTGCATTATAAAAGCTTTCACTTCAGTCCCCGCAGACTTTATGAAGTCTAGTAGAACTGATGTCTGAAACTCCATCCATGAATATTGAGTTAAATGTGGTGATTGCTGATTGAACACCTTCATACATTTCAATGTGTATGCAGAACACATAAGAATCTTGGGGAAAAAAACATAAAACAAAAAAAGTGGGCTTTTGTTGGCAATTATGTTTAAAATGTCATTTCTTATAATGAACAGTCTGTTTTTAGTACCTTAGATTATAGAAATATGTTTGTATATTACAAACTTTAAATTGCTGAATTGTGCAAACTTGTATGTTTAGTTGATCCAGGTGTATAATGGGAATAGAGGTCACAGTAAAATCAGGGAATGTCATATCAGAATCTAAATGATTTTATTCTAAAAGACATATTTTTTCCCTATCCTAAAATTTTCTCAAAATATGTTGCAAAATTTATTCCCATTGGTATACTGTAAACGCATATGCACTTTTCTTCTATTGCCCTGCATGTGTTTAACTTTTGTTGTCCTACTTTCCAAGATAGTCTCTGGTGAATGACCACTTTCTTAGCAACAGTTCAAAGTTATTATGATGCTGAACAAGTGGTGGTTATGGTGGTGACATAGTGAACTTGATGACAACAGGCTCACAAATATAATGATTGCAATGTTAAGCAATCAAGTGATCACTATTTGCAACCTTCCCTGCTAGTTTCCCACAAGCAAAGTCAATGGGGAAGCTAGCAGGGAAGTTTGCAAGTTACTCAAGTCTCTCCCACCTGTGAACCTCTTTTAACTTTTGCTGCACTTCCCAGACACTTGCGCACCCTACAACAGCAGCCCTGTGCTTTTACTGCATCTCTCTGGTGACCCACAAACTTCCTTGTTATCTTTCCCAACTGGCAGCAGCCACTCCCAGCCCTAACATGCTTCTTCTACTTGCACTTCCATGCCCTGCCATGTTCATGTCACACCACCCCAGCCACCTGTGCACTCACTTCCTCCTCCCACATCCAGAAGCAGCCAGCTGCTCTCAGCCTGTTTGTGAACAGCTTGGGACCTGCGACTGACTTTGCTTGTGGGAAGCTGGCAGAAAGTTAGAAGCAGGTGCTCAAAAAATATCTTACAATCCACACTTAAGGGGGGCAATGGAGAATGTAGGGATTATTCTCACTTAAGTAATGCAGTCATGTAACATTGCACACTTTACAGCCGCATGGCTTGGGAATGAACATTTTGGAACCAATTTCCATCATAACTCAAGCACTACCTATATCTTCATTTCCTATGCATGTTAGAAATGGTCATTTCCCTGCACCATTAAGTGAACTTCACAGATGATGTTTATGTTTACAGTCCTTCACTTGAAGTACAGCAAAGCCTTTCACAAGGGTGGTATCCTGATTTTAGAATATCTTTGAAAACTTGGTGTATTTTTAATGCAACTGCAGGGATTAAAAAATGGTTAGATCTAGATAACGACTTTGTTCCACAAACCTAACTGAGCAATTGTCAATTCAGTCTTCAGTTGGTCATTTCTATTTAATTATATTTAATTAATATATAACATGGAGCCAAGTTAGGTATCTCAAAGGTTGTACATTGCATATGCTTTCAGTGGTAACTAATTGGACTACAACTGTTAAATTGGCAGAGGATAGAATTGCTTTTTGAATTTTATATATGCTCAGTAATTAAGGTGATAATTACTGTTGTGAGAAATCATGCATTTTAATTTGCTTTGTTTAGCAACAGAATTTATATTCTGGTTTGAAATCTTTAGGGAAAATGCAGCTTTAGATCACTGTCAAACTATCAAAAAATCTTGAAGACAGACCAGGGAAGGCAAACAATTCTTGGAAAGTGAAAGACCCTTCTTTGCCTGTGACCATGATCTCAAGAAGACTTACCGGTAAATGTATAACTGTTAGATCAGTGAATAAATAATTTCAATTTAATCTTATATTAAATTGAAGTTCTGAGAAATGGCACCTATGCGTTTTTCTAAATTGATGGTTTAGCAGCTGAAATCCCTTTTGTAAATTAGCTTAGTGCCTTATTTCCCTATTGTATTCATAACACAATTGTTTGGAATCTGAGAAAATGTATTTTAAGAACCATTTAGTCTTAACATCAGAGAGATGATGGTGTTACAAGCTGTATTAAGCTACAGTGCTTGTAACTGGTTAAATAAGGTATCATTGCAATTGATGATAGCTTTTCCATAGATTATATACTCTAATATACAAATTTCATAATTTAATTTAAGTAAATGTCATTTTGATATCAGTTTGTCTCAGTGCTGAAGTGAATACATCAGTATAGCAAGGTATGAAAGCAAGCCATTTCCTTCAAAGTAAGTAAAAATATATACAGTGGTCCCTCGATCATCGCGAGGGTTCCGTTCCAGGACCCCTCGCGATGATCGATTTGTCGCGAAGTAGCGGTGCGGAAGTAAAAACACCATCTGCGCATGCGCAGATGGTTTTTTTATTTCCACCGCAGCAGCGAGGAGCCGAAGATTGGGTTTCCCCGCCGCCTCGCTGCTGCTGCTTGTCCGCGCGCGTGCCGCCCGCCCCCCCCCGCTGTTGCTGGGGCCGCTTCTCAGCTGAGAAGCAGCCCTGGGGTTTCCCCCCCCGCGCGCGCGTGCCGCCCACCCCCCGCGCTGTTGCTGGGGCCGCTTCTCAGCTGAGAAGCGGCCCTGGGGTTTCCCCCCCGCGCGCGCGTGCCGCCCACCCCCCGCGCTGTTGCTGGGGCCGCTTCTCAGCTGAGAAGCAGCCCTGGGGTTTCCCCGCGCGCGCGCGCGTGCCGCCCGCCCCCCCACGCTGTTGCTGGGGCCGCTTCTCAGCTGAGAAGCAGCCCTGGGGTTTCCCCGCGCGCGCGCGCGTGCCACCCGCCCCCCCCACGCTGTTGCTGGGGCCGCTTCTCAGCTGAGAAGCAGCCCTGGGGTTTCCCCGCGTGCGCGCGCGCGCCGCCCGCCCCCCCACGCTGTTGCTGGGGCCGCTTCTCAGCTGAGAAGCAGCCCTGGGGTTTCCGCGCGCGCGCGCGCGCCGCCCGCCCCCCCACGCTGTTGCTGGGGCCGCTTCTCAGCTGAGAAGCAGCCCTGGGGTTTCCCCGCGCGCGCGCGCGCGCCGCCCGCCCCCCCACGCTGTTGCTGGGGCCGCTTCTCAGCTGAGAAGCAGCCCTGGGGTTTCCCCGCGCGCAGCGCGCGCGCCGCCCGCCCCCCCACGCTGTTGCTGGGGCCGCTTCTCAGCTGAGAAGCAGCCCTGGGGTTTCCCCCGCGCGCGCGTGCCGCCCGCCCCCCGCGCTGTTGCTGGGGCCGCTTCTCAGCTGAGAAGCGGCCCTGGGGTTTCCCCGCGCGTGTGCCGCCCACCCCGCCCACGCCATTGCTCGCGCCTTACCGGGGCAAGAGGGGGAAGACCCAGGGAAGCCTCTGCCCGGCGGGGAAACTCCACCATCTACGCATGCGTGGAAGGGCACGCATGCACAGATGGTGGAGTTTACTTCCGGGTTGAAAACTCGCGATATAGCGTTTCGCGAAGATCGAGATCGCGAAACTCGAGGGACCACTGTATAGACACTTGAATTGGCACTTGTTATTTCAATTATGTAATATGCACCACTGAAATCTCTGAGGTAGTTTAGAAGGTTAAGCTAAGAAAGAAGCACATTTTTCTGAGTGCATCTTCTCTTCCCATTTAGCATTAAGTTGTTTGAGGCTATACTTGGTTTTCTTGATGGGAATTGGTTAAGACAAAATGAGAAAATTAGCTAATTAGAGTAATTGTGAACCAAATACTTCTGGATTTTAATTACAGACTAGACAACACATTAACTCTTTAGATCACTTTTTCAGAGATTTCCTTACATAAACAGACAGAGCAACCATAGGCAGGCAAAATAATCAGGGGAAGCAGGGGCAACTTCTGTCTTCCTGTTCGCTTCCCCATTGAATTTCCTTGTGGAAAGCTGTCAGTAAGTGGCAGCAATTTTCCTTCCTCCATTCTCTCCTTCCTTTCTTTCTCTTCCCAGCAGGTAGATATATGGTGGCTGCTAGGTGGGGGTGGGGAGTAAGGGATTGTACTAATGGCTGGAAACATTGAAAATGAGATTATGTAACCACAGCAGCACGGTAATGGCACTGTAGCAGCAGCTGCTGCAACTTTCCCTAATTCTCTCCATAGTAATGGGTCCCAACATTCTGTAAGTAGCCCATTTGAGGTACTTTGGTTTTTCCTAATTAAATGTTATAAATGCAAGAGTTTTAGTAGTGTATATATTATAACAATTCACATTGGCTTGGCAGGATTTGATCATATGGGTTAAATACATTTCCTAAAAGTTACAGCCTTCTCACCTCTGGTTTATAGCACAAGTGTTAATAAATGTAAGTACTCAGAAATGTGATACAAGTGAGGTTCATCCATCATATTCGAGGAGGACTTTGACATCTAATGGGTTGTGGGCTGTACCCGATGTGTACTCAGGTGGCTGGTAAGGCCTATGCAGGCACAAAATGTTCTGCTACATGTTGGGCAGATACTGTATGTGTGGGCACCATTGTCACAGCATTTGCATTTGCAGTCCTGGTTTTGCGGAGTGATTGCTTCTCTACTGCTCTGAATATACTTGTGGCCTCAGATGTCTGGCAACCTTGGTGAATCAGTATGCACCATGTTGGTCAATCTTGTGCCAAGTTTTCCCAGGGGGTGGTATCTATATTGAGGGACTTGAAGGAAATCTTTCGATTTGTCTTTGTAACGCTTCCTTTGTCCCTCCATGCGATCGCTGTTCCTTTAGATAGTTCACCATAGAGGAGCTGTTTAAGAATGCGATGGTCAGGCACCCTAGCAACATGGCCAGCCCAGCATGTCTGGACTTTCATCAGCAGGGTGGGAATTGATGGCAGGCCTGCTCTGGAGAGGAGTTCAATGTCAGGCACCTTATCCTGCCACCGGATCCTCAGGATTCTACGGAGGCAGGTCATGTGGAAGTGGTTCAGTTACCTAGCATGTCTCCTGTATACAATCCACGCCTCACTGACATACAACAGTGTAGTTAGCACTATTGCTCGGTAAACTTTGAGTTTTGTAGCAAGGCTTATTCCACATCGGTTCCACAGGTTAGTCATTAGTCTGCCAAATGCAGAGCTTACCTTTGCGATTCTGCAGTTGACCTCAATGTCAATTGCAACTGCACGAGAGAGAGAGTACTGCCAAGGTATGTAAGTTGGTCCACTGCTTGCAGCTTTTGTCCCTTTACTGTGATGGTGGGCTCTTGGTATTTGGCTATCGGAGTTGGCTGATACATCACTTCGGTCTTCTTTATGTTAATAAGGAGGCCAAAGTTGTTGCATGCTGCTGCAAATTTATCCGCACTGGTTTGCATTTCCTGTTCTGACCGAGCATTCGGGGCACAGTTGTCAGCAAAGAGGAGGTCATGTAGCACAGTCTCCTTTATTTTGGTGACAGCCTGCAGTCTTCACAGGTTGAACAGTTTCCCATCGGTCCTGTATCTCAGTCTAACTCCCAAGCAGCTGTTCTGGAAGGCGTCTGACAGAATGGCTGAAAACATTATGCTAACAAGGTCAGTGCCAAAATGCACCCTTGCTTGGCACCATTTGTAATGAAAAGGCTTCTGAAGCTTCTCCGTTGTCCAGCACACGTGCTATCATACCGTCGTAAAATTGACGTAGCATCAGGATGAATTTATCAGGGCACCCAAATTTTGACATCCACCACAGGCCTTCACAATTGACAGTATCAAACACCTTAGTGAGATCCATGAAGGTGGTGTACAGTTCGTGATTCTGGTCTTGACAGTACTAATATAAGAAACTGAAGAAATTTGAAAATTGTGGGAAATATGGGTCCTTAATTTGAAAGCAGAAGCATTTTCCGAAGAATTTCTTCTGTAGATATTGACGTATCTCTAAATAATCAAACTCTAGACTGTTTAAACTATGAAAGTTAACTATAAAAGTTAACGCTGAATATATCTGGAAAGCAAAGGGCTACTGATTCAAATCTTTTAATATGAATATAATAGGGTTCTGGTATGAGCAGTGAATAGCAATCTATTTGCTACATTTTCATCAATTCTGGTTACTTTCAAAGCCTGGAAGGAAGCTCTACATTAAACATGCTGCAACAGTGAAGTTGCAAATTTGAGCTACTGATATTCAAATTGATCAACTTAAGAAAAATTGCAGTTGATGTGCAAGGCATAATTGTGTTTTGTGTCACTTTTGTATGGCTTTTAGGATGGGAAATTCTTAAATTGACAGCAGTATAAGGGATTGCACATAAGATTTACTTTTTTTTAGTGAGTAGGAAGCACACAAATTATTATTAACTAACAGTGAAAACATACTCTTGACTTTAGTTGCTCCTAAGAACCTAACAGATGGAAAAGCAAGGAGCATCCCTAGGCTTCAGATATCATTCAAAGAGAATACAGTACAATACTTACATATGGTCTGGATTTGATTTCAGCTGTGATTTTTCCCCATTACTAAATCTAGGTGTAATCAAGAGAACTGAAAGCTTTCTTAGACTTGAATATCACATATTATTATTATTTGCTGAATTTATTTGCTACCTATCTGGCTGTGGCACTTTTTAAAGTGGCTTACAGCAATATAAAAAAATGAAAAAAGTGTAAACAGAACAGAAATGAAACAGAACAATAAACAATGTAAAAGAACACAATGAGAGTACAGTGGTACCTCAAGATACGAACCCCTCGTCTTACGAACAACTCGTGATACGAACCCGGGGTTCAGAAAAAATTTGCCTCTTCCTACGAACTTTTTCCGTGTTACGAACGCCAAACCCGAACTTCCGGGTTCAGCGTTCGGAGGCTGCTGGAAAGCCGCCCGGCTGTTTTAAAAGGTGACAGCCGGCGGCGGGGCTTCTTTCCGGGTTCAGGAGGCCACTTTGGGGTTTTGTCTGGGAGAGAGGGCAGGAGGTCCGGCGCTGGGGGAGGGAGTCAGGAAGGTCCTCTTGCTCTCCCCCCCCAGCGAAAAACACAAAGACGGTCTGACAGGCAGGGCAGAGCAGCCTGGAGCAAAGGGAGTCTGAAACCGCCGGCGGCTTCAGCTTCCCATTGCTCCGCGGGCGGCGGCTGACAGCCTTTGTATTTTTGGCTGGGGGGGGAAGCAGGAGGCGCAGGATCGGCGGGCGTGGGGCAAGGCAGCAGGTCTGTATCCTGGGCGGGCGGCGGGCGAGGAGGCGCGGCCGAGCGGGCCAGCGAGGGTGCATCCAACTTGAGGGGCTGGCGGGAGGAAAGCGAATGCCACGGGGCTGGGCTCGGCTCCCCCCTCGGCTTCCCCCCTTACCAGCCCCGCCGAGGAAGGCTCCATTCTGTTCCCTGAATGGAGACCGCCGGCCGCTCAATCGGGCCGGCAGGGAACAGAATGGAGCGTTCCGCGGCGGGGCTGGTAAGGAGGGGAGCCGAGCCCAGCCCCGTGACATTCGCTTTCCTCCCGCCCGCAGCCGAGACTGATCGTGGGCTCCTTCGCAACCTTGGAGAGCTTCCAGGGCATGAAAGCTCACGAAAACCAGGAAGCTCTCCGAGGTTGCGAAGGAGCCCACGATCAGTCGGCTGCGGGCGGGAGGAAAGCGAATGCCACGGGGCTGGGCTCGGCTCCCCCCTCGGCTCCCCCCCTTACCAGCCCCGCCGCGGAAGGCTCCATTCTGTTCCCTGCCGGCCCGATTGAGCGGCCGGCGGTCTCCATTCAGGGAACAGAATGGAGCCTTCCGCGGTGGGGCTGGTAAGGGGGGGAGCCGAGGGGGGAGCCGAGCCCAGCCCCGTGGCATTCGCTTTCCTCCCGCCCGCAGCCGACTGATCGTGGGCTCCTTCGCAACCTCGGAGAGCTTCCTGGTTTTCGTGAGCTTTCATGCCCTGGAAGCTCTCCGAGGTTGCGAAGGAGCCCACGATCAGTCGGCTGCGGGTGGGAGGAAGGCGAATCCCCCGTGGGCTCCGTTACATCTTCCGCTGCCAGCCAGGCCATGCTGGCGGCAGCGGAACAATCGTCTTCCTCCCGCCCGCAGCCGACTGACCGTGGGCTCCTTCCCGAGCTCCCTTCCTGAGCCTCCCGTTCTCTCTCCCCCCCCTCGCCCCTTCGCCTCCCTGTGTTCCTAGGAGAAGTGCTGGGGATTGAGGCAAGACAGACCTTCTGCTCCTCACCAGCACTTCTCCTAGGAACACAGGGGGGCGAAGGGGCGAGGGGGCGGAGAGAGAACGGGAAGCTCAGCATTCCGTCAGCCGCAGCGCTGGCTGTCAACTTTTCTTTTTAGCACTGGGCAGGAGCTGACTTGCCTCCCCAGTGCTAAAAAGAAAAGTTGACAGCCAGCGCTGCGACTGACGGAATGCTGAGCCTCCCGTTCTCCCCCCCCCCCACCTTGCCCCTTCCGGTTTCGGTGTTCGGGAGACTGCTGGGTTCCCAGCTGTCTCCGAACGCCAAACACCAAAGCCGAACTTCCGCGTTCGGCTTCAGGAGACAGCTGGGAAGCTGCGCGGCTCTTTTAAAAGGTGACAGCCGGCCTGGGGGGCTTCCCAGCACCCCCGAACCCTGTGCTGGGAAGCCCCCCAGGCCGGCTGTCACCTTTTAAAACAGCCGAGCGGCTTCCCAGCAGTCGCGGAAAGCCGTTTTTTTGCGGGGCTTTTTTTGGTTGCACGGATTAATTGACTTTACATTGTTTCCTATGGGAAACAATGTTTCGTCTTACGAACCTTTCGTCTTACGAACCTCCCCCCGGCACCAATTAAGTTCGTATCTTAAGGTACCACTGTACATCAGTATGATAAAAGATTGACAGCTGCGTGAATAGAATTCTTACTAGCATATTGGTAGGACTTTTGTAATGCTCTCAATGATTATGTAGATAGAAACTCAACAAAGTAGTATTTCTGCCTACTCCTTTGACTGCTTTCACTGGCATAATAAAGATTTGACTAATTGGGTCCATTGCTTTCTACCAAATCATTCAAATGAGGAGCCCAAGAATGAGGTAAATTTCATGCTGCAAAGTAGAAACATTGTGCTTTAGATTTTATTTGCTTAGATGACTCTTGATTATTGAGAGTTAGAAAGCTCTGCCTTCTCTGGTAGAAGGCTAGAGGTAGTAATGAACATTCTCCTTTATCTACCAAATTTCTGCCCTTGGATTAAAAAAAATCAGTTACCTTTCCTCATTAATGGTCTGCTTTTCTTTCTAAATAAAACGTGTGCTAAAATATTTTTAAAACTTTTCAAATAAAGTAAGTCTGTTCAGAGATAAGATTATGTCTGTTGCATATGACTACAACCATGCAATTTTGATGAAACAGAATTGGTGTTATCTTTTTTCAGATTATTTTTTTTGAATTCTGAAGTAATTCCCCATCCATTTAAATTTATTAATTAGAGCTGAACTTACCGTATTTTTCGGAGTATAAGACACACCATTCCCCTCCCCTCCCCAAAAGAGGGTGCTTGTACTACAGAGACATTTGTACTCGCCTCGATGGTGAGACCATACTTGGAGTATTATGTACAGTTCTGGTCACCGCAGCTCAATGGAACTGGAAAAGGTGCAAAAAAGGGCAACAAGAATTATAAAAGAAATGGAGCACCTCCCTTATGATATCAGGTTGCAACGCCTTGGTCTCTTCATCTTGAAAGACGGCATTTAAGAGGTGACTTGATCGAAGTGTATAAAATCATGCATGGGATAGAAAAAGTGGATAGAGAAAAATTATTTTCTCTATCACACAATACTAGGACAAGGGGGCACTCCCTAAAGCTCATAGGTAAGAAAGTGATCACAAATCAAGGGAAATAGTTTTTCACCCAGAGAGTCATTGGTTTATGGAATTGACTTCCAGAAGAGGTCGAAACAGTTGTCAGCCTGGAGAGTTTCAAGGCAGGATTAGACAGATTCATGGATGCCAAGTGTATCGGTGGTTATTGAAACGGATGTCCATGTGCTGCCTCTATGTTGGATGAGGCAGGCAGGATTCCCTTGAGTATCATTTGTTGGGGGTCAAGGGAAAGGGAGGGTCTTGCCTTCTCTTTCTGCTCAAGATCCCCTTGGATAATTGGTGGGCCACTGTGTGACACAGAATACTGGACTCGATGGGCTTTGTCCTGATTCAGCATGGCTCTTATCACTTAAGGGTGTACAGTACTCACTTTTGTTGCCAGCAGTTTGTATACTCACTACTTTACATTGTAGCCAAGTGTAATTTATTCAGTGTTGTCACATGAAAAGATATACCTAAATATTTACAAATTTTGAGGGGGTATACTCAATTTTGTGACTTTAATGACTGACTGACTGACTGACTTACTTACTTACTTATTTATTTATTCTATGCTGCCCAATCCTGAAGGACTCAGGGTGGCTTACAACAACAATACAAATACAATATAAAAAGATATAAAACGATAGAAAGAACTTGAACATTATCTAAGACTAAAACATTATCTAAAACTAAAACCACAAGAAAAAAAGTTATTATAAAAAGGACAGTCACAATCATATACATACACACCATTCATACAGTTGTCCATCGGAGATGTAAATTTATGGTCCCAGGCTTGCCGGCAAACCAAAGTCTTTGTGGCTTTACGGAAGGCCAGCAGGGTGGGAGCAGTACGGACATCGGGCGGTTGTTGGTTCCACAGAGCTGGAGCAGCCAGCTAACCTGCATTGCTTATTCGATGGGACCCAGAGGAGGCCAACTCTGTGAGGTCTTATTGGTCTCTGGGAGGTATGCGGCAGGAGACGGTCCCCTGAGCCATGTAGGGCTTTATAGGTAATAACCAACACCTTGAATTGTGCCTAGAGACTAATAGGAAGCCAGTGCAGCTCGCGGAGCAAAGGTGTTATATGGATGTACCTCACAGCTGCATTCTGAACTATTTGCAGTCTCCGAACACTTTTCAAAGGTAGCCCTATGTACAGCACATTGCAATAATCAAGACGTACATACATATGTATGTATGTATGTAATTTGTGTGTGTGTACACACACACACACACACACACACACACACTTTTATGCATTTTATTAGCTTTTAAAAATATCTGTTTGTATTTTACCCTTCCATGCTGGTCTGTGACCGTAACAAAGGTTTAATTGATATTTACCTTTTCGTTGTCATTCAAGGTTGCATTTATTGTATAATATTTTAAAGCAGATTTGTCATAGATATCATGACTTTTAATTTTCGTTGTTTTTTTTATTAACCAAAAATTATTGCACAAATAAGCTTGCAATCTTCAGAGAATTTGAAACATTTCACTTGAAATATTTCCTACTGTTTTTTTAAAGGAGAAGAGTAGGCAAATTATATTAACTATGGTACAATACAGTATGTCTATATACAAAAATATTTCCTACTGAGTACATTGGGGCTTATTTATTAAATATTTATTGTTTTGATTTGTATCTTCACAATGTTTAACTTTAGCAACCACTCTATGAATACTCTGAATTATTTCAGAACAATGGTCTCAAGTGTGTCATGGTATTCCATTCCAAATAAAAGCATTTTATTTCAATTTTTATTTCAATCAATAATTCTTCCTGAAATACTTCTTCAGTTGACTTTCAACTCTATAGTAGAAGACAACAAATACAAAGTTATCTCCCTTTCCTTGCATGTCCAAACAGATAATCTGACATTGCTCACCCAAATGTAATTACTTAGATGTCTGTATTTCCTGGCATTAAAAAGTCTCTAAATCAAAAGAAGAAAATTAGCTGGAATAATTCTAGCAAGAGGAGTGGGGGGAAATTAATTTCAGAAATTGTATTTCTCTCTCCCCCTTTTTATTGTTGGAAATTTCTAAATCATCTCATTGTTCTCGTTAGTTGGAAAGTCGTGCGCGACCCCATGGACAATGTTCCTCCAGGCTTTCCTGTTCTCTACCATCCTCTGGAGTCCATTTAAGCTCAAAAAAAAAAAATCTGCTGATAAAAATGCCAAATCCAGTCTAAGCATCTGGCTAATTGTGTGACCATAATATTAAGAAAAGGTTATTTTCAATTTTACTTTGAAAATTTTTAGTATCTTTTTATCTACAACAAAACTATATTTTGGAATTCATATATATACCTATATACCTATATATACTTGAGAATAAATACAGTGGTACCTAAGAATGCCTCTACTTATGAACTTTTCTAGATATGAACTGGGTGTTCAAGATTTTTTTGCCTCTTCTCAAGAACCATTTTCCACTTACAAACCCGACTCTCCGAAACTGTAACCGAAAAAGGCAGGGAGAAGCCTCCGTGGGGCCTCTCTAGGAATCTCCTGGGAGGAAATAGGACCTCCACCCTCCCTGTGGTTTCCCCAATCACACACATTAGTTGCTTTTAAATTGATTTCTATGGGAAAAATTACTTCTTACAAACTTTTCTACTTAACCTGGTCACGGAACGAATTAAGTTCATACGTAGAGGTACCACTGTATTATTGAAAACAACAATCTTTACTTTTGAATAAAGTACAAGTTTATACTTTACTTTTTATTTTATTTTATTTTTCTTTTATTCTTTACCTTTACTCTCAGGTGTTAATCTAAACAGATAAAGCTCTAAATATCTCCCCTGTGCTTATATACCTCAAGTGTTCTGCTATAAAGAATTTCTTACAAGTAACCATGTCAATGTCAGTGAGAAAAATGTTGGCGAAATAAATTTCTTCACTATCCTAATTACAGGTCACACCCAACTGCTGAAAGTTTAAAAAAACCTGGAAAGGTGATTATTTTCCCTTAGCATTAGTCAGTGCCTCTAAGTACAGCAGCTACTTCATCATGTACTTCATCATTTAGCGAGAAGGCCTGTTTCATTGGAATGTAATTAGAATGTTTTGTTCAGTTTTATTTTCTTTTTCAATTTGAATTTGTAGGTAGATAAATAAGGTACAATTTTAGTTTTTTACTTTACTGTGGTGCTCTTACTCATTTCCTCTTGTAATAGAAAAGGCGAAGCTGCCAAACTAGAGAAAGATATGGTGAGAAATTAAAAGGATAATTTAAACACACAGTTAGGTAAAATCTTTTTTAAAAAGCTAGAGTTCAGGAAATCCTGGATTTTTATATATTTGTTAATTGGGCAGGCCTCCGTGGATGATTAAAAGTAAAAAAGTCATATACAGAATACAATAACTTCTTTAAATGTGAAGAGGGAACAGTTACAATCAGATTTATTTATTTGTTAAATATATTTTCTGCCCCTCTCATCCTGGAATCAACTCTGAGTGGTTTACAACAGTAAAATAGAAAACAAATGGTGAAGAATCTAAAGATAACGAAAGCAAAGCAATGGAACAGTAAAAACAAACAAAAATACAATAATATGAAATTTAAAAAGATGTGTAGAGGGGGAGCAAGAAGCCTGGAGAGAGATGGGTTCAATTAATGAGTCCAGTAGCCCCCTCCAGTGTCTTCAGGCCCTTGTGGAATAATATAAGGGCAGGGGCAAACTTTATCCCAGGGATTAGGAAGATACAGAGGGGCTGGCACCTCAGCAGGGAAGGTTTTCCTTCTGGATCCTGCCAGCCAGAGTTCATTGACTGATGGGATCTGCAATAAGCTCCTCTGCTGGCAGGAGTAGAGTGGACTTGTTTTAATGGGGTAAGATGCTTGAATTTCGAGGACTTGTCATAATTCCTTTCAGCACTATTGTAGTTTCAAACAGTTGCTGAACCAATGGTTGTAACCCGTCTACTTGTAGTATTATTGAATAATCTTTAGATCATTTCAAAAATTACCATTGATAATTTCATTATTTTGTCCTAATACTTGGGTGATTTTAGAATACATATTTTAATACACTTGGTTAGTTTAATTATCTCTCTAGTGATAGGTAATAGGTTCTTGTGTTTGTTTGGTGGGGAACAAAGTGAGCACTTTAGAAAAGGGAGCCAGGGGGTGCGGGCTTTATTTATTATTTATTTATTTATGGGATTTGCATGCTGCCCCTTCCTGAGGACTCATGCTGTGCTTTAGGCACATGCTGAAGTGATGGCTGGGAGGAAAAAGGGTAGGGTGTGAAGGGAAGAATGATGGGTTTGCCCCATTCCTTGAGTGCAACAAGTCTGGAGGGTGATGCACATTGTGTCTGGGATTTCCGAGGGTTGCCCTGCAGAGAGGCAGGAGCAGGGCAGGAGCTTGCAGGTGAGGGGGATGGATGGATAGATAGGAGCAGGGAGGAAAGCGCATAGAATGCTGGAGATATTCCTACCTTTGGTTGACCCGGTTGCTGGGTGACATGTGGCGTGAAGAGCAACGGGATGCACATATCAAATTGCGTAAGATGCCAGAAATGAGCCTTTGTGAGACTTGTTGTGCCACCTCTGCCTCTTCTAGCAGGATTCTGCAAGGCTTATTGTGTCATTGCATGCACAAACGGCAGCACCGCTACGAGGTTCAGCGAGCAGCAGGACACAAGCTGTGCTGGTATGATAAAGCTTACGGCAGTGCTGCAGTTCGGGCATGCAACGGCACAACAAGCTTTGCAGAGTCCTGCTACAAGAGGAGAAGGAGGCATGATACATCAGGGTGGGCACCGCCCAGCTGCTCCTCAGCAGGCCGCTTTCATGACTGGGTCTGGCTGTGAGCGGCACTGGCAAACAACGAGGTGTGCGGCTGGCGTGCAGAACAGGGAGGTGATGGTGGTGGCAGGACATCCAGTCCCACATTTGCCGCTTCCTGCACCTCCAAAATAATAAGACCCTCCCCCCAAAAATAAGGCCAACACTTATTTCGTGGTTCCCCCAAAAAAAGGGCTTATTTTTGGGGAAACACAGTATATAGACTACAGGTAGTCCTAGATCATGGCCCTTTCTCCTCTGACCGTCAAATGTTATGTATGGGTATGATTGAGTAGACTGACTTTTTTATATAATGGGATTTTAGTTGACTGTTTTAACTATTAGATTTGTATACATATTGTTTGTATTGCATGTTGTGAGCCGCTCCGGGTCCTCGGAGAGGGGCAGCATACAAGTCTCATAAATTGAATTGAATTGAATTGACTTACAATCATTTATTTGATGACCGTTTGAAATTACAACAGCACTGAAAAAAGTCACTTATGACAGATTTTCATACTTATGTCTGTTGGAGCATTCTCATGGTCACATGACCAAAATTCAAAGGCTTGGCAGCTGATTCACATTTATGATGGTTGCAGTTTCAAGTGATCAGATCACCTTTTGAAACTTTCTTATAAGAAAGACAGTGGGGGAGCCATCTTCACTTACCAGCTGTCTTAACAACTGCGGTGTTTCACTTAACAAGTGTCAAGAAAAGTTGTGGCAAGCAAGGTCTTAAAATGGGGCAAAACTCATTTAAAAATGTTTTCCTTAGCAACATAAATTTGGGGGTCAGTTGTCATAAGTTGAGGACTACCTGTGGTTCATAATCTGCATCAGTATCTCATAATATGCAACTCCCTAATCAAGACCTGTGACGTATGGTTTGTCAGGTAAATCATATAACATTTGTTTTGCAGAATTTAATAAGGTACAGAAAATCTGAAGTGCCAAGCCAGAAACCAGGGGTGTGAACATTGGAAAAGAAAGACTATCAGAACAATAGTTTCTTTAAAAGGTATGTGTATATTTTGCTTTTCTGTTATCAAATTTACCTGGAGAATTTAATTTTCATTGAAATTTATAACATGCTCTTTCTTGGGCATTTATCCACATATATCTAAATGTTCTGTCGGGCTCTCTGGTAGAATCCTCCCAAAAATTCACAGGTACAAATTTCAGACACACACAAGTTTGAAAATTCAAAACAATGTTCTTTACAATGAAAATTCACTTAACCTAAGCCCTCTTTTGGTATAGCAAAGAGCACTTGTCTCCAAACAAACTGGTAATTTGTACAAGTCCCTTATCAGTTCTGTGATACTTAGCTTGCAGCTGTGAGGCAATTCACAGTCCTTCTTCTTTCACAAAGTGAAACATACTTTGCTCTGGTTTAGTTTCAAAGCGGGGAAAAATCAGCACACAAAAAGTCAAAGTCAGTAAAGCAGTCACAAAACAACGATCAGATAATCCTCCACAATGGCCAAACCCATAGGCTGCTATTTATAGCAGCCTTACTAATTATCACAACCCCACCCAACCACAGGTGGCCTCATTTTCTTTGATAATAATCTCTCAGTTGTTGTTGCCTATGCATGGCTCTCCGCATCATTAACTCTTGTTCTGAATCCAAGGAGGAGCTAGATAATTGATCTCCTTCTGAGCTGTCTGCCACTCTCTCCTCCTCCCTGTCACTCATGTCTTCTTGGTCAGAGGAGCCTTCATCAGCAGATTCCACAGGGGGGAGGGGAACAGGCTTGCAGCATGTGGATGTCTCCCTCATCTCCACAGTCCTTGGGGCAGGAGCAGGGCCAGAGCTAACCACAACATCTAAATATGTGGCTTCCTCAGAAAGCCTTTCAGGATGTGTCATGACCATCAGTGTTATTTTTAATTTGAGTTCCGTCTTTTGGTTCTATAAAATCTTTCAGTTATTTTCATCACCTCATATATCTATTAATCTTGCTAGTAAAAGATATTTACAGCCCCCTGAATACTTTATTCTGTATAAAACAAGGAATAATAACTCAAACATTGTAAATATTGGCAATGTAAGGAATATTATTAATTGCAATTCTGGCATTGTTCTGAACAAAATACACCTACAATTCAATTCTTATTATAACTTCTAATTGTTCAACAATTGTTGAAAGTCAAGAATTACCAGTAATTCATTAAGCAACAGTTCATTGCCTATCATTCACATACAGTACTATTGGGGCTCAGCATTATTGTTAAGAAAACTATTTTATGTATTAAAGCAGCTTGTAGACCAACTGCTGAGCTTCTAGAATACAAATATTCTCCACTGTAAGGCCCCTCCAATCAGGTATAATGATGAATAAAGAGATCTGATCTTTTACTTCCTCGTTAGTTTATTTATTTATTTTTTGTCAAGTATGTATTGGTAGTATCCATAGATATAACACTTTATATATGTGATATGGGTACTAATAAAAGGGAAACATTAGGACAGGGATGGTAGGCATGCACTTATGCACGCACTTTGCTGACCTCTTAGGTATAGGGTGAGGTCAACAGTGGATAGTCTAAGGGTAAAGTTTTGGGGGTTTAATTGATGAAACTACAGAGTCAGGCATTGAGTTTCAGGCATTAATTACTCAATTGCTAAAGTCGTATTTCTACAGTCAAGTTTGGAGTGGTTTACTTTGAGTTTGTAAGCTTCTGCTTGTGTATTGTGGTTGAAGCTGAAGTAGTCATTGGCAGGAAGGACATTCTAGCAGATGATTTTGTGGGCTATGCTTAGGTCGTGTTTGAGGCGATGTAGTTCTAAACTTTCTAAGCTTAGGATTTCAGGCTTATTCATTCTGTTGCGAGTAGAGGAGTGAAGGGCTCTTCTCGTAAAGTATCCCTGGACACTTTGTAATGTATGTATGTATGTATTTATTTATTTATTCATTCATTCATTCATTCATTCATTCATTCATTCATTCATTCATTCAATTTTTATGCCGCCCTTCTTCTTAGACTCAGGGCGGCTTACAACATGTTAGCAATAGCACTTTTTTAACAGAGCAAGGCTATTGCCCCTACAATCCATTTATGTCGAAATCACTCTGTTGCTTTGGGAATGAAAAAAGGAATGTTTGTTTGTTCTCTATAATTGTCCTTAGCTCTTCTTTGGGAATGCTTCTATAAGAAAATATACAGCCTATGAGTTCTAGGCCTCCTTTAGGTATGAAAGCCAGCTGAATAACTTCAGGCTAGTCACACTCTCTCTCTGGCTAACCCACCTCACAGAATTGTTATGGCAAAATAGGACACAGGAATATTAAATATGTTTGTTTCCGTGTGTGTGTGTGTCTGTGTGTGGATAATAATAGTATAACTTTCTGGATGACTGTTACCAAAAATGAAAATAATATCCCTTTGTTATTATTTTGTGATGTTTACAGATGTGCTGGCAAAAATAATTTTTACTAGTGGCCCTTGATAATCTAGTGCCTTAAGAAAAAAGATGGGGTTTGGTAATGAATTGAAGTATTCTCATGAAGCTTTGCTAAAACTGCAAGATTGGGAGTTACGGCTATTGGAAACAGTGAAGAAATTTATGGCCATGAGAATTAAAAGTGATAAAGAATATGCATCCACTTTACAGAACCTTTGCAATCAAGTTGATAAAGAGAGTACATCACAATTGGATTATGTTAGTAATGTAGCAAAGGTAAGAAAATGTAATCTAATTTAAATTTAAAGTGAGTAAACGTTTAAAAACTGATAATCTACAAATTTACAAACATTGTGGTAAATACACAGAATTATTTTAAAACAGCAGCTGTAAGGATACAATTTCTTGGTTTCTGTTGAATTCTCTAGACTTGCATAAATGTAATTTGATTTTTTATTTTGATGCTATAAACTACTTAATGGCTCTGTGTATGTTTTTTGTATGGGACTTGATTTGTTTTGTATTTAAGAATTTCTTTGTGGATTTTTCGGGTAAATCATATGCTTCCATTCTGGCCCAAAAAGTTATGTTTCAAACACTCCTTGGTTAAAAATAGCAATTATAATTCTGTTGCTAAATACAGTAATCCCTCGATTAGTGCGGTCTCGATTAGTGCGAAACGCTATACCACGGTTTTTCACTCTTTCTCTTTCTTTCCTGTCATTCTCTGCTTCAATCATTTTCTCATTTCTCTTTTTTTCTCCCCTTTTTTCTATCATTTCTCTCTCTCTTCCTTCCACTCTTCTCTCTCTCTCTTCCTTCCACTCTTCTCTCTCTCTCTTTCTTCCTCTCTCTCACTCTCTTCCTTCCTTTCTCATCTTTCTTTCTCTCTCTCTTTCTCTATCTTGCTTCTTCCTCTCACACTCTCTTCCTCCCTCTCTCATCTCTTTCTTTCCTTCTCTCTCTTTCTCTATCTCTCCCCCTCTTGCTCTCGAGCGGCTCTCGAGCGAGCGGCCGGGCAGGTGAATGGCGAGCGGCTCTCGAGCGAGCGGCCGGGCGGGTGAACGGGCGAGCGAGCGGCCGGCCGGCCGGGTGAACGGCGGGCGGGCGGGTGTTGGGGGGGTGGGGGCAGCCGACATTCAAAGCAATCTTTGTCGGCTTCCGCACTTTCGTTGCTCCCCGGCTCCACCATCTGCGCATGCGCGGTCATGGAAAAAGGGCGCGCATGCGCAGATGGTGTTTTTACTTCCGCACCACTATACCGCGGAAAATCGATTAGTGCGGGAGGTCTTGGAACGTAACCCCCGCACTAATCGAGGGATCACTAATGCAGATGTAAAGAATGACATTTGTTTAACAATAGTTACTGCAGCACTCATTGCCTTCATTAAATCACTGCAATTGTTAAGCAAGGATATCACATTTTGCAATTTGTGACCTTCTGCCCAATCTTACCATTGACTTTGCATTCAAATGCACAGATCACAATCTTGTGATTGTGGGAACAGCTGGAACTTGAAATGCATCTAACAAGGCTATACAGATAACCTTTGCTTAGCTATGGCAATGAAGACCAGAATGTCTGTTCCTAAGCGATGCAGTTTTAAAATGTGACATGATGTAAATGCATTGCTAGCAATGGCAATCCTTGCATTTCCTCATTGCCATTTTTAACCAGGGATCTTGGGTCATTAAGTAAATCTTAAATGGCTTACAAGCAAGCTGGCAGAAGGTAAGTGGCTGCTGCTGGGCAGGGAAGGGTATGCAGGTAGCCAGCAAGAATGACAGTTTATTTAGAACATTTTATTTGCCTTTTCTTTTTAACTATTTTGGAGAGGCAATCTGAAATAAACAGAGATTATTTAGGAATTGGAATTTTCAGATTTTACTTATTATTCTGATGACTACTTTTCATATGTGAATTTTATGAGCCAAAAATTACTTTAAAAAAAATTAGAGTGGACTTAGAGAATTCATTCTAAAAACACATGATACTAATATTATGTAACACGTATTTTCAATAGTTTTAATAGTTTCTTTTCAGATGTCTCATACTAATTATATATATGTAATCTGCAGTGAGTTTTGAGAATTGTTCTGTTTCTTGCCATGTTTATATTGAATAGTCTTTATGTACATTGAATAGTCTTTATGTACATTAAACTATATTGTCTTTATGGCCCTATATTTGAGTTGCTATTTGAACTTGTGTTCTTAAATACAGTCAGGTATGTTAGTAATCCTACTGTACTGTGAGATCTGCCAATAAATACTTAAAACATGTCTTATCTTTGGAAGGTTGACCTTTATTTTTGGTATCTAAGCCAATAATAAATCTCTGTTTATCTCTTTTTAAGTCATGGTTGCTTATTGTGCAACAAACAGAGCAGCTTAGCAAGATCATGAAGACACATGCAGAAGACTTGAATGCTGGGCCATTACATAGACTTACTGTGATGATTAAAGACAAACAACAGATAAAGAAGAGCTATGTAGGTGTACACCAGCAAATTGAGGCAGAAATGTTCAAGGTATATTTTAAAAGTGCATTTTACATTAATTATACACATTTCATTCACTGAAAATATGTCCAGACTGTTGTCTTAGACTGTCAGTTCTTCTTAACTGTTAACTTTTTACCTTAGCCAATTCTTCTTAACTGTTAACTTCTAAATTTTACTTATAAGCAAATATATAAATGTGTTGAAAATTTGTACAGAAATAAAAGCTCCTTTGCTAAGTTATAAATGAGAATGGAGTATTACTTTCAAGTATTTTTAATACATTACTTATAGCAAATTGTCATTACAAATTGCAGTACTGCTAGGCTTTATAGCAAGAAAAAAAGTTACTGTAAATTATGTTTTCAATATTTACATTTTCAAAATCAGAGAATTCAGTTTTCTCTGAAAAGAGAATTTTAATTCCAACCCAAGTTGTTTTAGTAGTAATAATATATAGATGGGTCTCTGCTGAAGAGTGTTGTTTCCTATAGAAATCATTGTTGTTGACATTTTTTTCAAAAATAGGATCTATGGAATTATTCCAATGATGTTTAAGAATGGTTCTACTTAATAGGACCCCACATAAGGAAATGAAATATTCCCTTACTGACTTTTCTATGCTTCAGCTTGGTTGTGTAGATAATGTCTAAACTCTCGTAGTATTTATTGATATGCCAATTTCTTTTTTATTTTTTGGGTAGGTTACAAAAACAGAATTGGAAAAATTAAAATCTAGTTATAGACAATTAATTAAAGAAGTAAACTCTGCCAAAGAAAAATACAAGGAAGCATTAACTAAAGGTAGGTATAAAATGGCTGGTAAAGTATTATTTATATTTGATTTAATCCCTGAGACCTTTGAACATGATAAAATTTATAGAAGCAATACAGTTGGTGGACACATTACTGGTTAGTTATATGAAATTGAGTGGGAGGAAGAAGGGCTATACAAGCCACTTTGAGTTCCTTTGCAACAATATGAATATACAGTGGTACCTCTACTTAAGAACTTTTCTAGATAAGAACCGGGTGTTCAAGATTTTTTTTTTGCCTCTTCTTAAGAACCATTTTCTACTTAAGAACCTGAGCCCAAAAACGTTTCCCAGGACATTTGAGAGCGGCATGAAGGCCTGACCAATTTCCTGCCATTCCCCCTTTAATCCCGGCCATCTTGGGTTTTTCTGGGCTGCCAGAGGAGCCTTTCGGTGGCGCTCCCTCTCTTGCCCGCTTGGGCTTCTCTCTCTGGCACAGTGTATGGGAGGCAGCTTTGTGCCAAGTGTATGGGAGGCATGTGCTCCTCGTTGTAGCCTCAGAGTCCCTCTTTTTTTTTTTAAGCCTTAAGTTTAGGGAAAACTTAAAAGTTCAGGGAAAACAGAGCTCGGGAGGGCTGCACGCATGAGGTCTGTTTTCACTGCCAGGGGGTTGCAGGAGACCATGGTAGCCAAAAAATGAGCTCAGGAGCCTGTTTTCACTGGCAGAGTGCTCAGGCCACCACAGGCACCTTCGATAGGAGTGACATTGAGCTGGCCACACCACTCCGGCCCATCGAGGTCAAACACAACCCTCGTGCAGCCCTTAATGAAATTGAATTTTACACCTCTGGTACAGAGTCATATAGTTTTAAGAAGAAAAAGCATGAAATCTGTTCTGTTGTGCTATGTTACATTTAGCATACTTTATAGTATAGCAAAAAACTCCTACATCTACAAGAAACCACAAGGAATATTGTGACCTTCCCCAATTTGCAGTAATATTCTTCTTGTAGCACTCTTTTTTTTTAATTTAGTAGTCTGTTAGTCAAATTATATTTATCCCTGCTTTGGGTTCTATACAATATTTCTATTTCAACCAAGCTGACCCTTTCCCTGATACTGTATATATTTTTTCAGCAGTCAGAACAAAAGAAGCAATTCCTAGACATAATGCTATGCGTGGCTGACTGCTCAACTTGCTTTTCCTGACTGCCCCCCCTCCCCTTCTGTCTCTTTCACAGAATTTGCAGAGGGGAAAGATTGCTTAAATAAATTATCCCTTCCTAAACCACTTTTCAAAATGTTTTCCTAAAGATTGTTAACCACAGGTTAACAAGCTCAGCTCTGCCACGTTAATTAATTATGTCTGAAATTGGCACAAACCCAATCATTTTCACCTTAAAGATTTGCCTCCTAAGTGACTGAGAACAGGGTAAGCATGTAGTTGGTATTAAGGTATTCCTGTCACTAAATATTTTCCATTGTGCACTTACTTACTCTCTTTTATTTGGATGTTTAATAATTTACATTATAAGAACTTCATACAGAATCAAAATTGCATGAAATAGTTTTACAAGAGTGGATGAGGTGAGAATCCCCAAGAGTATGTATAATTATTTATTTGATTATTATACCCTTTTTTATTGTTTATAAATAACTCAAGGCAACAAACATAACTAATGCTCTTCCTTCTGTTATTTCCTCACAGCAAAAATCTTGGGAGGTGGCTTGGGTTGGTAGAGAGAGAGAGAGAGAGAGAGAGAGAGAGAGAGAGAGACTGACTTGCCCAAAGTCACCCAACTGGTTTTTCATGTGACATTTGGCACTGGAACTGTCCCCCTGGTTGTTAGACTGGTACCACTAGATTGAACTGGCTTTCCTTGTAACTTTGAGAGCTGTAGAATTAAAAGAAATCGCCTATGTTTCTTTTCCCTGATCTTTATACTATCTTTGCATCTGCACAGTTGGGTTATATATAATGATTCACTTGTGTCTATGTTATTGCCATACAGAAAAGGAAAGAAGATATAATTATGTACTTATCTCTCTTTTGGAAAATAGGCTTAAAGCTATTTTAAAATGGCATAAAGCCTGAAAAATAGTTTGATCATTGTGGTTTTGTTTAGTCTGGAGCCTGGTTAGATTCAGTCATTGCATAAGTAAGAGTTTTGTTTATATGTTTAGAATTGTATTATGCCCATTTGTGCATTTGAAAAGATTGGCAATACAAGTCAAAATCATTTTGATTTCTCTTACATTTTTTGCCTAGTTCATATCCTAATGTGATCAAAGTAACCAAATTTAGGTGTGTTTTGATACAGAATGCAAATGACTTGAAAAAAAAGAAAACAAAGGAAGCACTGCATTTTACTTTTTAAGAGTTAAGATGACTAAGATTTATTCCCTCACCCCAACACTTTTTGGCATTCAATCTGGAAAGCATGTATTTTCTTCTTTTCTCTCCCCCCCCCTTCCTTTCTTTCAGGCAAGGAAACTGAAAAAGCCAAAGATCGTTATGATAAAGCTACAATGAAACTCCATATGTTGCACAATCAATACGTGTTGGCATTGAAAGGAGCACAGTTACATCAGCATCAGTATTATGATGCTACACTTCCTTTGTTCCTTGACTCTTTACAGAAGATGCAAGAAGAAATGATTAAAGGACTGTAAGATGTAGTGTTTTATCTCGTAAAAGCATATGTAGTCCTTCTGATTTTTCATTTTAAGTTTTTAGAAATGAATAGCAATGTCCTAAGCCTCTACATATAATATTTCCAAATGGTATAATTTTTTTATAGCAGTACAAGTCAAATAACCGATTTTTGTAAGGTTTGAAAATATGTATACCAGGTACAAACCTCACTTATGAATCAGTGTCACAGAATTTTAATATTTCATCTTTTATAGTAAAATTGTAATTTGCAACTAGAATTAGAAATTAATTAGACATATTAAACTAGCTAAAATATTGTGAAGGTATTTTTCATTTCCCTTAAAAGATCAAAAAGACTTTTAAAAATAGATTGTAATCTTGATTAAAATGGCCATATGAGAAATCAGTATAATTTGTAATTGCATACATTTAGCATATATTTCTCTAATAGTTTGGCCAATGTTTACTGTACTGATATCCTTTGGCATTCTTGGATTATCACTGGAGAAATAGAAGCCTATAAATACATTCTACAACAATGATTTTTGTAATCCCAAAAATATTTCCAAATTCAATAAGCATTGAAAGTATGCTTATTGAATAATAAGCTGTTACTAATAATTCATTCACTATTTTTGTCATTCTGTGGGGAGAAAAAACAAATAATTTTTTTTGGTTAATTTATTTCTGGAAATTTCATTCCAGTTTTTAAAACACAGATATTGTGTATGGAGAAAGGATACACAGTATGATTACCCCCTAAATTTTAAAAATAACAGATTAATTCCCTTGAGGACAGGGTATAAATACTAATATGAGTGGTGTGCTACAGATAGAAAAAGAGAGGTATTAAGGCACAGTGGGTTACAAAAGTAGCATGCAGAAGAATTAATGAAAATTCAGCACAGGAACACAAAATCTATAAAAACAGTTATCCAATGAAATGAAGAAGACCTTTGGGAACAACAGGGATCACTTAATTTTTTATAATCTGTGATCACATTTAGAATTTCTAAAGCATCTTTGAAATATTCTCACAAAATAACTGTCATGGAGATTGGACTTAGACCAAAGAGATTCAAGTTCTAATCCACCCTCAGCCACAGAAGCTCACTGGGAGAATATGGACTAGTCACACTTTCTTAGCCCAACCCATTTTATAGGATTACTATAGTGTGGAAAAATGGGAAAGAGCATTATGTACGCTGTTTACCCTAGCTAAAATACTATGAAGTAATTGTTCCCTTGCCCAAGATATCTAAAAGGTCCATTAATATTTGTGATATATTTAGAACAGGTGGACATAAGTTAAGTTTTTCTTAAAATAGCAAAAAGACTTTTAAAAATACATTATAATCTATTGCCTTAACCTGCTGTAGAAAAGTTAGGACAACTATCAAATCAAGCTCATTTTCCAAGAGGAAAGTGTTGACTCCCCGCCCCACTTCTCCTCATTATCTCTACAGGGTACAACTATTCATTTTCCAGTGCATCTTTAGCTTTTTCCTAATAAATGGGCATACCTTCCATCAAAGCAGTTTTTAATTATCCACTGGTTTTCTTTTTAGCACCCATTGATAGCCTTGGAAATAAAGATCATGTGCAGATGACACTGTTGCACTGTAGATGTGAGCTTTTTATTTAGAATTATAGTAGTATTCTTTTAATTGAGAGTCTGATACTTATTGGTGCCATGCATTAAAGACAATGTCCAAATATAGATAGTAGATTCCTTTGCAGAAGTACTGTACAGTGGTACCTCTACTTAAGAATGCCTCTCCTTAAGAACTTTTCTAGATAAGAACCGGGTGTTCAAGATTTTTTTGAATCTACTTAAGAAACATTTTCTACTTAAGAATCCAAGCCTGGAAAAATTTCCCAGGAAATTTTAGAGCGGCATGAAGGCCCAGCCAGTTTCCTGCCATTCCCCCTTTAATCCCGGCCATCTGGTCTGCCAGAGGAGCCTTTTGGTGGTGCTTAAGGAGGCTTTGGCATACCTTTCTCTAGGCACTTGGATAGGGAATAAACCTCTGCCAGCGCCCAGAGAAAAGAAACACTCCCTTCGCTCTGGGCATCTGAGGAGTCACCACAGCCAAAGAAAGGTGCCAGCTACAAAGCGAGCGAGTGAGAGGAGAGGGGAGCCCTTCAGCATGGGAAGGAAGAGGCAGCAGGTAGCAGCAGCAGCAGCCAGTGTATGGGAGGCAGCCTTGTGCCGGGTATATTGGAGGCGTGTGCTCCTCCTTGCCACCTCAGAGACCCTCTTTTTTTTTTAAGCCTTAAAGTTTTGGATTTTTTTGATTCCCCTCACTTTACCTTCTTCCTTCGGCAGTGACTCTCCTCCTCCTCTTCTTCTTTCTCCTCCCCCCACCCAAATTCAGAGCTTTTATTTCTTTCCTAATGGGTTTGCACGCATTATTTGCTATTATTTTGATTCCTATGGGAAAAATTGCTTCTACTTAAGAACGTTTCTACTTAAGAACCTGGTCATGGAATGAATTAAGTTCTTAAGTAGAGGTACCACTGTTTTTGAAAGATCCTGATAGAGCTATAAGACAAAAGGTTAATTTTCAGTCTTAACCTGAGCAAAATAAGTTCAGTAAAAATATTGTGCAGCTCTCTCAAGTTTCTAAATCAAGATGAACACTTGTCTGGGAGTAAAACCTATTAATTTATTTGGAGTTACATATGATCAAGCACCATAACATAAAAATATGCTAGACACTAGTGGGCTACCAAGTATCCTGATCATTTGAAGGGTTCTCTAATATAGACTTAATTTGGCATATAAAAGTTTGGGGTATATCATTTGAAATAAAATTCAGGCAACCTTGAGTTAGTAGAGAGTAGGCCATCAAGGGTGATCACAGGGTGAAAAGAAGTTGAAAAACTGGAAAATATTCAGTTTGAAGAATAGATAAGAGTATTCTTCGAATATTTGAAAGGATGTTACACATCTGGGAGCCAAAACTGATCTCTTTCATTCCAGAAGACAGAGCATGAACTAATAAATGTGAATTATAGTAAGGCAATTTCTATTGAACGTTAAAAAAGCTGTTAACAGTAAAAACAAATTGGTACTATGGTATATAAAGAAATTAATTTTAAAAATAGTTGGACAGTTATCTATTGTATATTCATTATTTTCCTGCTCATAACTGGGACCTGAATTGCATTACCTTGATTCTATGTTTATACATGTATACTTTATACATTATTTAAAATATATATTGAATATATTTTCATTTTCCCCCCCAGAAAAGGAATCTTAGAAGAGTACAGTCAGATCACCAGCCTTGTGACAGAAGAACTAGTGAATGTTCATAAAGAGATACAGATATCTGTTGAACAATTAGACCCTGGTTCAGAGTACAGTAGTTTCATAGAAACTCACAGGTAAAATATTGGTGGTAGTGTTTTACTTCACAATAAGTATGTTCTTAACAATGCAGTACATAGTAACTGTGCTTATAGAAATAAGTCCATGTAATAGCAAAAGTGATCTAAATTGCCCAATTATTACAAACAGCTCTTTCACATAAATTATTTAATGCACATAATAACATCAGATGTAGTAATCTGGGTAAATAATTAAATCTGTGCAGTATTCCTATTACCGTAATCTGCAAAAAACCTCCTCTGTTGATAATATTTTTATAGTATTTCTTCAGATATTTTGCTAGATGAACTGAGTTTTTATTGTTGATATAAGACTTACAGATGAGAAAGTTGGGATGTTATTGATACATAGGTTTTAAAAGAACATGCAGGCTAAATAGTTTAACATTTCTAGCAAGAATGGGTGCTCTGTTTGTAATACTTTTAGAAGCAGTCTGGTTCTTTAATAGTTCCTCCCTTCTGCCCACTGCAGTTCTTTGCTAGAAATCTACTGCTGCAATTGGAATTTCACAGAAGAGGTAACAGAATTCTAATATATTGAAGCAGTAAAAAAAAGTACATTCCGTAATAGCTGATTTTGTTTCATATCAAAAATCCAAATGTAATTTACTCTAGCAGACAAAAGTGGAGGAATCTCTGCTTTTGATTATATATCCAGAACTTTCTTAGTTACAGATAAATTTTTTAACTGTCCATCTCTATCAGAGAATAAATGAATGAATCAATGAATGAATGAATGAATGAATCAATCAATCAATGAGAAAGCATTACAGCATAGGAAAAAACTGATGGGGTAGAGGGAGAAAAACAAAATGAGAGTAGATATTGAATATTTATTTGATATGGCATACTTATGCCAGAAAGTATAATATAACTATAAAGTGGTATCATTTATTCAGCTAACCTTATATTATTATCATTTCCAGGGTCAATGGATCTTAATTTATAATTAATCTACCTAGTACAATGATTGTGATGGAAGCTTATTTCTTACTACAGCCACAATTTTGAATAATTTCTCCCCCTCCCCCCCGCCTTACATTTCTTTCTACTGAGGAAGGGAAATCCTAGGAGTTCATCAGTTCTTTGAGTAGGTTCTTAAAAACTCTAGTCAGGTGGTTTGAAAAAAGAAATGCCTAACATTTGTATTATTGTTGCTTTTTTAACTAAAGGACATCAGATATTGAACAACAAGAAATAGAATTCGATACATCATTATTAGAAGAAAATGAAAATCTTCAAGCTAATGAGATTATGTGGAATAATTTGACAGCTGATGGTTTACAAACTATGTAAGTATTTTAGCCTCTTTTTCCTTTTAAATTTTGGCTATGTAAGATATAAAAACTGTGCTGAATCAGGTAAGAGCTGCGTAATATAAAGTTTTTTAATAAGACTATAACCATTCTCCGTACTGAAGGAGCGGGTCCAGCAGTCACATGGGTTGCTCATGTCCAATCCGGTGGAACTGAGCCTAGTATTAAAAAAGCTTGCCGGATCCGCCCCTTCCCCAGAATTCGCTCAGTTCGCATATCCTGCGGTTGTATTGTGATAGCTCGTTCAACATTCGTTCAACATTCTAACACCTTCCCTTCGATCTTTTCCTTCAAAAATAGTAAGACTGTTTATCCTTATTTGTTTTACTTGCACTAATAGCGCCAGCCGTTTGCGGCTCGGCTTTTTTCCCTTGGAGAAGTTGCGGTTTCGTTTTCCCCCGGCGGTTTTGCCGTGTACGATCCCCGCGGCCGCTTGTGGATTCCTTTAATCCCTTGGCCTGGAGGTTCTAGTGCAAGTATTAATTGATTGCCTTATTGATTTTAATTATTGCATATATATTAAAGGGCTTAAAATATACCTCCTGCGGAGTGAGACGGCTTCTAGTCTCCTGGACTTAGTCGATCGCTTCCCCTTTAAGGCATATTCGGAGCGATTTTTAGGCGCGAAGGCCTTCGCGCCCTTTTTAAACTAGGCCTCTCGTGTTGGCCTCCTGCCAGCCGCGTAGGCCTCAGTCCACCGCGTGGATCCCGGAGCGGGCCTTGGGGGTCCCAGGCTAAATTCTCCACCGGCTAAGCCTCCAACCAGAGTGCCTTGGTTTACTTAATTGAAAAGTTTAGGGAGGCTGGCCCCGCTGGATTTGGGGGCACGAACTCTGGGTTTGCCCAGATTGTCCTCACGTCTCAGCAGCTTCGAGGCCTCGAAGCAGGATCCATTCCTCTTGGGAAGTCCTTAAAATTCTTCTCCTTTTCTATTCAGTTATTGGCTCAGCCTTGTCTTCTGTTAAATTTCAGACTATGGCTTCCTTTCCCAAGAGAGGCACAACTAAAGGTCCCAGAGAGGCCAGGCCTACAGGCGATGAGATTACTAGTATCCCCCAGGCCTCTTCCTCCTCTTCTCCTGGGGCCCGCCCCTCGACTAAGGTCACCAGGGCCGAGAAGAGAAGGGACCTAGCCCTACAAAGAATCCATGACAAATCAGCAAAACGTTTAAAAGTGCAGGCCCAAGTACTCAGTAGTCAAGACCCCCCAGAGGCTTCTAGTCTACCTCCTTCTGGGGTCCCTGTGTTATCTCTGGATGAGCCTAACCTAGACAGACCCCAACCTAACCTATGGGGCATAGGGCCAGAGGAACCAGATATTATTGAAGATCCCTCCCAGCCAGGATCCTCCCAGGCCTTTAGGGATTCTTCTGCCATTCCTGCTGATATTTCTAATTTACCTCCTGAGTTCCAATCTATTTTTGCTGTGTTGTCTAAGGCCATTGATGCCAAACTCTCTTCCATCAATGAGCTTCCCTTACCTCCTCCTCCTCCTCGTCCCTCCCGCCCCTTGGGTTCTTCCCCAGCGGTTAGGGCTCCTATTCAGGATGATTCAGATTCCTCTCAGGACGAATATGAGGATATGGAGGATGATGAGGACCCTTTCCAAGGGCTATCAGATGATGAAGAATCCCAAATAAAGGTTCCTTCTCCAATTACCATTTTCCCTTCTCAATTATTCAAATCTCTCCTCCTCAAAGCTAGGATTTCTACGGGATTAGCGGCCCAGGAGAAACAAGCCTCCACTTCCACTGATCCCCCGGAGGAGAATTTACCTTATTTCACTGAGGAACAGGAGGATAACGAGGTAATTCCTATGCCTAAATTGTTTAAAGATGCCTTACTCAAACAGTGGGATTTCCCAGCCTCTAGTCTTAATCCCTCAACTAAAGACAGGAAGTTGTACAAACTTTCCTCTTCCTATGAAGAGCTTCTATCCTTTCCCAAACCGGATGAACCTGTCAAGATCCTTCATTCGGCAGCAGCTGTGCCGGGAGAGGCGGAGGAAGTCCTCCGCCCAGAGGACAAGCGCATTGAACAAATGCTCAAAAGAGGATTCACGGCAGATTCCTGGGCCATTAAAAGTTCTGCAGCAGCCTCCTTTTTCTCCAGAGCCACGCTGTTGTGGCTTCGCCAACTTCAACAGCATATTCCTCCCGATGACTTGAGAGGTCAACAAGACTTCAACAAGGTCTTTGCAGCTGCCCAGTACGTGGCTGATGCCACCTTGCAATCTACCAGATTTTCTGCTAAGTCTATTGCAGCTTCTACAACGGCAAGGAGACTCCTATGGATTCGCCCTTGGCAAGCGGGAGTACGCCAGAAGTGGCAGTTATCCCAGGGACCCTTAAAGCGCGACCTTCTTTTCGGTGATCTTCTGGATCCTCTCCTCACGGAAACCACGGATAAGAAGAAAGTTTTGGGTCCAACCACAAAAAAGGCTACCAAAACGCAGTCCTTTCGTCGCCCGGGGCGCCAGCAAGATCAAGCGGCGTCCTATCAGAGATCTCCAGGTCAGTATTCCCCCCGCTTTCGTTCCCAAAGTAGGAACTCCAGGGGTAGAGGTTTTCGCTTCCAAAGGGGAGCTTCTTCTAACAGGGCCTCAAAAAAACCTAGATGGTAATTTTCCCTCTATTCCCATAGGGGGCCGCCTAGCTCATTTCGCCTCAAATTGGCGTCTCACCTCCAAGGACCCCTGGGTCATTGACACTGTTCAAACTGGCCTTCTTTTATAATTTATTTCTCCTCCCCCCAAACGTTTTATTTCCTGCCCTTCTCCCAGGTCCTCCTCAGATTGTAACCGTATGGAGGAGGCCATTTCTCATCTATTGTCCATCAGAGCCATTCAACCGGTTCCTTCCGGTCAGAAGGGCCTAGGATTTTACTCCATTTTATTTATGGTTCCAAAATCCTCTGGAGGTTGGAGAGCTATTTTGGATTTAAAGAAACTAAACCTATTCATCAAATATAGGAAGTTTAAAATGCACTCCTTATCTTCTATTTTGGCCGCCATTCACTCCGGAGATTTCATGGTCTCCCTAGACCTCACTGAGGCCTACCTTCACATTCCTATAGCCAAATGCCACAGGAAGTTTTTACGTTTTTCCTTTCAAGGCAGGCATTTCCAGTATAGGGCGATGCCATTTGGCCTTTCCTCGGCCCCTCGGGTCTTTACAAAGCTCTTGGGGTCCCTGGCGGCCTATATCCGGTCGTCTCCCATTCACATTTTATGTTATCTTGATGATATTTTGATTCATGGGAACTCCCTAGAGAAAGTGAAAACAGACCTTTCTGTCACCATGTCAGTCCTTCAGGACCATGGTTTTTCCATCAACTTTGAAAAAAGTCACCTCCAGCCTTCCACATCCATTTCTCACCTGGGTTCCATTATCAATTCAGAATCTTCCCAGGTTTTTCTCTCTCCCGAGAGAAAACTCAGTATAGGGGAGTTAATTTCTAACATTTTATCTAATTCTTCAGTATCCATAGTAACTCTGTCTTCCCTTTTGGGGAAGATGGTGTCATGCATAGGCATCATTCCCTGGGCTCGCCTTCATGCTAGGGAACTCCAGTGGCTCCTATTACCCTTTCAGAGATCGGGGCACAGCAACTCAAATCGGCGCATTGTCATCCCACCAAGTGTTCGCAGATCCTTCAAGTGGTGGAAGTCTCCGGCCATGGACAAAGGATCCCCGTTCAGATGCCCGGATCAATTTGTCATCACCACAGATGCCAGTCTATCGGGATGGGGCGCCCACGCCCAGGGGATGATAGCCCAGGGCACGTGGTCCCCGGAGGAAGCTTCCAGGCCAATCAATTGGCTAGAGTTAAGAGCCGTTTCCCTGGCTCTGAAGCATTTCTCTCCTCGCATTCCCAACCGGCACGTTCTCATTCTCACCGACAACATTGCCACAAAAAGCCATATCTGCAGACAGGGGGGCACGAGATCCAAAGCTCTCATGAGGGAGGCCCTCAAGTTAGGCCTTTGGGCGGAAAAACATCTTCGGTCGCTCCTAGCCGACCACATCTCGGGGAGCCTCAACGTCCAGGCGGACTGGCTATCTCGAGCAACGATAGACCCAGGAGAGTGGAACCTCCATCAGGACCTGTTCCATCAAATCAGCCTCAGATTCGGCCTACCAGTCCTGGATCTCTTCGCGACCAATGTGAACGCCCAACTCCCTCGCTTCTTTTCCAGATTTCCATCCCCGGGAGCGGAAGCAATCAATGCCCTCCGGAGTCCATGGCCTCCAGGCCTACTCTACGCATTCCCTCCAATTCCAATTCTCCCGGACGTGATTCACAAGGTTCTCACCGAGAGGGCCCGAGTAATCTTAATCGCCCCTCATTGGCCCCGCCGGCCCTGGTTCGCGGACCTCCAACAGCTGTCCGTCCAGGACCCTTGGCGACTCCCCGTTTCGGGGGATATGCTGCGGCAGGGGGCCTCTTTTCATCCAGACCCGGAGTGGTTCCACCTCACCGCCTGGCTGTTATCAGGAGAGACTTAGAACTGCGTGGTCATGACCCCGATTCAGTGGAGGTCATTTTAAAGGCCAGAAGGGGTTCGACCAATCGAATCTACGACCACACGTGGTCCAAGTTTCACCAGTGGTGTCTACAGGAAGGTCTATCCCCTCTGTGCATCCCCATACACAGAATTATTTCCTTCCTTATGCAAGGCTTCCATAAAGGGCTTTCCACCAGCACCCTCCGGCGTCATCTGGCAGCCATTTCATCTGTCCTAGGGGGTCCCCGCAGACAGCCTCTCCGATCCTTCCCTGAAGTTCAGGAATTCCTCAAGGGCATAGCCAACCTCAGACCTTCCAAGGTCCACAGGTATCCATCCTGGGATTTGCCACGGGTTCTCCATTCCCTCACGCAGGCACCATACGAACCCCTAAAATCGGCGTCCCTCAGGTACCTATCCTTTAAGGTAGCTTTCCTGGTGGCTATTACCTCTGCCCGACGCATTTCGGAGCTGGCTGCCCTCTCAATCAGGCAGGACCTTTGTCAATTCCATCAGGACAAGGTAGTCTTGCGACTGGACCCCACCTTCTTACCCAAGGTCAGTTCCATGTTCCACAGATCTCAGGATATTGTCCTACCTTCCTTCTGCCTCCAACGAGATCATCCCTTGGCAATTAGATGGCACACCCTGGATCTCATCAGAGCGCTGAGGATCTATATCCAACGCACAGGACCCTTTCGGAGGTCAGAAGCACTTTTCGTAGCCTATCATCCCAGAGTCATGGGGGCCAAAGTGTCTTCAACAGTAATAGGCCGTTGGATCAGAGGGACTATATCTAAGGCCTATGAGTCGGCTTCCCTCTCAGTTCCAAGGAACATCACAGCGCATTCCACCAGGAGCGCAGCCACCTCGGCCGCTTGGGCGACTCAAGCCCCGTTGGAGGAGGTCTGCAAAGCAGCCACTTGGGCCTCGCCAAATTCCTTCATCAGGCACTACAAAATTGATTCTTACGCTTCAGCGGACGCTGCCTTCGGCAGAAGGGTACTCCAATCCGTTATCTCACACGATAGCAATCTAATCCCACCCTAGGGACCATCTATTGGGTATGTCCCATGTGACTGCTGGACCCGCTCCTTCAGTACGGAGAATAGGCGTTGATTGCTTACCTGAACGCCTCTTCTCGTACGGTGAGCGGGTACAGCAGTCACTTCCCGCCCTTGTATGTGTCTTCTTCACCTTTCTATAATCCTTTTTCCTCTAACAATGAGAGTTGAACACTACAGAGCTTCACAACTGAGCCTAGTCTATGGATTCGCGAATTCTGGGGAAGGGGCGGATCCGGCAAGCTTTTTTAATACTAGGCTCAGTTCCACCGGATTGGACATGAGCAACCCATGTGACTGCTGTACCCGCTCACCGTACGAGAAGAGGCGTTCAGGTAAGCAATCAACGCCTATTTTCTATCTCTTCCCATTTTTCTTAATCATTTTCATAATGATCAGGTTGTATACCAAATAAATATATAAAATTGGTTATGCTGTCAAAATTATTTTGCTTTCTTAATTTACGTTTTGAGAAATGTGGTTCTATATTTCTTTTGGCAAGAATTACATAAAAGAGTTATGTAAGATTGTGGTTGGATGATGGCTACTTTAGTGAAAATTGGAGAATACTGACAGTGAAACCTCACTATAACAGGCCACTTAGGAAGAGGAGTTCTGTTACTCTTCAATGTTCATTTAACATTAAAGTATATCATTAGGACTATGTAGGGCATTTCATAATTATGTCATTATGCAAATGTCATAAATTGTGTCATTTGCATCAATTTATTTCAGACATCTCTTATTTAGAGGAAAGATCAGGATGAAATTTGGTTGCTTACACTTGAAGTCTTCTAAATGGGATTCTATTAAATCAAGGTTTTACAGCATCTGGGAAGAAAACTCTGTGATTCAGCAATCCACACATCAAGAATATGTGCCCATAGGACTGACAAAAAATGCATCTAAAACTAATCCAGTTTCTTAGTGAAACCAATCTTCAGATTTTTGTAGCTTTTTCCTGCTTGAATAATGTAATGTTCTGGATAGTACCCTTGTTTTACAGGAAGGTCCAGATTGTCTGTCTGTCTTGTTTTGACAATAGACTAGCTGTTCTGTATATAAAAACTAATTCGTAGTGAGAAACAGTTGGATGTTAGATGATATGTTGGAATGAAAGGTTAAATTAGATGATGTTGAATGGGATATGGGAGATTGGGAAGGTGGAAATAAGATGAGACATATTGGACCTATGCCTAATTGGGGAGGCAAGCTGGACTGGAGTTGGCTCTGAATAATGGCAGAGGCTTTGAAGAGTAAGCAAAATTGCTGCTGGTTTATGTTTTGCAGAGAAACTGCAGAAGAAAGAACAGAGTGATAACTGCCATTGTTGATCAAGCAGTCACAGGTCTGCATTGTTGATCAAGCAGTGACAGGAGAGGCAGGAGTTGGCCCATCCAGAAAAATACTTACAATTTGTGGCTGGAACAACTTCCTGGCAAAATCAATGAGGATGGTAGACACGAGGACAAAAAGTAGAGAATGGCTTGCAAGGTTTGGAGCAAAAGCCAGAAGAGTAGAAAACTGGAAGCTGTTATGACAACAGGTTCCTAAATACTTGTTTGGCTAGGCCCGCTAGAGGAAAGAGAGAGAATTGAATAAAATAAACAGCCAAGGGCTTCTGGCTTTTGAAAACATAGCTTGTAGGTTATAATATTAGACTCCTTGGCTGATATGCTGCAAGGATTCCCTTTGAGTGAGAAAATGGAAGAGGAGCCCTTGCTTTACTTAATAAGCAGGTACGCCCTGGGTGATTTATTTATAATTGGTAGTTGATTATGGAGAGAAGAAAAAGTGGAGATGGTTATGTCCAGTGAAGGGCTACCAAAATTTTTACTACCAAACTGTGGGTGTGGCTTATGCAGAATGCCCTGCATTTTCTTTCAGCTTCTTTTAGTGCAAATTGGGTGTTGCGTTTCCCTATCTATTCTTGAGATAATAGATAGGTTTTGTCCTACTATTGGACAGTTTGGGGAAAATTAATGTGTTTCAGTGTAGTTACCTGACTTAGTGAATCTTCCAACTCTTCATTTCTGTGAAACATTGTAAGTGATTTTTTTTAAAAAAAATAAAGGGTTATTATTCTTGGCAATCTTGGCAGTCAGTTCAGAACTCTGATGTTCTCAGTTGGGTATAAACATCTTAAAAGGGCAATGCATTTTTAAAAAACTGGCCATTAAGAATTAATGAATTTATATTATCATAGGACAGTTATGGTTTTAATATAACAAGTTTCTAAACTCTTTAATTGTGTGCATGGCAGATTAATGTTGCTACATTTAAATGAACATAATTAGTTCATAACAAGAAATATCCCAGCAGCATATAAATAAATGCAATCAGCTAAAGAATATTGTTTTTATATTTAGTAAAAATGTATTTGTGGAGCTTTATTGCATTTATGTTATTTCAAACTATATATTACAAGCAGAATTATCTCAAAATGAAAATCATTAAATTGTAGTTAGTTTGCAATATGTTTAGCATACTATTGTTTCTGTTATTGTGCCTCTTTTTAATGAAAGTACTGACTTAATAAAATAGCACACCATATGAATGTTAATGTACTGTGACAGCCTGAAAAGATTCCACAAAAAGTATAAATTCTTTTTAGCTTCCATTTTATTTCTGGGATTTATAGATTTCTTTAATATAACTACTCTAAACAGCTTACAAATTTAATAAAATTAATAATAGTAAATAATAAAAACAGAAACTAAATGCGATGATTATTTGAAAAAGAATTCTCCATTGAGAAATACAAAGAAGGTTCTGCTAAATAGTCACAGATTATATTTGTTACTATTCATTTAAATCATAGGTTGAAAACTGTAGTAGAAGAACTGATTCAGACACAGCAGACACTTCTAAATAAGGAGGAATTAGTTCTGGAATTAGAAAAGAAGATTGAAGAGTCTTCTAAGATCTATGAAAGAAAATCTGAGTGAGTAAATGGCAGAAATGGAAGTTTATGATATATAAAATGAATTTTCCAACTTATCCATATAATATTCTTGAATGAAAATGAAGTCCAGACAATGCACAGTAACTTATTTGCTAAGATCATGCTTCATTGCATCCTGTTTGTATGTCTAGAATTATTGACTATATTTAATAACTGATTTTATAAACTAATTTTTTCTTTAGATTGTTATTTATTAATGTTTTCCTCCACATTATTTTTTAATGCAGTCTAAACAAATTCTTATTCTATTCTTCCTTAGATTAGTCTTTTTTGAGAGGAAAAGCAAGTTGACAATAACCAACTCCAAATCTATCTATACTGTATTACCATATTTTTCAGAGTATAAGACACAGGAGTATAAGATGCATCTTACTTTTGGAGGAGGAAAATAGGGGGGGGGGGAATCTACCTACCACGTATTCATCTGGTTAGCATCCATAGTCTGTTCAGCTTCAGCACATTTTATCCCCTAGTTAGGGCTGAAAAAAACTTTTTCAGAGGGAGTAGGAATGAAAGCAAGCTTGCAAAGACTTAGGGCAGGAAAAAAACTTATTCAGAGGGAATAGGGAGCTGGGAAGATTGTTAGCATCTAGTTAGGGCTGGGGAAAAAAGCTTCATAAAAGCTACATTCAAAGTATTACACACACCCAGATTTTCAGCCTCTTTTAGGTAGGAAAAAGGTGCATCTTATACTCTAAAAAATACAGTATTTGTTATGATCTTGAGAAATGAAATATATGCCTCCATTTTGCTTTCAGTATAATTTTGATGCCATTCTTTTCAGCATTGTGCTTCTGCTAAGCCAGAAGCAAGCCCTTGAAGAATTAAAGCAAACTGTACAGCAGCTGAAATGCACTGAAGTCAAATTTGCAGCCCAGAAGGAACTTCTTCAACAAAAAGTTCAAGAAAATGATGGGAAAGAGCCCCCACCTGTTGTAAATTATGAGGAGGATGCCAGATCAGTTTCTTCCATGGTAAAATTTACATTTATTTAGTAAGTTAGAATATTGTGGCTAATGTTGCTTTAAAAATAATTGTACTGTTTGTAACTCAACGCAAATTATAAACAGATAGTTGTTGCTTAACAGCAGTAATTGAATTGGAATTAGTACAACTAGGTGGGGGAAGATGTGCCATGGTATACATGTGGCCATGCTGGGCCTGGAGAACTTGATACAGTGTGGCTAGTAATTAGGGTCCACACTCATCCTGCCACTCATGGGGTCCTCCTCCTCAAAAACCAATGGGAAAAACTCACCTGAGCAACTTGCAACCTTCTGGTGGCTTCCCCATTGACTGTTCATGGGAAAGTGGCAGGAAAGATTGCAAATTGCAGGCTCAATTGCAAATCCATTGTAAAGGAGAGTTGGCCAAATGCCCAAATCACAATCACGTAACCACAAAGACATTGCAGAGGCTGCAGTTTTGAGGATTGTCTTAAGTCCCCCTCATTGAGTTATGCCATCATAACTTTTATCACTGAATGAATAAGCAAGGTAAGCAAGGAATATCTGTAGTACATTGAAAAGTATTCATATTTTCTGAAAGTTAATTGTAACAATATTTAACACAAAAACGGGATTTATTGAGAATCTTGGCATTATTTTCATTAGTTTTAAAATGGATTCAAGCAAAGACTTGCTTAAGATCAGTAAACTGATCCCATCTAAATTATAATTGCTAAGTTCCTATGTTGAAAGTAGACATTGATTTGGTGCTCTCAAAGTGATGTTGACTTTTAGGAACCACATTGATGGACATAGGCTGAACCTACATATCTGCCAATGGTGTACCAATCACTGCTATAATCAAGTGCATCCATCTTGTTGCTTGTTGTCTTTTCTCATAACCTTTCCAGCATTACTGACTTTTCCAAGGAGTGGGTCTTCTCATAAAATATTCACAATATGATAAATTGAGCCTGAAGTGGAAATTATTTGTTTGTTTATGCCTGAGGTGGAAATAATTTCTTTTCTTTGCTGTACATGATGTTCTCAAGAACTCCTTCCCACAACAAAATGAAAACACCAATGCTCTTTCTTATCCTGGAAAAAAATTACATAGTACTTATTTGTTATATCCATACAGTTATGTATTTTGTCTCTACAGCAGGCAAAACATTTGAAAGAAATGAATTTTATTACAGTAATCATTCATAAATTTGCCTCAAGTTATTTATTTTTGTGCCTTTGAGTTAGTCTTGAATCCTGGTGACTGCAAATCCTTGCAGTTTTCTTGGAAAGGTTTAGAGAGAGTTCAGGGTCACCTAGCTGACTATGCCTAAGGCAGGACTGGAACTCCTGGTTTCTGGCCTTAATAGAAACATAGAAGTCTGACGGCAGAAAAAGACCTCATGGTCCATCTAGTTTGCCCTTATACTATTTTCTGTATTTTATCTTAGGATGGATATATGTTTATCCCAGGCATGTTTAAATTCAGTTACTGTGGATTTATCTACCACGTCTGCTGGAAGTTTGTTCCAAGGATCTACTACTCTTTCAGTAAAATAATATTTTCTCATGTTGCTTTTGATCTTTCCCCAACTAACTTCAGATTGTGTCCCCTTGATCTTGTGTTCACTTTCCTATTAAAAACACTTCCCTCCTGGACCTTATTTAACCCTTTAATATATTTAAATGTTTCGATCATGCCTTAATCAGTACACCAGACTGGCTCCTTGGCTTAAATTACTGAGTAGGATTTTTTAAAAAAATACATAGAAGATTGACGGCAGAAAAAGACCTCATGGTCCATCTAGTCTGCCTTTATACTATTTCCTGTATTTTATCTTAGGATGGATATCTGTTTATCCCAGGCATGTTTAAATTCAGTTACTGTGGATTTACCAACTACGTCTGCTGGAAGTTGGTTCCAAGCATCTATTCAGTAAAATAATATTTTCTCATGTTGCTTCTGATTTTCCCCCAACTAACCTCAGATTGTGCCGCCTTGTTCTTGTGTTCACTTTCCTATTAAAAACACTTCCTTCCAGAACCTTATTTAACCCTTTAACATACAAAAAATTTATGCTTGTATTCAGAGAATTAAAAGTATTCTTATTTTGAAAACCTGATATCAAATCAAAATCCCATATTGATTTGCAAGAGAGAATGTTATACTTTTGGAGGCATATATTCATGAGAATATAACACTGTAAAAACATTTCATGTAAATGAGAGTTGAACATTATAAGAATTTCAGGATGTTATGGCTTTCTGGATATTGTCTTGTAACTATACTACTATATTTAGATATATAAATGCTACTTCTTTAGTCTCTTGATATTGCTGTTTACTCCATTTTTCAGCCCTGGAATTATATTACAATATCATCATAAGATCTTGGCTTATTTAGCTTCTTTGGTAGGAACTTTTGTTTACAAAGTAAATTAGATATAACACATTTTGTCACTGTGTGTTTGTACACAGTTTTCATTTGTAAAATAATGAAGACGAGCTTTCTTGTAAGCATATTGCCCCAAAACAACCTAATTATAGAAGCAATAAAAAGCTGAAATTATGAAAAAAATCAGGTGCTTGATATTTTATTCACTCTATGTGCCAACTTGTAGTTTTTAAAAATGCAAATTCCAAATTCTAAGGCATTTATTTGTATACCATCTTTTATAAGCTAGAGGCTATATAAGGGCTCTGAGGCTATGCTTTATGGATAAATAGATTTTAAATATGACATGTCAAAATAGTTTCATCTCATTCTACAGTACAAATCAATCTACCTATGATTGCTCATAGAACTCAAACACCTGAGCTGACGTAGAGTTAGAATGAATTGAATCCCTGAATTTGAGAGAGAAATATCCAATACTTTGAAAGTACAGGCATAGGTTATTACATATATTTCAAAGTATGATAGGGAACAAAAATAAAGGCAACAAATCATTGGTGTGCAATAAAGGCTTCATTTTTTTAATGTGAGAAAAAACACATCTTAGATAAAATTTCTCAAGTGGCTAATGTATATATGTTGAGGTAGCTGATGGTTCCAGGAACCCTTTGTCTTTTGTAAAATATGTTGCATCTTCTCCTTTCCCACCGAGTTTGTTTCTTGCTTAACCTTGATCAAGGACTTTAGAATACAGTCCTATTGTTTGATTACTTTTATTGCTGTTCCTAAAAAAACTAGTTTTTGCACATCAAGGGCTTTAGCTCAAAGGAAAAACATTATTTTCTAAACCTAAACCCTAAAATTCTACCTAACAATGGTAGCATCAAGACATCTTCACAATATTGTTACCTCTGCTTTTGATGAATGAAAATGAAATATAGCACATGTATTCCTTAATTTTAAGCAAATAGTGTTCATTGAAACAGATGCATTTTTAAATTATTTATCATGTGTTGGGGCATGGGTTTAGATATTCTATCAGCCAATGTGTTCCCCAAATATAATGCAGATATGTTAATAATTTATTTTTCTCCCTGCTATTTTTAAAAATCCTCATAACATAGATAGGATAAAAAAGAAGAAAAACATTAAGGGAGTATAGTTTCAGGATAAATTGCAATTTTTAAATGCAATCTTTTACATCCTATTTCCATGATCACCACGTTAGCGACTTCTGTTGATTTCTACTGACACTGGCTTTTGTTTTGTAACATAGAGTTCCTCCTTAATTAAAGAAACTTTTCTTCAGAATTTGTACTATTAAGGCTGTCTTTTTAAACAGACCCATCCTAGAATACAGCTCATCTGTTTGGAACCCATACCACATTTCTGACATTAATACCCTCGAAAATGTCCAAAGATACTTCACCAGAAGAGCCCTTCACTCCTCTACCTGAAACAGAATACCCTACGAAACTAGACTTACAATATTGGGTCTTGAAAGCTTAGAACTACGATGCCTTAAACATGATCTAGGTATTGCCCACAAGATCATATGCTGCAATGTCCTGCCTATCAAAGACTACTTCAGCTTCAACCACAACAACACAAGAGCACACAACAGATTCAAGCTTAATATTAACCACTCCAAACTTGACTGTAAAAAATACGACTTTAGTAATCAAGTTGTTGAAGCGTGGAACTCATTACTGGACTCTGTAGTGTCATCCCCTAATCCCCAACACTTTACCCTTAGACTATCCACAGTTGACCTCTCCAGATTCCTAAGAGGTCAGTAAGGGGCGTACATAAGCGCACTAGAGTGCCTTCCGTTCCCTGTCCTATAGTCTCTTCTATATCTCATATATCTTCTCTACTACATCTCTATAAGCTTCATTGTGTATTATTGTGTATTGGACAAAACGTTTCGGCCTCCAGGAAGGACGTCTTCGTGACGTCAAAGCTCCGCTCATGGAATTCCCTATTGGGATTCCCCACCTCCTTTCCAGCCTCCAGATCGGCCGGAAACACCGCCGCTGATCGCAAAAACGGTGCTCCGCTGGGTGCCGCCGCCCGGCTGTAACCTTCTGAAACAGCCGGGCGCTTCTCGGTGGCCTCCGGAACCCGAACCCGAAAAGTTCGGGTTTGGGTTTGGGTTCGGGAGAACGCTGAGAAGCCCCCCAGCTGTTTTAAAAGGTGACAGCTGGGTGGCGGTGCCCAGCGGAGCGCCATTTTGAGATCTGCGGTGGGTTCATAAGCCGAAAAAAGTTCGTAAGAAGAGGCAAAAAATTTCCGAATCCCGGGTTCGTATCACTAGGGGTTCGTATCATGAGGGGTTCGTATCATGAGGTACCACTGTAGTTTGACAGTGTTGAGATAATTATTTGTTTAGCAGAGTGATGGCATTTGGGGAAAAACTGTTCTTGTGTCTAGTTGTTCTGGTATGCAATGCTCCATAGCAGTGATGGTGAATCTGTGGCATGGGTGCCACAGGTAGCACACAGAGCCATAACTGAGGGCATGCGAGGCATTGCCCTATGTCAGCTCCAGCGTGCATATGTGCGCTGGTCAGCTGATTTTTGGCCTTCTTTTCTGCCGTTTTCACCCTCCTGGGGATGGCGAAAAACAGCCCAATGGGCCAACCAAAAGTCCATAGGCTTCAGTGAGGCCTGTGCGCATGCACGGGGGGGCAGTGTGGGGGATTGTGCACATGAACGAGGCAGTCCAGGGGTTGTGTGCATGCATGGGGAGTGGGCATTGCATTATGGGTGTGAGCATGCACATGCACGCTATCGTGCGTGCACACATCTTTTTGGCATCCGAGCCAAAAAAGGTTCGCCATCACTGCTTTATAGTATCATTTTGAGGGTAGGCGTTGAAACAGTTTGTGTCCAGGATGTCCGGTGTCTGTAAATATTTTTAGAGCCTTCTTTTTGAATTGTGAAGTATACAGGTCCTCAATGGAAGGCAAGATGTAGGAATTTTCGGCAGTTCTAATTATCCTCTGAAGTCTGTGTCTGTCTTGTTGGGTTGCAGAACCAAACCAGATAGAGGTGCAGATGACAGACTCAATAATTACTCTGTAGTACTATATCAACAGTTCCTTGGGCAGTTTGAGCTTCCTGAATTTGGCTTAGAAAAAACATTCTTTGTTGTGCTGTTTTGATGACATTTTTGATGTTAGGTAACTATTTTAGGTCTTGAGGGTCTCTACTGTTAATATTTTGTTTTCTAGTGTTATAAGAGGTGGGGGTATGGACGGCTTTTTTCTAAAGTCTACCTACTTTGTTTCTACTAAAGTCCTAGGGCAATGATGGCGAACCTTTTTTCCTTCGTGTGCCGAAAGAGTGTGTGTGCCCACTATCGCGCATGCATGAGTGCCCACTCCCATAATTCAGTACCTGGGGAGGTCAAAAACAGCTTCTCTCACCCCTGGAGGCCCTTTGAAGTCCAGAAACAGCCTGTTTCCCAACTTCTGGTGGGCCCAATACGCTCATGTTTCACCCTCCCCAGGCTCCAAAGGCTTTCCTGGAGACAGGGAGGGTAAAAACGCCCTTCCCCATTGCCCTGGAAGCTGTCTGGAAGCCAAAAATGCCCTCCCAGAGCCTCTGTGAAAGCCAAAAACCAGCTGGTGGGCACATACATGCACATTGCAGCTGAGCTAGGGTAATGGCTCATGTGCCAGCAGATATGGCTCCGCATGCCACCTCTGGCACCTGTGCCATACGTTAACCTTCACTGTCCTAGTGTTTATGGCTAGTCAAATCTCCAGAAGTATAATGTTTCAGATGCCAAGTATGAAAGCAGAAAAGAGAGTTCTGGGCCAATGCTCCTTAGACCAGTGTTTTTCAACCAGTGTGCCGTGGCACACTAGTGTGCCGCGAGACATGGTCAGGTGTGCCGCGAAGCTCAGAGAGAGAAAGAAAACAAGAGAAAGAAAGAGAAAGAAAGAAAGAAAGAGAGAGAGAAAGCAAGCAAGAGAGAGAGAGAAAGAAAGAGAAAGAAAGAGAACAAGAGAGAAAGAAAGCAAGAGAAAGAAAGAGAGAGAGAGGGAGGGAAGGTGGGAGAGAGAAAGACATAGAGGGAGGTAGGGAGGTAGAGAGAAAGAGCAAAAAAGAGGAAGAAGGAAGAGAGAAAGGGATGGAGAGAGAAAAAAAGAGGGAGAGAAAGAGGGAGAGAGAAATAGAGCGAAAGGAAGAGAGAATTTTTTGTCCAAACTTTTTTTAGCCGCCCCCTCCCCTCAATGTGCCCCATGGTTTTGTAAATGTAAAAAATGTGCCGTGGCTCAAAAAAGGTTGAAAATCACTGCCTTAGACAATATCTGATTGGGTAGGATGGATAGAAACAACTCGGGAGAGATTGAATGAAATTCCTTGTTTCCCCCCAAATTGGGACTTCAGTATCTCCTGGGAATGAAGGAATACTTTTTATGAAGTAAGAAAACAATTTTAAAAAGTGATGCTACAGAAGACCCAGCTTCACACTGATAAATTATGGTTTAAAGTTACATGTGGAAGTCTTTGATGAATATGCTGCTTTGTCCTTTTTCAGTGTAATGATCAATTTATGGGTTTTCACTATTGATACTCTGTTATAAACAATTGCCTTTTTCCTTAAAACATGAACAATATAAACAACTTTTATCCAGTAGCATACCTCCATGGAAATAAGATCCTGGTAGGGCATTAGAAAGATGCCACAATAATCATGAATTGCTCCGATTTGACCCTCAGTTGAAGCTGGTTGATATTGTGTGGTACAGGAATAGTAGGGTAAGGTATCATTTATCCTCGGCTACAGAGGAGACAAAGCCAGGGGGCATAAGATAAAATTGTGGTTACCAGGTCATTCTGGTGTCACCATAAATAACCACAAAGGCTTTAATATGCAATATATAGAAGAAAACATTGTAAAAGTATATCCAAAATTATTACTGCTTCAGTTTTAATATGTATGTACTGCAAAGTTATGTCCATTATATCTGTGTGAGCTTGATGTTATATTAAAGTAAAAATCTCAAGCTTAAATGGACAATGCTAGTTTACAATTTTTTCACCAGCAGATGGAGCTCGTTGCCAGCTTAAAACCATGGTTTTTGGGGGGAAATGAAATGTATTTATTCACAAAATGATTTATAGAACAAAAAGTATCTGTTAACAGAATCTCCTTATAAAATATCACATGAAATGCCAGATAAAAATAGTCACTTACATTGTAACCAAAGAATTTGTCAGCAAAATGGCTCAGAGCACAATTTTTAAATATTCTTTTTAAAGCACAGAATTGGACCCTGCACAACATTGCTTTGTGCATAAATCTTATCTGCATACCAACTTGTGTTTTCTTCATTTGAAATTTTAGTAGCCCTATTTCAACTGAAAAGAAAAAAGAACTTCTGTTTTTTTCCAATTTAGTAATTAGGAATTAGAAATCCTTATTAATCTTTTGAATTCTTCCAGTAGAGCACAATGCAAATCCTCACTAATCCTCTGAGTTCTGCTAATATATCTCAATCTACCCTCTCCTTGTTTTTGTATTAAACCAAAATTATGTGACCAAATTATTAATATAGCTTGGCTATGATATAATAATATTATAATTGAAACATAATCCCTTGCAATTGTCATGATGGCATATCTAGCTCCTTTTCAGTCAACCCAGAAGATTGCCTACAAATCTTTAGAGCTTAGACCAAAAAGATTTCAATATTTTCTTGGAAAGTGCATAAGACGCCAGTGAATGGGATATGGGAATGTTCCATGTCTAGTAGAGGAAAGTTAACTATTATATTGTGTAGTAGTGGAAAGCTCCCAACACTAGCCACTAGCTGTATTCTCACACCAGTAGGGATTCAAATTTAAGTACAGTGGTACCTCATCTTACGAACGCCTCTTCTAACGAACTTTTCAAGATACGAACCCGGTGTTTAAGATTTTTTTGCCTCTTCTTCCGAACTATTTTCACCTTACGAACCCAAGCAGCTGCTGCTGGGATGAAGGGGTTTCTTTCCCCCCCCTTTTTTGAAGAAAGAAAAGGGAGGGGCAGCTTGGAGGAGTAAAGATTTTGCATGCTTGCAAAGGCACTGAAAGGGTGTCTTTTGAAAAAAGAAAAGGGAGGGGCGCCCCCCTTGCCTTTTTTCCTTCCCACTCACCCTTTAGCCTAGCCTTGCTTCTTCCACCCGCCCCCTTTAGCTGCTCCTCCCTGCCCTCTGTTCACCTCCCTTCTAAAGTTTGGGATTTTCCTGAAAGATTTGCACGCATTATTTGCTTTTACATTGATTCCTATGGGAAACATTGTTTCATCTTACGAACTTTTCACCTTACGAACCTCCTCCTGGAACCAATTAAGTTCATATGATGAGGTACCACTGTATTCCAGAAGTCTGTGAGAAACTAGCTAAGTAAAGATCCGAGGCTGTTTATTTTCTGGCCTACTCCCAAGCTCTGAACTACTCCAGTTTTTCATTCCATTTATGATGTCAGGAGAGATGGCGAAAAAGAAAAATGAAGAATGCTGGTTTCCCTTCCTAACTTAATCTGTTTTTTATCCTATGTCCTAGCAAGTATGCAGATGTGGCATTTCCCGTGACATTGCTTTACCACCCAATGGTTTTGAGTTGGTGCATTATTTCAGAGTTAAATTTTAATGGTGCTTGTTCTGAACACCACAATCATATTTGGCCAATAATTACACATAATAAAATTCTACAGATATATTTCCCTCTGAGTTGCACAGTAGGGTGTGGAGGGAGGGCTGGGGGGAAGCTCCAAACTCCATCCCCTGTAAGTGTCATTGTGTTCAAAAGACATTATATTACCTTGAAATATATTTTAATTTATTATTATTTTTTATCTTTATGTTTTTGTTCAGAAAAGCAGGGCAATTAATAAGTTCTTTAATATGCAAACACTTAGAAATTATTGCACATACTACTTAAATTAAATTAAATTTAGATATTTTAAGAAGTTAAGATATGGTAAATTTACACATTCGTAAAGAGGTAAAGCTTCTTTACAAATTTTCTAAATACAGTATAAGGTCTTGTAGGTGAACCTATGGCACTCTGTAGGCACTCGATCCGTCACCTAGCAGAGCTCTACCGCACATGTGCGTGGACCTCCCACTGGCCAGCTGATTTTCAGGTATCTGCTAGGCCTAAAAGGGGCATGGTGGGGTGCAGCGTCCCCCTGGCCTGTCTTTGGTCCCAGGAAACTTCGTGGAGGCTTGCTAGGCCCAAAATGGGATGCGGAGGTCATGCGCACATGGGCAAGGAGAGTGCGGGGGTCATGCATGCATGCACTGGGGGAGCAGGGGTATCTAATGTATGGGGTAGGGCACATGGGTGCGTGTATGTCACATGCGCATTGCATTATGGGTGCTGGCACACGTGTGCATGCTTTTGGCATGCAACAAGATGAAGGTTAGCCTTCACTAGTATAAGGCAAACATCTCTCCAGAGAGAAAACATCTTATTTCCTGGGAACAACAAGGAAAATACTCTTTTTTATTTGTCAGATAGGCCAGTCTTTCACAGAAGGATATCTTTGAAGTTAATAGCCAGACAGATTTGTGTAAAGAGAAGTAGTCGCACAGAAAGTCGTGTCTTAAGCTGCTTAGTGCTTTACAGATCAATAGTACTTTGGAAGGGTAGTGCAACAAGCTTTCTTTTTATAACATAAATCAGACAGAGCTTCAATAGTACAATATTGCCAACAGACAAAATGGGAAACTCTTTAAAAGCATTTAGGAAACCACCCAGTGCTATCATGGTTACCCAGGTACACTCAACATTGTCAGATTGTCAGATGGAGCACCTCAAATTTCTGTAGGATACAGCTTGTGGCTCTTAACCTGCTGTACCTTGAGGCTAATAACCCACCACACAGTTCAGAGTTTGAAATAATTATAAGAAAACTTTCTGCAGTTCCTTTAAAATCTTACCCAAAATATATGAACATTTTAAAATAAGTACAGTAGAGTTGATTATCCAACATAAACGGGCAGGCTGATGGTTGGATAGCTGAAAATGTCGGATAACCAAGGCAGGAAAAAAAAATAGGCCCTGGCTCCTGCAAACTACTAACAGCCAATGGGTGTTCTGTCCACCCCTCGCACACTCTTTCCTTCCCTCCTCTGCTTGCCCAAGACACTGCCACTGCCAGCACAAACATTTCCTAATGGTGTGGTCCCTGCTGCCCTCCGTTTGGCTCCTCCCAGCTCGCCCACCCACCTGGTTCCTCTCAGCCTCCTCCTGCCTGGAAGATGAGATGAGATGAACACATTTCCAAGCTTCCCTTTCCTCTCTCCACCCCTGTGCTTTGTTTCCAAAGCTCCTCCTCTCCTTACAAGTTGGATTTTTTTTTTCAGAAAGGGGGTCATATTTCAGTGAACTTTCTAAGAAAACTATCCAAATAATGGGGGGGAGTGAGAGGAAGGGGGGGGATTTTCTCCAAACAGAAGAGAACCCAGAGATTTGCTTGTTGATTCCTTTTCTATGTCATGGCAAGTCCAATAGCCCCCCCCCCCCAAAAGAAGGAAATAAAATTCTTTCCCGTTTCTGATTAGCTGAAGAGGAAAATTGCATTTCTTCCCTGTCACGGCTGCCATGTTTGGGGGCATGTCGGGGTGCAGAAATGGCTACAGCCACACCCCCAAGCAGCCACGTCGTCGGATGATGCGGAGTGTCGGATATCCGAAGGACAGATAACTGAGACTCTACTGTATAAGAAACCTTACTGTGAAATATGTTGTGGATTACAAAAGAACATAGTAAGAGGAGACCTTGAAGATTGAAGCTGTTAATATAGCTCTGTACTAAATCCTACAACATCTTGAATCTCCAAAGACCTATGCAAAAGTCCTCTTTGTAGACTTTTGTATAGGAATTTGTTTTTGGTGCATATGCTCTCAGTGTACATAAAAGAAAATATGTATTTGTCAAGAAACAAGAGGTACAACACTTAACGATTGTCATAGGGGTCAAATAAGCAATGAAGAAACAATCAATATTAATAAAAATCTTAGGATACAAGCAACAAGTTAAAGTCATACAGTCCTAAGTGGGAGGAAATGGGTGATAGGAATGATGAGAAAAAACTAGTACTAATAGTAGCGCAGATTTAGTAAATAGTTTGACAGTGTTGAGGAAATTATTTGTTTAGCAGAGTGATGATGTTTGGGAAAAAAACTGTTCTTGTGTCTAGTTGTCTTGTGTGCGGTGCTTTATAACAACGTTTTAACGAGTTGAAACGAGTTGAAACAGTTTATGTCTAGGATGCGAGGGATCAATAAATATTTTCACAGCCCTCTTTTTGACTCGTGCAGTATACAGGTCCTCAAGAGAAGGCAGGTTGGCAGCAATTGTTTTTTTCTGCAGTTCTGATTATCTTCTGAAGTCTTTGTCGGTCTTGTTCGGCTGCAGAACCAAATCAGACAGTTATAGAGATGCAGATGACAGACTCAATGATTCCTCTGTAGAACTGTATCAGCAGTTCCTTGGGCAGTTTGAGCTTCCTAAGTTGGCGTAGAAAGAACAGTAAGAGTAGACTCTGCACTGTTTCTCACAATGACTAGCCAGATGCTTCTAAATATTTCTCATGTGGGAGATGGAAACATATTCTTCTACCTCTATTATTCTCCTAGAACTGCCATTTGGAGAGAGATTCTATTGAATCTTTAAAACGGATAGTACTTGATCAATCTGACTTCAGTGATTTTATCAAACTCCCTTATTTTTCTTAATTATCATTTATACCCTCTTGCCTTGAACAGACCAGGCTATAATTTCACCTATTTCCACTCCCTTGTTAAAAACTGGTATAAGATTGGCTTTCTTCCAGTCCTCTGGCAATGAGGCCATATTAAGAACAGGTTTCATTTTTTTCCTGTGAGATATATAGGATTATTTGCCTATGCAAAAGGGACTGAAACATTTTTAAAAATTTAGTATGAGATAGTATTTGGAAATAGCTTTGGCAGATTCTTCCCTAAGTCCCTCTCTGGAGTATAAAATCAAGGAAGAGATTGCAAAATTTTGTTACTCTAACCAATCTCAATAAAAGTCGATTTCCTGGCCTGGTCTACCTAGCAGGACTGAAAGTATTCTTTCAATTATGTATGTAGGTATGTATGTATGTATGTAATGTATTTATGATTGTCCTTGCCATTCTGTGAATTCTTATGCTGCTGTTCAGTGCCTTTTCCAAATTAAGCAGTAGGAACAGCACTAATCTGTGCTTGCTTTATTCTTTAAAGTAGAGGAAAGGAAAATGGGCAGTGAGAAAGCGAGACCATTGATAACAACATACTGAATTTGAAAATGGCATTGCTGTGAGTTTGGCGGAGCCTAGGGGAAGAACCTTCTCTGTGGCGGCCCCAGCCCTCTGGAATCAGCTCCCTCCAGAGATCCGCATTGCCCCCACCCTCCTCGGCTTCCGCAAGAGTCTCAAGGCCCACTTGCCAGGCCTGTGGCCATTAGATCTAGACCCCCTGACTATTAAACATGATGTATGGTTGTGATTGAATTGGTTGATTGATTTTAATATATTGGGTTTTTAGCTTGTAGTTTTTAACTAATTAGATTTGTTTGTACGCATTGTTTTATATTGTATCTTGTGAGCCGCCCCAAGTCTTCGGAGAAGGGCGGCAAACAAATCTAATAAATAAATATATAAATAATAATTCCTCAGCCAGTCAAGACGTTTCAGCTAGTATTTCTCAGTACAATTGGTACAGTTGCTTAATGTTACATGCTGGTTTGTCTTGCTGTTTTCTTCAGGATATACAGTGGTACCTCATCATACGAACTTAATTGGTTCCAGGAGGAGGTTCGCGAGGTGAAAAGTTCGTAAGATGAAACAATGTTTCCCATAGGAATCAATGTAAAAGCAAATAATGCGTGCAAATCCTTCAGGAAAATCTCAAACTTTAGAAGGGAGGCGAACAGAGGGCAGGGAGGAGCAGCTAAAGGGGGCGGGTGGAAGAAGCAAGGCTAGGCTAAAGGGTGAGTGGGAAGGAAGAAAGGCAAGGGGGGCGCCCCTCCCTTTTCTTTCTTCAAAAGACACCCTTGCAGTGCCTTTGCAAGCACGTTGTTCTCTGCAAAATCTTTCCTCCCCCAAGCTGCCCCTCCCTTTTCTTTCTTAAAAAGACACCCTTTCAGTGCCTTTGCAAGCACGTTGTTCTCTGCAAAATCTTTCCTCCAAGCTGCCCCTCCCTTTTCTTTCTTAAAAAGACACCCTTTCAGTGCCTTTGCAAGCACGTTGTTCTCTGCAAAATCTTTCCTACTCCAAGCAGCCCCTCCCTTTTCTTTCTTCAAAAAAGGGGAAAAAAAGAAACCCCTTCATCCCAGCAGCAGCTGCTTGGGTTCGTAAGGTGAAAATAGTTCGGAAGAAGAGGCAAAAAAATCTTAAACACCGGGTTCGTATCTTGAAATGTTCGTGAGAAGAGGTGTTCGTAAGATGAGGTACCACTGTACTGTGGCACTACAGCATTATTCATCACAGCAGAATGCACACAAGTGTTCTAAGCATTCTCACCTGCAGAATTCTTATATGCAAAGTGACACAGGGAAACTGTCACCTTCTGAGTTGTTCTATCAGTTCAGCAATTGGAGTTTAAAGAGTGGAGGCTGAAACAAATGCCTAATAGTTGCTTGCTTGCTTGCTTAACAAAATGGAATCATTTCAGTGGTACCTTGATTACTGTCAAAGAGTTTACTTATGAATAAGAATGGAAGTAAATAGTTGATTACTTTCATAGTAAGAGGGCTCCTAACAACCTATAAGTAGAAGAAACAAATGTGACACTTTGCAACTTTTTGTTATGTAGCATAGAATAATCCAGCTTGCCTTCCTATGAGATCAAAGACATTCTGGGTTAAAGACATGCCAACTTATTCACAAACTGAATAGTTTTTAGTACATTAGATTGTTTTCTCGCAACTAGATATTGTTCACTTTTGGATCAATCTGTTTAGCATACTGACAGGTCATATATTTCTGGCTCAGTACTGCTATTCATTATGGCTCAAAAATGTAACAAATGCCCAGTATTACATGATAAACAAGATCCTGGACTCTGTACTACATCTGAAAATGTTGAACCTATCGTTCCTTCAGCTGCTACCAAATCTCTGCCACTTTCCTCACATGTAGCATCCACAAAGGTTAAGGTAAGAATATATTCTTTAAAAGACAATACAGTGTTCCCTCGATTTTCGCGGGTTCGAACTTCGCAAAAAGTCTATACCACGGTTTTTCAAAAATATTAATTAAAAAATACTTTGCAGTTTTTTCCCCCTATAACAAGGTTTCTCCCACCCGATGACGTCATATGTCATCGTCAAACTTTTATCCGCCTTTAATAAATATATTTTTTAATAAACTTTAATAAATAAACATGATGAGTAATAATCTAAATGGTTGCTAAGGGAATGGGAAATTGCAATTTAGGGATTTAAAGTGTTTAGGGAAGGCTTCTGATACTGTTCATAGCCAAAAATAGTGTATTTACTTCCGCATCTCTACTTCGCGGAAATTCGACTTTCGCGGGCGGTCTCGGAACGCATCCTCTGCAAAAACTGAGGGAACACTGTACTTCTTTTCGTTTTTTACTCTCTCTTTTTTTGGTGTTGGCAAGAGGCTGACAGATTATATTGTTATTTTAGCAGGCAAAGCAGTTTGCTTTCCATCCATTGCTTGTGACCTTGACCAATATATTCCACAATAACCTGGAGTGGTAAAAAGAAATTTTTCCATTGATTTATAAACTGTTTTTTTTTGGATTCTTGTGGTTTTTTAAAATGATATTCTTAGGTAGTTCATTTGCTATTGTTACTCTAACAAATTGGCAGAAAATTATTAATTCAAAATATTTTTTATTAAGTATGTTCTGATATTTTTCTCCCTTTTCAGGGAGAAAGAATAAATGCCAGTGAAAGCATTGAATATTCATGTTTAGTTGAATAAGCCAAAAATCTGGATCCACACAAAGACATTGAATCATAACATTTAGTTTTCATCTATACTGATTAGGTTCATAGATTGTGAAGAGTCAGCACAATAGAACCTACATAGTCAAACATGGTATCCTAGTTCTGAGGGTGTCTGCTTTAAAGAAATTAGGATGTCAGAAATAACCATATAGGATTAAGGTAATGCCCGTAATTCTAATGTGAACATGAGTAGCAGATACAGCCACTAATGTGTACATATGCATACTGTAAATAAGTTAAAAATGACATTTTTTTTTGCTTGTTTATAGTAATACTTGTGTTAAATCTAGTAGCGGTATCCATTAGTCAAATAAACATGCTGGCAAAATTTGAACCCTCTGAAGAATAGATTTTTAAGACTACTGTATTAGCATCTTAGTTTTGGGGGGAGGAAAATAGAGGGGGGGAAATCTGCCTACCAGGTATTCATCTGGCTAGCGTCCTTAGTCTGGTCAGCTTCAGCACATTATTTTATCCCCTGGTTAAGGCTTAAAAAAACCCTTAATGGAGAGAGTAACAATGAAAGAACCTGCAAGCGGGTAAGAGCTGGGAACATCGTTAGCACCTTGTTAGGGCTGGAAAGAAACTTATTCTGAGCAAGTAGAGCAATGAAAAAAAGCCTTCAAAGACTTAGGGCTGGACAAACATTATTTGCAGAGAGTATCTATCTATCTATCTATCTATCTATCTATCTATCTATCTATCTATCTATCTATCTATTTATCTATCTTTTTATTTATTTGACTTCTATGCCACCCGTAGGACTCAGGACGGCTTACAATAATATAAAACAATACAATATAATAGGAAGAAGTCTATTAAAATTAAACACACTAAAATTATAAACCATAAAATCCCATAATACAAATTTACGCTCAATCCAATCGACCTAACACATACCTATCCAGTCAATGCAATTTGGCCATAAAAGATGATAATATTCATGGCCCCCAGACCTGCCAGGAAAGCCAGGTCTTCACGGCCTTTCGAAAGACCAATAGGGTAGTACGAACATTGAAGGGGAGTTGATTCCATAGAGCCGGAGCAGCTACAGAGAAGGCCCTCCATCGCGGCCCTACCAACCCTCATTGTTTAGTTGATGGGACCTGGAAAAGGCCAAATTTGTGCGATCTTATTGGTCTTCGGGAGGTATGGGGTAGGAGACGGTCCCAAAGATAGTCTGGCCTTAAGCAATGAAAAATCGTGCAAGGTAAGAGCTGGGAAGATAATTAGTTAGGGCTCTTTTAGTGAGGAAAAAGGTGCATCTTATTCTCTGAAAAATAAGGTAATTTTCAGATGAATGAAAATAGACTAATAGTAGACATAGGAAAAAATTCACCATTCCATTTTATGGGCTTACATTTGAACCTGACATAGCAATAGCACTTAGACATATACTGCTTCAACAGTGCTTTAAGCCCTCTCTAACTGGTTTACAGAGTGAGCATATTGCCCCCGAGAATCTGGGTCCTCATTTTACTGACCTTGGAAGAATAAAAGGTTGAGTCAAACATGAGCTGGTGATAATCGAACTGCAAAACTGCTGGTAGCTGGCAGTCTGCAGAAGTATCCTGAAGTACTGCATTCTAACTACTGCACCACCATGGCTTTTAAAAAATAAAAACTGTTATTTAGCAAACTCTAGTCCCATTCATAGACTGAAATGAATTATAATTTATGGATTAAAATATATAATACCCAATATTTAAATATTTCATAAAATAGCTACTGTTATAATATCATAATACATAAACATTATTAACTTGCATTCTTACATTTCTCATTCAATATGGCCAGCAACATGTTACATATACAGACTTTAAAAATATTTATCGTATACATGTTGATGAAGTATGCATTATAAATTCTGTTGCCTACCTACTAGAAATAGAAATCTTGTTATCTTTTAAAATACCTTTTAAAAGTTGCATATTTATTTCTGTTTCAATTTATGGAAGGATAGGATTTAGTCTAACACAGATAATGTAGGTTTAATTGCTTAAAAGTACATTTTCTCCTCTATTGTACCAAAAGCTGATCCGGATAAATTCAGCCCGTACTTTTTTATTGAGATAACTTGTTTTTTAATCTTTTGTTTTTAATTTTTCAGTAGAGGATATGATGCTAAATCAGAAGCACAAGTCTCTATATGGTTTTTCAAATAGAAAATATTTTTAGAATTTAATAGATTTTGTAGCATTCACATTTAATTTTTAAAGTATTATCTCTATAAAATAAATTACAGATAGTATAAAAGCAGCCTAAGTATGCCATTCTTATCCAGGTTGTGTGTAAACGTGTATGTAAATAAATAGATTAAAATGAAAGGTTTTGCTAGTTTATAGTAATACTTGTATTGAATCTAGTGATGGTATCCACTGGTCAAATAAACATTTCTGGCCAAAATGGAGCCCTCAGAACTCCCCCCATATCTGTTCCAAATATTTGAAGGACTTAGCAGGGAAATACTTTGAAGGACTTATTTGAGAAATAAAGGAGAAATTCTGTTGCATGGCTACTATATTGAAAGAAAACTAGGGATAACTATAAATCAGTTCTATACAGATAAATGTAGTAAGATTGATTGAAAAGAATATCCATTTTGTTCAATTTTATTATCCTTTTCTTTCCTACAGTAACTTTAGGAAGAGATCTTGGTCATCTCATCTATTTGTAAATAGTCATTTCAAAAACTTGTTCATTATTAATAATAACATATTCTACTTGTAGTATATATGATATATTCAGTCAATTTCAGTTTAAAGCTTATTTGTACAAAGTAATATATAAAATTAAACTGAGAAACTGATCTGGGAAATGCTTTGGGGAAATGGTGGCAAATTGGCAGTGCCATTTAAATAAAAATGTAAACTAATTAATTATAAATCTTTGTTTTAACAATTTATCAAGATCAAACTATTAAGTTAATTCGGTTTACAAATCGGGAAGGCAACTTGATGTTAAATTTCATGCTATGATATTAAGTGAGCTAGTTTGCAATAAATAACTAGCAATTTTTATGAGTAGATTTTTTTTAGCTTTGTGAGTCAAAAATTTCATTGTGTTATAATAATCAAGTTTTGTGTATCTTCCTCCATTGTTCTTAAATTGTAGTCTTAAGAGTTTGTTAGATTAAGCACATTGTGTCTTAATTTGCATCATGATTAATGCCATATTGATATGTCTAACCTATTTTTGGGCATTGAATAACTTGTCTGCAAAAATTATTTAAAAGGCTGCAAATTTTATTGGACCACAAGCAGTCAAAGTTTATATGTAATCTGCCCTTCTCTTTCTCAACTTTTGTTGATAAATAACAATATAACATTTCTCAAACAAACGTGTGGGTTGATATTTACAAGATTGTCTTTGGATCTCATAGAATCCTTGGACATTCTTAGAAAATGAGATCAGATCAGCCCGGTCAAGGGGAGTGTGGAAGGCAAGGATGAGCTTAAATTGTAGAAGAGATGGTATTGTGCAATCTTATCCATTTTATTTCAGATTGAGGTTTTGTGCCGTTATAGCAGTCATTTTGTGAATGTATTTCATGGAGCTATTTAGAGCACTGACAACATACAACATTTCAAAAGTACTTCTAGTTCAAAAGCTCTACTACTCAATTTAAACTTAAATGATGGAGTTTATGTGGCATGTCCAGAATTGTAATGAATTACTGCCTTTGTAGAGAGACAGTTTTTTAAGATTATGCTATCAGTTTCTTCCATAATGTCTGTGCAAAGGTAATACTGGAAAGAAGGACTCAATTTCTTTCAGTAAATAAACTGGCTCCCTGTTTGCTCTGCATAGTCATTTTGATTTCTGGGAAAATATTGGTGAAATCTATGATTTAAGTATATTTTACAGTAAGAAGGTAAATACTGTAAAATAAAGTGGTGGATTAAATTAGGCTTGCCCCACAATTGGCCTCTCCTCTCCTATTCCTCTTCTCTCCCTCAGGTTAGCCCCATTGATCCTCTCATATCCCCATCTCTCCCTCAGGCCTGATTCAAAGAATCTTTTCTATCTTATCCCCTTCTCTCACTTTCAGGGGGAGTAGAATATCTGACTCCCTAGCATGGAGTAGCATGTCTAAACTCCCAGCCCACAGGCCAAATGAGTCATGTGCTGGCCACACCTACTGGCAATTGGAACATAATTCTTTTTAGGTGGGGAGGGGGAGTAGAATGTCTTATCTCCTTAGCATCAAAGCATGTTAAACATTGTATAAGAATTACTAATAATCTGATGGTAATTTCAAAAAATCCTTCTTAGCGAGCACCTAGAAGTCAATTCGGAACTTACGTGCCGAATTTCAGGTTTGTAGGTTTTTCAGTTCTGGAGATTTTATGATGAGGGAGTGAATTTGGCTTTTATATATATAGGAATATCAACATTTGTAGTTAATTTGTAATTTATAATAATCATATATTTATTTTTTCTTTGTTCAGTTATTTGACCAAGTTATAAACATTAAAAAAAAGGCACTACAAAACAGTAAGTTCACAAAAATATCTGTATCTGTTGAAAAAGAAAAAAAAAACCCTAAAAGGCAGGTAGGATGTTTACATGAAATGAATTGACTTGCTTTACTTTATAGTATTTTATTTGAGTGGGACTTGGGGTATTAGGGTTGAACATTCCAAGTTCAACTATCAATTGGAACAATTTATTTACTGTTTCCTCTGTCCACAAATAAATGATTTGATTGTCCAATTTTACAATGTAAGCAGAAAACATTTTCTTGCGTTATGATGCATTATTATAAATCAATATAAAGGACTTTTATTGGATATTAGAATTTTTGCATATTTGGCACAGATATTCTTTCAAAGCTGCTGTTTTTAATAGCTAACAGTTGGCTTTTAGGAACATTATCTTCTCAGCATTTTGAATATTTTTTGTGACTCGAGTCTGAGAATGAGTGCCATCTGGAAACGTCCTGAAAAACTATTCTGCTTTCTCATACTATTGATATGAAATAGGTAGTTTAGAGTAAAAAGCAAATTCTTTTTAGAGATAGCACAGGTGTGGTTTCAGAGATAGAAATTAATCTCCCTATTTTAGGAATTCTGAGATTACTTGAGAAGAACAAAATTCCTTTTGAAGTTTAGATCTTTTTTCTTGCAATCTGCAGCATTGACAGCTAATGATTCCTTTAACGTCTCCTTTTCTCTTCATAAGAAGAGAACTTCATAATCCAACTGAGGTTGATACAGAATAACCTAAGTCAGTGATGGCGAATCTTTTTAGGTTTGCATGCCAAAAGTGGGGGAGCACAGGGGGTTGCATGCATACCCACACCCATAATTCCATGTGCCCCCATGCATGTGTGTGTGTGAGTCCCCTCCCATTCCCGGCACCCTATGCTTTTTTTTCCCTTGCTCTCCCTGGGCTTCAGAGCCTTTCTTGAAGCCTGGGGAAGGTGAAAATGGCCTTCCCCCCAGGCCCTCTTGAGACACAAAATGGCCCATTTGCCAACTTCCAGTTTAACTGGAAGTTCCTTTCCCCCCCTCTTTCTTCCCCCAGACTTCAGAGCCTTTCTAGAAGTCTGGGGAGGGCAGAAACGGCCTCCCTCCCCCCAGAGGCCCTTTGGAGGCCCAAAATGGCCCATTTCAAGTTGAAGTCCTTCATTTAATCCACTGCCCATATATCCAAAAAACTATTCAATAAATTTCTGGTTTATACCAGGCAGTTAGTGTTCTACCCCTTCCCACAACACACACAAACACAAATTGTTTTCTGGGTTGATGTCCTTTAAGCAGTTAGTATGAGAAGGCAGCTAATTGTTGCTAGGAAGTAAATTAATATATGTTTCCCAACTTGTTCCTTTCTTATGAGGAAAAATATATGAGCAAATGCAATGTTAAAAGTCAAGAAGAATGTTGTGATTCATATCTGCTAACCTAGTTTGACTTCTTTATACAAACTGTTTTTATTTCAAATCTTCAATCAGCTAGAATTTTTTATTCACAAGCTACTTAAGAATGTAATAAGATGTAATATTGAAGTATGTACATAAGCAGGATTGTGGCTGTACAAAGCTTTTGAGTTCAATCATTTCCTTTAGCTGTTTCTCCCACACCCACCTTCTGTACTGTTAGAATAAAAGTTCTTGTCAGCCATTCAAGGAAGACAGAATAGAAAATAGATGTCACAAGGATTATTGTAATTCTATTCCTTCACGATGTATTGACAGAGTTTTGAAAGACTGACATAGACTACCTTTACACTAAAGTGAATCAAGACAGAACAATCTGGCATTTCTTTCTGACTTCATCCTGCCTTTCAGGCCTTACTTAACAGAGACTGAATATTGAATACCTTCTTCAAGTACAACCTCTACCTCAGTGGTCCCCAACCTTTGCGGCTTAAAGGCCCGGCTGTGGGGTCGATGGGAACTGGGCCCCATGAGCAGTGGGGCAGTGCATATGTGTGTGTGATCCTGCAAATTGTGCAAGTCGAGTTGCACGCATGCATATCAATCCTCTGCTTGTGCAAGTTAAGCTGTGCTTGCGCACCAGCCTACTGCTGGTGCAACCCGGTTGCAAATATGCCACAGCCTGGCAGTGGACCATGCCCTAAGGCTTGTGGATCCTGCTCTATCTTATCAATTTGTGTGCTAGACTGATCACTTCCAAAACTCATTAAGATGCAATTCCTGGTTTACAAGTAATAATCTGGTGTTTATTAAAAGGAAACTGAATTGTGGTTCATTCCTCATCTTGGATATTTAGGAGAATTGCATAGATATATGCACATATTCCAAACCAGTTTTCTCAGAAAGTGCAAACTTTTGGTTGCTAATTTAGTTTATTGGTTTGGACAGAATACTACATTTTTTATTTTTTAAAATACTGTTTATCTGAGTCAATTTTAAGTGTTCCTGACTCTCTTAATAAGAACCCAATGCAAAAAGAGTCGACAGACATGGACGCATATAATTTATACAAAGCTAAAGCAAACCATTATTATCAATGAATCATAATAATTGCCACTACCAATTATTGTTGACAATTGTCAATTGTATTACCAACACATTTGTTTTTGTATTTTTTTCTCTGACAATTTTGTTTATTTATGCCTTGAGCAGAATTTTATAAACACCAACAAAGGATGTGTTTTTTGAAAGATGTCAGATTTCATCTGCCCTGTTTGATTTACATTTTGCTGTCTTTTCTGATGCCTGTAAGGCTTTTATTATAATGCTGTCTTTACTATCTTAGAACAAATTTGTTTACCTTGTCTTTATTATTTCATTAAATGAAGTGAATTATTTCATATGACTAAACTATTAATATATATTGCATAAAGTATACATTATAAATATTTCCCTTTTTCTAGACAATTTTTAGGTCAGAAAATTGAGGTGTATTGTTCTATATCTAACTGGTTATAACTGATATGTTTGCTCACACATCAAAGCAATCTGTTTCATGTATTTGCTAGAAATTTTGACAGCCGCTGTTGTGGTTCATCTTAAAATTAGCAAATTCTCGCTTGTCAACATTTCTGCTTTCTAGTTTTAAAAAATACTTAACTAGGTAAATATTAATATCTTAAAAGGCAGTAAATATATATATTAAAGCAACTAGGCTAAATATGAGGGTTAAGGGTGTATTCCAGTCATCTGTTCTACAGACAACAGTTAAGATTTGGAATACTGTGTTCAGTTCTAGAGACTTCACCTACAAAAAAAATATTACAGTAATAAAATTGAAGGGGTTCAAAGACGGGCTACAAAAATGATGGAAGGTCTTAAGCATAAAATTTATCAGGAAAGACTTAAAGAATTCAATCTGTATAGTCTGGAGGACAGAGGGGAAAGGGGGGACATGATCAAAACATTTAAATATGTTAAAGGGTTAAATAAGGTTCAGGAGGGAAGTGTTTTTAATAGGAAAGTGAACACAAGAACAAGGGGGCACAATCTGAGGTTGGTTGGGGGAAAAATCAGAAGCGACATGAGAAAATATTATTTTATTGAAAGAGTAGTAGATGCTTTAAACAAACTTCCAGCAAACGTGGTTGGTAAATCCACAGTAACTGAATTTTAACATGCCTGGGATAAATATATATCCATCCTAAGATAAAATACAGGAAATAGTATAAGGGTAGACTAAATGGACCATGAGGTCTTTTTATGCTGTAAATCTTCTATGTTTCTGTTTCTAAGAAATAGATGCTTAATGAATGTAATATTAATGCATTATTTGAAGTAGTTTGGGGAAGATAATCTTTCACCTTTAATTATGTGAGAATGAGTTATTTAGCTGCTAATTATTCCTATAATTCATGTACATGAAAAAGGCCCGTTGTTTTGGCATTACTAAGGTGCATGAAATATTCTGATCAGGCCAACATCTGGAAGACCTAGAAGCAAAATTTCCACTATTTAAGCAGGAACACTCATATATTAAAGTGTAAGAAAGATCTCCCAAAAGTAAGGTCTGAAAGAAGTTAATCAAAATTAAATTTGCCAATACATATAGTGAGTAGAATCCAACAACATCTAAAAAATTAGCAATCTACAGCACTTCCAAATAAAATACGGTATTTTTCGGAGTATAAAATGTACCGGAGTATAAGATGCACCTTAGTTTCGTGGGAGGAAAATAGAGGGGGGGGGAATCTACCTATCAGGTATTTATCTAGCTAGCACCCTTAGTCTGTTCAGCTTCAGCACATTATTTTATCTCCTGGTTTAGGGCTGAAAAAGCCTTTTTCAGAGGTAGTAGGAATGAAAGCAAGCCTGCAAAGACTTAGGGCAGAAAAAACTGCAAGCCAGGAAGATCATTAGCACTGCATTATAGCTGAAAAGCACTTCTTTTTCAGAGGGAGTAGGAATGAAAACAAGCCTGCATAGATTAAGGGCTGGAAAAAAGCCTTTAGAGGGAATAAGAAGCCAGGAAGATTGTTAGCACATAGTTGGGGGGGGGGGGGAAGCTTCATAAAAGCTACATTCGAAGTATAAGACACACCCAAATTTTCAGCCTCCCTTAGGGAGGAAAAAGGTGCATTTTATGCTCCACAAAATAAGATATTTGCAATATTCTACTTTCTTGCATTTTTACACAAAAGTTTTCTTTTGGAACTCATGCTCAAATTCCTAGTTTTCAGTACAGGTCTGCATTTCGTTTACATATACTGTACTGTAATTCCATTGTTCTTTGCCTTTTATATGGCTTCTTTCTTCTGAATACATTACTGTTCAGTTTGTATTGTGCTCTTCAGTTCAATCTATCAGAATGAATGCTACAAGTAGACCACATACTCTTGGAGAGTTCTGTAACCTTTATGTCCCATTTAAACCATTGCCTAGTTTTGTTGTGATGGAAAAGTGCCAAGAAAGATACAAAATAGAAAGATGAAATTAAAATATATGTAATTTCACTTAATAAAATACATTTTAGTTTTTTAAAAGAAAAAAAAGCGTTCTAGAATGAGACTATTTTGGTAATATAGGAAAAACATTTTATTTTTTAATAGTCTGTCATTTGTAGCAAAACTATTCAAAAATATTAATGATTTTAGACAAAAAGTGAGGCCAAGAAACCATTTTCTGTTGGACTATTTCTTCTTCTCTTTGTTTCCTAGGATAAAAAAGAGAGAGTTTCTAGGTTTGATACTATTCGACATTCCATTGCTGGTATAATAAGATCACCAAAGTCTATGTTAGGCTCTTCATCGGTAACTGGGCAGGTAATGTATTCTTGTCTTTATTAAGAAAAAAATGCTTTCACAATTTTCTGAATAATTTTCTGTTATTTGCTGCAGGATGATTTATTTGATTAATGTTTATAATACTTCCCATATTGAGAATGGTATTTCCTAACAGTCTGCAGTTGATGCCCACTGCTAAAGAATTCAAACATTTGAACTGCCAAAGTACAGGTGCACAGATTGTATGCAAAAGAGATTGGCTCATTAATGGTCACGAGACGTGACAGCCACCAAATAGGAAGAAGCAGAGAAAAATCAGCAGGAATTGAATTGTAGTTTCAAGGAAGAGAAAGGGAAAAAAGACCTCACTGGCGATAGAACAGCACGAAAACAATTGAGCATGAAAGCGAAGGTGACTGTGGACTGTTAAAGTGGCAGATGTAAATCAGAGAAGAAAGAGTTGAAGCAAGCGGTGTGAACGGATCAAGTAGGATAAGAGGAACGCTAATAGAAGATTGGAAACAAATTAGAAGAAAATACTATACCCAGATCCCAAAATGGATATCTCCAATGCCACAATGTATTTAATTTGGACAAAAAAGTCACCTATAACCAACTATTGGATGATCAAAACAATTTAAAAACAAGAGAGAATTTGGCATTCATTGGAATAAATATCAATTGGTGGCATTACTGTCAAATTCAGTTCAAACCAAAAAAGGGTTTAATACAATTTGGCTTTCAAAATGAGTATCAGGAATTGGATAAAAATTTATTGGGACTGGAAGAAAAAATGATCACAAAACTATACAATTGGCTATTCAATTTTAGGATGTAGAAAGAAAGGGTTAAAGAGGTGATGGTAAAGTGGGCACAAAATTTCAGATACTGTATTGATCTAAACTGCTAGGAGAAAACCTAGGAATGAAATCTCAAATTGACCATGGCAGTCTCATACAAAGAGAATGCCTACAAAATGTTCTATCAACATTTTTGGCTTCCCCCCAAAAAATGTCACCCAAGTGCTGGAAATGGAAAAAATAACTGGGCATGTACTACCACACGTGGTGGATGTGCCCAGAAGCCAGGTCTTATTGGAGAAAAAATCAGAAATGTTTACAGAAATTATAACACAAAACATAGATCTTAAACCAGAAATGTTTCTTCTAGGTATCATGGATGGAGAAATAAATTAAAAACAATCAATACCTGGTTATACATCTATTAAGAGTGGGAAGGATTACTTATGCCCTATATGAAGAAAAAAACCAGTTCTTTCTAACCTAATGATTGTAAACAAGATTTTAGAATGCGCCAAAATGAACAGGCTAACGATGCATATAAAAGAGAAGGAGGAAACTGACTTTTATAAAATATGGGATATTCAAAATTCAAAAAAGAAAGCTGTGTTATATATGCAAAAAGAATAGAATAAGGTTATTAAAGGAAATAATAAATGCAAATTATCAAACATAAGAGAATATTAAAAACGTAAAGAAATATAAAGATATGATGGTCTGCATAGCCAAAATTAATGGTAAATTGTGTGATGTGTTAACCTATGAGGTTCGTCAAGTTTGTATTGTTGGTTTATGAGTTTGTTTTGTTTGTTTATATATCTGTTTATACATATATGTTTGGTTTGTTGTTTTTCTATATTTTGTACTTGTGTGTTATATATGTAACTTTTAAAGATCATTTAATAAAAACTATTTTTAAAAAAATAATAGTATTTCCTGGCAGTCTGTAATTGATGAAACCCACCGCTAAAGAATTCAAACATTTGAACTCCCAAAGTACAGATGCACATTAATTTAATAAGCAAAGTTTGGATTATAAATATATATATATAAATTGATTGTATTGTGATTAAGCAAATCATAAAATTTCAAGTCTAATCATAATAGAAAAAATATCTGTCCTTTGGACCAAGTCCTTAAGCATTATCTAGGTTCACGCTGTCAACCTAATGGTTAGTGTCAGAATACAAAGGGTAGGCCATCAGAATTTAAAATAAAAAGGACAATTAGATATTGGAAAAGAAATACATTTATTGGTCCATTTGGGGCTTCTCTTTGTCACTGATCAGCTTGTCATATTTGTTACACTGTCTTATCTGACTGTTAATTAAACTTGTGGTTTCAGCAGGGTTTTCAGTTAAAAATGTGCTGACATAGTTTACATCGTCATTTTCTAATGTCAACCTTTATCTGTCATGTGCTCTCACTTGTTAAATATTTGATTTCCCTTGATGCGATTATATTATGTGAAAATATGAATGGGAAAACTTTGTTCTCTGATTGATTATGTTAATTTTAGTTCATGTTATAACGAAAACCTGGATCCCCTAAAATACCGAATTACTTTGAAGATATAACATACATTTATTAAATATGCAAATAACAAAAGTGTACAGCACTGGGTTTGCAGCAAAACATTGGCATCTTCCTGAGCAAAAGCAAAATCACTGCTTATACACCTTAGGCCTAATACATTGAAAAGACAAGACAAAGGCAGACAAAATAAACTATTGTAATGTTTCAATAAATGGATGACTTTCACTATTTATCCTTTATTACTAGAAAATAATAATAATAATAATAATAATAATAATAATAATAATAATAATAATAATAAAAACAATAACAGAGTTGGAAGGGACCTGGGAGATCTTCTAGTCTAACCCCCTGCTTAGGCAGGAAACAAATAGGCATGCTATCTATCTTCTCTTTAACCTATAGCCATTGAATGTAAACAATGTGGTTTATTGGCCTACTAGTTTCTGTCTGGGTTTGCTATGTCAACTTTCACAATTTGCGAAAGGTGACTGGCCTCAAGTTACCCGGCTAATTTCATGCCTAAGGCAGAATTAGATTTCAACTCTCAGTCTTCCACTTTTAGCCCAGTGCTACAGTAACTTCATTTTCTAATTTGGCATTATATTAATCATTCTTTTTCATATTTCTCTTTTAAGTTTTTTGATGTAATATCAGCGAGTGAAAAACCCCTGGCAGAGCAAGATTGGTATCATGGGGCAATTCCAAGAATAGAAGCTCAAGAGCTATTAAAACAGCAAGGCGACTTTTTGGTGCGCGAAAGCCATGGGAAGCCTGGTGAATATGTCCTTTCTGTGTTTTCTGATGGGCAACGGAGACATTTTATCATTCAGTATGCTGATGTAAGTTTGACATTGATTTTTAAGTGATTGAAGTACACTTGATTTCAATAGCTACATAATTACGTTTAAATTATAGTTAGATAGCTAAATAATTATGCACAGCTTGGGCATTATGTTACTTACCTGCTTTTTAAAGCTAAGAAATCATTATCTACCTCTTAAGAGCCACAAGTACTGTTCTGTGCATTTGATTCAGGGTTGAGTACTTTTCAATAGTAGTGTTTCAACCTTTGAACTGATGCATAGGAATGTGCTTTGCTCTGTAGTTAATTTATAATTAGAGATCTTTAGAATTTTATGATTGTCAGTTGCCATTTTTATCCTAAAAGGCACTGATCTAATTTTTCGGAGGAGTGCATTTTTTTTTAAAAAAAATTCAATTGATTCTTCTAGTTAGTTATTTTTGAATTTCATGTACAGAACTTTATGTAGCAATTTCTGAAAATGATAATGAAACCTCCAAATAGGCAAACATGTATGTTACAATTGCCAAAGCAACACTCTGCATTAAGACCACTGCAGTGCATTCTACAAGAGGCTGCCTTTCAAGGGCATTCAGAAACTGGAATTGGTGCAAATACAACTTCTCAATAATTGTTGAATGTAAGTGTACATTTTATTTCCAGGTGTACATGTACGTTAGTTCCTACATTCATTGCCAATAATTTTTGAATGCAGTTCAAAGTGCTCGATTTTTCCCCTCTAAAGCCTGTATGGCTTGTGCCTGGTATTTCCAGGAGCACCATTTCCTATTTGAATTGGCCAAAGCAGTATGTTCATACTAGAAGAAACACTTGATCGTGCACCAGGTCCAAAGAAGTGAGGGCAACTGAGGCCAGGAGATAACTACTTTTATATTGCAGCCTCCTGTGGACTAGCCTCCCCTTAGAATTAAGGCTTTCCCCTTCTATTACAAAGTTCTATTCCTTCGAATGCAGCTCTTCTGGACAGCATTTTGTGAGTTTCTATATTATCACCAAATTTAGTAATAATAGTAGTAGTGGTAGATGTATGTATTACTCTGATTGGTTGAATTTGGTTTTTTTAAAATATATTTTATGTTTAGGTTTTTATAAGTTTATATTTGTACCCTGGATTTTTAAATTGTTAATTATAAATTATGAATGTTTTACTGTTGATATTGTAAACTACAATGAATCTGTAGTTGAGTGCACTTTATATAAGGGAATGAATGAAAACATAAATATAAAGCAGAATGTTCTCAGGAACACTGGCATACTCAGTTTCCAGACCCCAGAGTTTTACACAAGCTGTTCCTGTTCTTCAGAGGCATACTACTAGTAAAAGGGAAGATGGGGGTGGGGTGGGGGTTTAATTATTCAAACAAATTCTTCTAAAATCATGAAACCATGGTAGGGTGATACCTATGCTCTGTTTTTTTACCCTAAACCTGATTTTAGATACATGCATGTCCTAATAAGTTCAGCCAACTTTTCATAAAGTTGTAGTATATGTGCAATGGATTATTCATTATTTATTAATTTGAGAAATGGTTAATTCTTTATTTTTGCACACAAACGTCTTAGTGGAACTAAATCACTCAAACATTTAAATCCAAAAGAATCCACAGAGGTAAAACACCTCAAGCATTTATTGCACAAAAGCCTAAACAGGGAATATTAAAATATGAAGAGTGTGAAATAATGTTCCCTGAATAAAGTATAGATGGAGATTATATGAAATGATGGGATTGGGTTATTGTTCTATAAGAAACCAATACTGATAGAGCTAAATAAAGATTCTTAATCTTCTGTGTCTTGAAAACTTCCTGGATAACGACAAGATATATTTAACAATCTGAATTTTATGGTGTAACGATTAATGTATTATACAATTGGCTTAAATTTTATGTATTAATAAAGTTTTAAAATAATCCGTGCTCAAACATTATCTCAAAAGATTTCATTATTAAAAGCAACTTTAATGACAATTGTAGCTGACCAGAACTATTTCAGAAAAGCAAATCCTGTGTATCTGTATGTCTGTGTGTTTATGTTTGTTTGAGATTCACATTTTTTTATCATTTAATATTCTAGAACAGGGGTATCAAACTCAATTTCATTGAGAGCTCCATCAGGGTTGTGTTTGACCTCGGGGGCCAGAGTGGGCTTGGCCAGGGCAGGCATGGCCAGCTCAACATCACTTGTGCCAGTAACAAATGTGCCTGGCCCAAGCACTCTTTCAGAGAAAAATGGGCTTCCAAGCTCTGTTTTTCACTGTGATGATTCTTCCCCAGCTGTTGACCAATGAACACAGCACACACAGAGTCCGTACAAAACTTGGTTTACTAATTAAAGGTTACTAATGAGCTTTCTTAGTAGTCATTCAAACACAAATACAGTTTAAATCAGTCTTTTCTGAACAATGACTGTTAATGCAACTTCATTAACAACCAGCAAGAGTCCAAGGAAAAATAATGTAATTCTGATGTAAAGTCTTTCAGATAAGAGTAATTTTACTGTGGTTGGCAAGATGCCCAGAAGCAATTTGCAGGAAAAATGATGCTGGAAAACAAGAACTGAACAGACATTTATGAATTGAAGACACAAAGTAATATGAATGAATAAAGTTGTTTCCTGCAAATTGGCTAGGGGAGTGGCCAATTAGTCCCAAACTTAATCCTGAGGAGACTTCCTCCTGAGGAACCATCCCTGCCTTTTCACAGTTCTGCACACCCGTGCATTGACAGCAGGCTCTTCCTCTTCTTCCTCCTCTTCTTCCTCTTCGATCATCATCATCATCATCATTCCTATTATTATTATTAATTAGATTTGTATGCCGCCCTTCTCCGGAGACTTGGGGTGGCTCATGTCGCTCATTCTGCTTCCTCATCGCTCATTGTTCTGAAAGCCCTGACTGAATCTCTGCCTCTGGCACCAAGTCTTCTCCAACGTCCTCACTGTCTTACTTTGGTGCCAGCTGCACAGCCTGCTGATGAATCACCACACTAGCCTCCTCGCTGTTGGAATCAACTACCAGCTGTACAGGCCGCTGGTGGGCCACAACAGCAACCACATCCTACAACATTCTGCCAGCAAAAACGGAGCTCAGGAGGACTGTACGTGACCCTCTCGAACTCTGTTTTTGAAGCACATGGGCCAGTCATTTGCTGTTTCTGGACCCTGGGGCCAGATCTAAGCACCTCATGCACTGAATTCGGCCTTGAGTTTGACACCCCTGTTCTAGAATAAGAGGTCTGAAGCAACCAACTTTTGATTTCTGTGAGATGAAAATACCTGTTATTTCCTTTGTTCCTATTATTCATCGCAATGTGTTTCAGAGGACTGTTAAAACCTTACTAATTCTCTGATTACTGTATATTATCATTTTGCTTTATATGAACAATACCCATTTATATTCTTTTAAAATAGAGATAAAAGAAACACTGTATATTTCAACTACTTTCATTAAATAGGAGATATTTCTATTGTTTTGTTTTAAAAATAACTTAGAAAATAGGTCCAACAGCATTCTAATTTTTATTTCATGGCTTAGAACAAAAGATTTTCTATGTTAAATCTGGAAGTATTTCAAGGCATATACTAAATATTGCTTCTTGTACAGTACTTGAAGACAGTTTTTGGTTTTTCTGTTCTTAAGATATAACTGATATAATTTACTGAAAAACTAAAGTTCTGTTCAGTTAAGTTGTATTTTCCTGCTCATTTCATAGCATGGCAGTGTTTTTATAATGAAATTAAATTATTTCCCCAGAAGTTCGTGTATCCTCATTTGATGAGCTTTCTTATAAGCTATAAATAAACATTTTGTTTTGACTTAAGTTTAAAATCTTATGTAGTAAATATGTATATTGGCTACAGTTCCAGTGTTAGATATAACATCATTTGAACTTTCATGAAAAGAAATAAAAGATGATTTTATTAAAGGATAGAACTCCCCTTACTTAACTTTTGAATTTCTTCCTCAATTTTGTCCTATAGAATCAGTACAGATTTGAAGGAACGGGATTTTTAACGATTCCTCAGCTTATTGAATATCATTATACAACAAAACATGTGATTACAAAGAAATCAGGTGTTATTCTTTTGAATCCTGTTATTAAGGTATGTGTATTTAATACCCACGTGAAAACTGAATTTTGATTTTATTTGCTTGTTTGCTGAAAGTAGGCTATATGGTATTTGTATTTCTCCTTTATATGAATGTTTGGTTTTTGTCATAATAATTTTTATTGTTATTCAAAAAAGTTAAAACACAAAACTGCAAAAATGATTCATATAAACCAAAAAGCAAAAGAAACAAAACATTGAAAACTGCATTTAGAAAAAAACCCACAACTACAGATATTATCCCTTCTAGTTGAATACTAATAAATATATAACTACAAAATAAATAAATAAATAAATAAATAAAAATAAATATTAAGAAATATAAAAACAATATTAGTTTCCTAACCCTTGCAAAACAGCCCCCCAAAATTTTTTTTCAAACTTCTGTTTAAAATTACTACCCTGTCATTTATCTACTGTATTAATGACCAAATAGTTAACAAACAGGTAGAATACAAACCAAAAGGCAAGAACAAAATATCACTCACTGTTAACAAACTATTGTTGTATTCAACTCATTAGAAGTTTACTACAACTTCTTTTCTATCCCCATCGCAACAGTTAACTCTGATTTGTCCTGGACCAAATATCCATGATTGTACCTTAATGCCATATTTTATCAATTGTTATCTAATTAAATATAGTGGATCCATTCTTCAAAATGGATCTATCAGTTGTGACCCAGCAGCAGCGCATGCTGATTCTGGCAGCAAAGAGGCTGATGTGGTGATGTGCCAGTGGCCTGGGCAGTTGGCAGCCGAGTCGGACAGTGAGGAAGCTGGAGAGGACTCAGTGCCAGAGGCAGAGATTCAGCCAGGGCCTTCAGAATTTCCAGATGCTCCCATCAGTGATGAAGAAGAAGAGGAGGAGTCTATTCTCAATGTACAGGCATGCAGAGCAGGAATGGTTCCTCAGGAGGAGATATTGGGAGTAAGGCTTGAGACTAAATGGCCCCTCCCCTAATTTATTTAAGATATGATGATGAAAGAGACAACTTGCAAGAGACAACTTCATCCATATTCCTTCATGTCTTGACTCCAGAAACATCTGATAAGCTCTTGTTCTCTCTCTTGAAATTTTCCCTACAAATTGCTTCTGGACATTTTGCCAACCATTGTAGGATTGCTGTTATCTACAAGACTTTACTCAGAATTGAGTTATTATTTCATGGACTCACACTGGCTGTTAATGAAATTGCATTAACAGCCGATGTTCAGAGAAGACTGCTTGAAATTGTATTTGTGTTTGACTACTAAGAAACTCATTAGTAGTCCTTAATTAGTAAACTAAGGTTTGTACAGACATTTTGTGTGCTGTGTTCTTTGTGGCCCATAGCTGGGGCTACTATCTTCCCCAAAAAGTCCAACTGAAATTATTTTTCGAGTTGAGTATGATAAATCCATTCCCCAATCTTCTTCATTTATCCATTCAGTTTTCTCTTGTAAAAGAGTGCAACTTTGAGATGGCATGCATAATCCTCTCAGGCAATTCTAAGTTTAAACATCCGTATCAGTCTCTTGCACGGAATCTACCACTCTCAAATCAAATTCCTTTTGTCAATCTAATTTAACTCCAATTACTTGCATTCTTCCTCATGGTGGAGATAGCATTAGGGAATAGGTTAAATCCATCTCCTCTCTGATTAGACTGAGTTTGTCAAAGCTGTTCAGGTGCTGCCCTTGGTGCTATGCTTGACAGCTTTTTCACTCAATCACTCAGTGAGGATGGTTGTGCCATTCCATTCCTCTGTAAACTAGTGAAAACTTTGGTTGCTATATCCATTGTGAGGCTTTATTGATGCTTTGATTACTGTGAGTGTGTTTTTCTAATACCACCAGAGACTAAATTGTGGATTCGGAACTTATCTAGCAGCTGAGCTGCAGCTCAAGCTGCTTCAGGCAGCTATAATTTCTGCCTGCCGCTTAGACTTTGGTTTGAGGAACAGCTAGCTGCTTTACCTTCTGTGTTTATACCCAAAGCTGAGAATCATGCAAATGACTGCCTAATTACTTGCCTAGGGAGCTCCGGTCTGATCTATCAGCCTTCTGGACAATCGGGGCTTTGATCTTTGACAGCTGGTAGTTGAAGGTCGCAGTGGCCATTTTGGAAATCTGTCTGAACTAGGAACCCGGCAGGGCAGTTGGCTCTTTTATTTCAATAGCTGCAGAGATTGCTAAGGTAGCAGCGTTGTGCAAGGGTGGCATCAGCCGAAAGTAGCCAATTCCTTCAGACTGCTTTGGCCAGTTCAAATAGGTAATGGTGTTCCTGGAAATATTAGGCACATTGGCCTATTTTGCGGACCAGTGGGAGGAGTCTACTTCAGATATTTGGGTTCGTGAGACCATTCAGTCAGGTTTCTCTTTTGAATTCCACTTTATTCCCCCAAGATTTTATCTCCACTGTTCAGTCTCCAGAGTCCCAGCCAAGGGGAACCTCATGGAGACAGCTATTCAGCTGTCACACTCAGTTGTGTGTAATCTGATGTACTGTTGCTCTGGTATAATTTGGCAAAGGGGAGGTAAAACTCCTCTGGGAGGATATTCCTCAGAATTTAGAGGCAGATGTTTGAGTCAAGGATAAAAACGAATTTTGGAAAAAAAATATTCGAAGTGTAGTGAAAGTCTAAAATAGATGTAAATAAAATCTTAATATTTTCCTTATGGAAAACAAAGGTTATTCAAAAAACCAGATCAAAGGAGAAGAGCAAGAGGAACAGCAGGAGGGTAAAATAAACAGGCTGGTCAACTTTTGAGATAGGAAGCAAAGCAAAACAAGCTTTAAAATTTATTGTTGACCATCCAGACATGCCTAAGGGAATGGTCTGTCAAAAGGAAAAAGATAGATGACCTGGTTTTCCACTGCTCCCACTGAGAACTGTAATCTTCAAGATATCTTGTCTTGGATGGATCCACAGTAATCTAAATACCATCTTGGATCATTCCTAAGTATTCTCGTTCAAATCCAGAAAGCAGGGCTGCCAAAGTATCAGCTTTGGCAGCAAAATCAGCAGATTGTCAGTAAAGAGGGGAAAAAAGTCTCCTTACTGTTCAGCAGCCATCTTTGGGAGGAATCCATAAATATCTGGTCTTGCATATTTTTTTCTGAAATCATGTAAAAAAAACACTTAAGCGTTATTCTTTCAGAGTTTTGCAAGCTCAGGCATATTAGAAAGGTAAAATGTCAAATCAGGATGGAATTATTGTTTCATGTTTTCTTCTGCATTGAGGGCAGACACTTGGGTGCAACACTGGGATAATCAAAAAGTGGGTGAAGATCTGGGAGGAATTATGAGGGGCTAGTTTGGTGGCATGAAAATTTGGGAAGGAGTCGGAATGCCAAGTCCTTATTGTAACTGCTAAACAAGAACTATCTAATATTAGTCCTCATTTTGAGAAGTTGTTTTCTCTTTTCTTTAGCTTTTACATAGGCTTTTGGTTGTGGTAAATGGATATTTTATCCTTCCATAAAATTACATAATCTCCCATAAGATTACAACATTTTTTCAGTGATTTGTATAATTGTATTCTTCCAAATAATATATAATTATTATTAGAATATGAACCCAGACAGTGAAACAGGTGAAGATTTCTAATAGCTAATTAAAATAATGTTTTCTGAATAAGGTATGGTGTATGTGTTTGTGTCCATGCGTGTGTATGTGTGTATATCTTGTATAAGTTATGAAAGGGGGTGTTTAGGGGCAGGCAACAATAACTGAGAACAGTAATTTACTTTATGGACTAAAACTATACTCTATGAACCTACCTTAGTTGTTAGTAATAATGTCAGATTTATCTTAAACCTTTTAACACTATTCTTGTAATAAATCTTTTAGATAAGAAATATTTGGGTTTTACTGAGTACCGTGACAGTTCTCTTGGTAATGGGAGAATCAATCTTTCTAAATCTATAATTTCCAGCTATTTTTTGAAGCTTTTTCTTCAAAATTTTCAATATGTTAATTTGCCTAAGAATTACTATAAGGCTTTTATTTATTGATTGAACAAAATATTATTAACATCCAGCACAAAAGTATCATTAAAAAATCACTTTTTCCTGAACAAGTAAAAGTTCTGTAAATATTGTCAAGAAAATGAAAAAAAGTTATTTATAACAAAAGACTGGACCGTATGATGAACTTCGACTGTCAGGAACTATTCAGCAATATGTGAACAAATATTAATCATGATAGTAGGAAGATACTATAGATCTGGTTTGGGAAATAATCTGTAGAATCATAATATAATTTAATGAATACTGAATTCTTTTTTATAATTCATACCTATAGAAATATTCATTTGTATTTATTTTAATTGAATTTCTTTTTAAAATTTTCAGTTAAATTGTGATCATTTTCATAAAATTAGACAAATCAATTTATTTAATAAATAATTAGAATAAAAAGGAATTTTAAAATGTTTTGTTACATTTTTCCATGTGATGCATGCAGCACAAATGCTTTCTTCTATGCTAAGTACCACTCGATCACTGCTTGATTGCTTGTTTAAAATTCATGTGAGGTGAGTCCTTGGCAGGAGTCCTTGAATATTTTAATTCTCCTTTAATACAAAATTATCCTACGTGTACCCATTTAGTAATTGGAATTTAAATTGAAGCATCACAATTGATGCTATGGAACAAACAAAATGATGTTCAGTTAGCTTATTTAATAATTTTTTTTACTGTGTCATTGAAGTAACTATTAATAGTTAAGCCCCAGCATATCATGTTCACTATATGTCAAGCTAGGAATCATAATGGCAAGATCTTAATAGAATTTAAATTAGAAGTGCCAAAAACATTAAACAACAATGTGTGAGTAATTTTTTGAAGGAAAAGATAAAGAAGAGGTAAATAAATATTTTGTTTACTATATAAAGTAATAATGTGTTACCAATTCAATCATCATTAGAGTAATGAAAATTACAATCACTGCCCAAATATTTTTGAAGATAATAGTAACCTATATACAGTGTGTGTGTGTGTGCTTTTCTAAATATATATTAGTAATAAAAAAATAAAAAGTTAATGTAGAATATTCCTTAGAATTTAATGTTTTCTGAGGTAAATAATACTGCTCAAAAATAATGGGAACACTCAAATAACACACCCTAGATCTGAATGAATGAAATATTCTCATTGAATACTTTGTTCTGTACAAAGTTGTGTGTGCACAACAGCATGTGAAATTGATTGTCAATCAGTGTTGCTTCCTAAGCGGACAGTTTGATTTCACATAAGTTTGATTTACTTGGAGTTACATTGTGTTGTTTAGGTGTTCCCCTTATTTTTTTGTGCAGTGTATTTTGATCACGATACATTGCATTTTTATCAGTTTCATTAGCTTTTTGTTTATTTAAAACATTTAAAATCCTGATTTAGAATCTTAATCCTTGTAAAATTCACTATCATGTTATCTTAAGGAATACTTAAACCTATGTTTTAGAAGATCTATTGCATTTACTTGATGCCAAGTATCATAGCATAAGAGACCTGGTGACATAACTTTTAGTACCTTCAAACGTAGAATTTCCTTTAATTGGCCTTTTTTGTTTTAAGGATAATAGACCTTCTGATCCCTACATCACCACCTGTTTAATGCATATTAGAGATTGAATTTACACCAATGGAGTCTTTTTATATTAATTTTATGTGATCATCTTTCCAGAATAACTAAATTCTGCATCCTGTTTTGACTCTAGTCAATTTCTGAATTGAGTGTCTGATTACCATTGTTGTTGTAATTAGTGGGAAAGCCCTGTGAACCAAGGATCATATATGCTGTCAAATTTACACACACACATACACACACACACAGGTTCTGTTCCAAGAGAGTTTCTTGGATGCTGGGTTGTAAAAATTACTTATTTTGACTTGGAAAGAAAAGTGAATCTTTTAGTGAGAAAATTGCCTTTGTAATAGGCTAACCAGAAAAGAGTGTTCAACATTCATCATAATTGACAAGCATCAAAAGAATAGGACTGTATTTCAGATTCCCATCTACTGGGGTTTCCCTGAGGAAAATGTAAGCCTTTCTATTTCTGTATGGATCATCCAAAAATAGCTCAAGTGGACAAAGCAGCAACTGAATCTTAACATTCCTCATAAATATAGAGGATTTTTGCCAGGGCGATGTTGGACTCTGTTTTTCACCCATTTAGTAATTGGAAATTAAATTGAAGCATCACAATTGATGCTATGGAACAAACCAAATGATGTTCCGTTAGCTTAATGAATAAATTCATTTTTTTTACTGTGTCCTTGAAGTAGCTATTAATAGTTAAGGCCCAATTACATATCATGTTCCTATATGTCAAGCTAGGAATCATAGTAGCAAATTTTAATAGAATTTAAATTAGAAGTGCCAAAAACATTAAATAAAACAACGCGTGACTAATTTTATGAAGGAAAAAGAGGTAAACAAAGTTTTCCGTTTATATTTTATATATAAAGTAATAACGTGTTACCAATTCAATCATTAGAGTAATGAAAATTCTATTGTAGCAATTATTGCCCAAATATATGTGAAGATAATAGTAACCTATATACAGTATATATATGTTTTTTCTAAGTATATATATTAGTAATAAAAAATAAAAAGTTAATATAGAATATTCTTTAGAATTTAATGTTTTCCGAGGTAAATATTTTGATCATGATATATTGCATTTGTGTCAGGTTCATTAGATTTGTGTTTATTTAAAACATTTAAAGTGCAGGTTTAGAATCTTTAATCCTTGTACAGTTTACTATCTGTAGTAAACTGTATATCATAGCATATTTTGCTATGGCATAAGAGACCTGGTGACAGAACTTTTAGTACCTTCAAACTTAGAATTTCCTTCGATTGCCCTCTTTTGTTTTAAGGATAATAGTCCTTCAAATCCCGCCCTATCACCTATTTAATGCATATTAGAGATTGAATTTGTATTAGTAGAACCTTTTTAAACATTAATTTCATGTGAACATCTTTACAAAATAGCTAAATTCTGCATCCTGTTTTGACTCCAGTCATTTTCTGGATTTTGAGTGTCGGATTACCATCGTTGCATTCTATTTTACACAGTATATGATATGGAACATTCTTATTGGAGATGGACAAAACCGTGTTTTGTTTTCATGAAGTCTATATGGCCTGAATGAGGCTGTGTTATGAAACAGTTTTTTAAAAAAAAATCAGTGGGAAGAGCTCTTGACATCTTGTGAAGCTTCTAAATTTGGAATTGCATAGCGATCTTCTTTTTTTTTTTTGCATTAAATGGATTTATAGAAGTACAATACTAGGTTTTCTAGTGTGCAGGCAGGAACAAACTGCATGAAATTTGCTCTACTTTCTAGCAGATACATATGCTTGTGTTTTGCAGTCTTTGATAAACATTGAAGTGAACATTCCCTTGAAACTGTTTCTTGAAGTAACACATTTTCCATCCTTCTAAGAGACAAATAAAATGGCTGCATTGCAGTGCTTTATTTGCTTTGGTTACCTCCTGTTGGAGCTGCTGATTGAAGTGTCAGAGTTAGTAGAAACATCTCACTCAGACAAGTCACATTGCCTTTTTACCTCCAGGAGGACTGCCACAACATCCATTTGTTACAAAGCACATCTCTGAGGCAAAACTGAGCTACCACACACAGGCCTATGATATGTTGCATCATATCATAAATATTGAAATAAGATTCTGGCTTGATGGTTTAGTAAATGTCCATTGAAGGAATAAATAGGAAAGAACAAAGTGACCTTTGTTAAAGTGCCATAAAAATGTTTTATATTGCTTTCCTTGTTTTGCAAGTAATTTCAAGGTTTTGAACAATATGAATTTAACAATTGCTTTGCAAGCTATAATATTATGTCCTCTGCTGCTTTAATACAGAATGAAAAATAATAGAACTTAGAAAGTAAATAAGGATTCACTTGAAGCTCCCCTCTGTTTTAACCTGCCAGAGATGCTGTTGCTAAGTTTCCATTGATTATACTATTCAGTGCAATTGAAAAATGGATATTTTAATGTAGAAACATTAAATGGAATATATTAAAAAATATGTTCATTTCAAGATGAATTTCCAGAGAGTAAGAGTTATATATGAAATAAAAGCATTTGCATCCATGAATTTATAAGTATATATGTAAGTGTTGTAAAGGAAAGTATGTCTTTTTAAAGTGCTAATTTATCCATAGAATTCTACATGAAGTGAACATGAAATGAAAGTCAGTCCATCCATTGAATTAAAGTGTGAAGTATCACTCATGCCAAAAAGTGGAAAAAGAAACTAAAAAAAGGATTTTTTTAAAAGCTAGCTTCATTTCTAGGCAGATGATTCACATGAGATGCAGCAGAAGTTTCTGTTAGGAAGGATTTTGAATCCTTTACCCCCCACATTCATGGCTTTGTATTCACTTGGGAAATCTTATAATTAAGACTATAGGTTTCTCTTTTTTTCACAGAGGAAATGTATCATTATCCTATCTATTCCATCTAGATCACAAATTTGATTTTATTCCCTAGGGGGTTTTTTTTGTTTAAGTATTAAATTGCTAATAGTTTCACATAACACCAAGACACAAATGGTTCACAATCTATCATGCCCACATTTACATATTAAAATGAACAAAACCTTCAAAACTGTAGTCTGCCTTGCGTTAATCCAGTCAGTCTCTTGTCCATTTCTATCCCTTAAAATTTTCCATTAGTAAATTTCCTCCCATTTTATTAGCAAAATATTGTCATCTTTGCCTCTCTTGCTTTTTTCTTTTTGTGCTTTATTAACAGTTGTACTCAAATGAAGGGGAGTTTTATAGGATGATGTCATAATTCTGTTCATTTACTACTAATTTAAACTTTTCATCCTTTCCTGAGTGAGCTTTTGCCTTTCTAACAGCTGGTGTCCTTAATTAGCTGCATGTTTCCCCATAACAATACTTGTTGCTGTCCATATGGAGACAAAAATTATTTGATTAATGATGGTCTATTGTTTGTGCTCTTCTGATAACTTTTAGTGTAGTACAGTGGTACCTCAAGATACGAACCCCTCGTCTTACGAACAACTCAAGATACGAACCCGGGGTTCAGAAAAAATTTGCCTCTTCTTATGAACTTTTTTCATGTTACGAACGCCAAACCCGAACTTCCGGGTTTGGCGTTCGGAGGCTGCTGGGAAGCTGCGCGGCTGTTTTAAAAGGTGACAGCTGGGCTGGGGGGCTTCCCAGCAGCCTCCCGAAGCCGAACTCCAAACCCGAACTTCCACGTTCGGTGTTCGGAGGCTGCTGGGAAGCCCCCCAGCCCGGCTGTCACCTTTTAAAACAGCCGTGCGGCTTCCCAGCAGCCTCCGAACGCCAAACCCGGAAGTTCGGGTTTGGCGTTCGTAACACGAAAAAAGTTCGTAAGAAGAGGCAAATTTTTTCTGAACCGTTTGGAGGCTGCTGGGAAGCCGCGCGGCTGTTTTAAAAGGTGACAGCTGGGCGGCAGGGCTTCCCAGCAGCCTCCGAACGCCGAACGCGGAAGTTTGGGTTTGGCGTTCGGCTTCAGGAGACGGCTGGGAAGCCGCGCGGCTGTTTTAAAAGGTGACAGCCAGGCTGGGGGGTTGCTGGGAAGCCCCCCAGCCCGGCTGTGACCTTTTAAAACAGCCGCGCGGCTTCCCAGCAGCCTCCGAACGCCAAACATGGAAGTTTGGGTTTGGCGTTCGGCTTCGGGAGACGGCTGGGAAGCCGCGCGGCTGTTTTAAAAGGTGACAGCCGGGCTGGGGGGCTTCCCAGCAACCCCCCCAGCCCGGCTGTCACCTTTTAAAACAGTCGCGCGGCTTCCCAGCCATCTCCCGAAGCCGAACGCCAAACCCAAACTTCCGCGTTCGGTGTTCGGAGGCTGCTGGGAAGCCCCGCTGCCCGGCTGTCAGCTTTTAAAACAGCCGCGCGGCTTCTCGGCAGCCTCCCGAACACCGAACCCGGAAGTTCGGGTTTGGCGTTCGGCATTGGGGAGGTCGCTGAGAAGCCCCCAGGCTGTTTTAAAAGGTGACAGCCGGGCGGCAGCGGTTTTTTTTGCGGGGGTTTTTTTTGGTTGCACGGATTAATTGACGTTACATTGTTTCCTATGGGAAACAATGTTTCGTCTTACGAACCTTTCGTCTTACGAACCTCCCCCTGGAACCAATTAGGTTCGTAAGACGAGATATGACTGTAAATGTAAATTATATATCAGCATATGTTCCAACCTGTGCCCTGCTCTGGGTTTCAAATAATATTTGTGAAACATTTGAAAGCAATATTGGCAATATTGGCTTATGGAATGAAAGTAGAAAAACTGAAGAAAAATTGAAATTCATAATATGGAAATGCTCTGCTTATTTCTAGAAATTATGGTGGAAAGAATATTATGCTGCTATAGGATAGCTTATGTACTCTTAAAGAAAAACTAGTCTTCAATATTATTTTCATTTGTAAAGGTCATCTGGCTAGCGACCGTAGTCTGGTCAGCTTCAGCACATTATTTTATCCCCTGCTTAGGACTTAAAAATTTTTTTATTCAGAGAGAGTAACAATGAAAGACCTTGCAAGCCAGTAAGAGCTGGGAACATCATTAGCACCTGGAAAGAAACATTTGGAGCAAGTAGAGCAATGGAAAAAACACTGCAATGACTTACGGCTTGTAAAACATTCTTTGCAGAGAGTAACACTGAAAGAGCTTGCAAGCAGGTTAGAGATGGGAACATCATTAGCACCTGGTTAGGCTGGAAAGAAACATTTGGACTAAGTTAGACCAATGGAAAAAAAACCTGCAAAGACTTGGGGCTTGGAAAACATTCTTTGCAGAGAGTAACAAAGAGCTTGCAAGCCAGTGTGAGTTGGGAACATTGTTAGCACTTGGTTAGGGCTGGAAAGAAACTTATTTGGAGCAAATTTGAGCAATGTAAAAACCTCTGCAAAGACTTGGGGCTTGGAAAACATTCTTCGCAGAGAGAAACAATGAAAGAGCCAGCAAGGCAAAAACTGGAAAGATCGTTAGCAACTACTTAGGGCTGGGGGAGGGGGGGGGAAACCAACTACATTCAGTATAAGATTATAGAGTATAAAATTATCAGTCTCTTTTGGGAAAGAAAAAGGTGCATCTTATACTCCCCAAAATATGGTAAGTCTAAGTGCTATTGCTAGATGGCTACCAGTAATAATAAAAACAAAAAAATCCAAAAAAACAAACAAGAAAAACCTGGCACACAACCAACAATATCTATCCAACTATATGCCCCCCCCCCCAACTATCCCAGTGATAGTTGGGCTATCCAAGTAAAACAGCTGTTACTTTTTGTTACACCATTTAAATTGTTATTGTCAGTTTTAGAACTTTAGTACCTTGAATATACTGTATTATTGAGAACAGCCTGATTAATAATTTAAACCACTGAACAATGAAACATATTTTTTATTCTAGTACTTCTTTTCTTTTTACAAATGTGGTTTATGTGTGTGTTTGTATTCATCATGACTTTGGGTGTAGTTATGTTTGTTGGTCAGACTCTAATTGTAATGAATGTGGAAAGCTTATATCATAATGCAATGGCATAAAAAGGCATCGGAATTGTAGCAGACATAATGACTAATGTACTGGTATAAATAGTTGTAATATTTGCTGACAGCTTATTTGATTGCAGTTTATGGTACACTTTTGTTTAATTGTTCTGAATAATTATACATCAAATATATTTCTCATAATGAAACCTTTCAAATGTCATCTTCATAGTGCCTTTAAAACAAATATTTTAAACCACTGAACAGTGAAACATATTTGTTTATTCTAGTAGTTATTTTCTTCTTACATGTGTGGTTTATGTCTGTGTATTCATCATGACTTTGGGTGTAGTTGTATTTGTTGGTCAGACTCTAATTGTAGGTTGCTTTTAGAACGTTGACAAGGGCTTAGGGCAATTGCAAGGGGGAGTTTGCCAGGTTCTACCTTGACCAGAGTACTGGATGGAATTGATCCTTTTTGTTGAGATGCGCCTCTGGATATGGTCATCAGCTTTCGAATAGGTATCATCAGTATAGTAGTAACTTCCCTTTCTGTTATCGTTAATTTTAATGATTAAATTCAGACAATTCTTTCCAACAAAGGCTATGTTCACAGTATGGGACTGCTGCTTGCTCCCAGTTGTTATTGGATTGACATACGAAGCCTATGGGAAGGAGTATCTTTCTATAACTATAGTGATTGTGCCAACTTTGATTCTTCCTAAGCTACTCTGGCCATTGTTGTCTATGCCTTGATTAAATCTTTTATGAATAATTTCAATGTAGATCTGATGTTGAAAAATGGCCAACAATAGTTTTTAGTGCAAAATGATTAAACAAGCTGTTTTCTGGCTCATGTTATGTATGTTAAATATGGTCCAAATCCAAGAATCACTCATGATAGAATGGAACATTTTTGGCATTACTTACCAAGCATAATTTAAGATATTAATGTTGAACTTGAACACTATAAATAGCTTAGGAAACTATTAACTGTGGGATCATCTCTGCTCTTTTAATCTGTCCAGTTATATAGATCAACAGGAGAGATCCATTTGGAGAATCCTCTGCTGCCAGAAACCTGCTCCTGCTTAATCTGTATATAGAAAAGGGTTTTTTCCTGTATGCTTATTAAGTACATTTTATAAGCAAGTACCCTTACCTTTCTGCTCTCCTAGTAAAATTGTAAAAATCCATCTCTTTCACCAAGTGCTGAACTGAGGTTCAAGTTACTGATTTTAATTTCGTTCTGGTTTTAATTATATAGCACTATGTCAGGATTTAAGTTAGATAAATGAATATCACAAATAGGAAACCAACAGAGGACTGGACAATGAATAATGAACATATTTGTCTGCTATAATTCCTTTTCAGTGGTTGAAGAAATGCTCATTTAACTTTTTAAAGAATTGGAGTAATAAATATTGCTAATGTTGCTTTGAACCCTCCTAAAGTTGCTTTAATTTGAGTGCACTGATTTAATATATTTTCAAGTTTGTCTACCTGTCTCCATTAGTATTATTCCTTTATGCTATGAAATATATAATCAGTGAAAAGTCTTCTCAAGCATGCCTAAGAAAGATCTGGTGCTATTTTGCTTAATGCAAATCGTCTTATTCTTTTCTGATAGCAATAGCAATAACTGATGTTGTGAGCCGTCCCGAGTTCATGGAGAGGGGCGGCATATAAGTCCAACTAATAAATAACTAAATAAACACTTAGATGTATCTACTGCTTTACAATGCTTTGCAGCCCTCTCTAAGCACCGTACAGAGTCAGCATATTGCCCCCAACAATCTGGGTCCTCATTTTTCAAGTGCCTTTGAAATGTGACCACTGATTTTATCTCCTGGATATCTGTTTCTCTGCCATATATTTTATTAAAACTAGATACTGTTTTGCCTGACTGGTGGCAATTAGCCCTCTATAAGTTCAGAATAATTTCAAACACACAGCCAAGAAAGTCAGTCAAATGCTTTTATATTCAGAGACTTGTAAAACACCAAGACACCCAATTACTGTTCAGTAATCCCAAGTGGTGACAGTTCTCACACCCACAGTTCGTTTGATGCCCAGGCGTATGCCAAAACAAAGGAGTAATTAATGAAGCTATAAAGTTTATTTATTCATTTATTGTTATAGTTGAAAGGAACCATGAAGGCCATCGAGTTCAACCCCCTGCCCAAGCAGGAACCCTATAGTACACCAGTCAAGTGGCAGTTCAATCTTCTCTTAAAAATGTCCAGAGTGTTGGAGTTCACAAAGTTAGGGTTTCCACACGCCAAACGTCAGAGCTCTTTTACCTGAAGTGTGTCAAAGTTCACAGAAGTTCCGAAAACAGAAAGCAGTCCCACACTGCTCAATCTTCTTTCTTCTTTCAAATACGCCAACGATAAACGCCCACGCCCAGCACTCCCAATCTCCTGTATTTATTTATTTTATTTATTTATTATTAGAGTCTCTGCTGTGTAATTAACTTCTGAACAGCTGTACTCCATTATCTATTTTGGGGCTTCCACAACTGTTCCCTTCGTCCCAGGATCCTGTGCACACGGGGATCCAAAATAGGGTCATCCATGATATCTTCCCCTTCTGAGTCTGAGGACTCACTAGCTGGTGGGCTGGCTGCACCCATTCCCCTGTCTGATTCTTTCCCCCCACTGCCTCCTTCTGCTAGTGCTTCATCTTCACTGTCTGAGGCAGTTGGCAACCAAACAGGCCGTCTATAAACAGAGGACTCCTACAGATCCACATCAAAATCCCCAGCTGCAGGAGCTGGCCTAGAGCCAACCACAACAGATACTTTGTCTTATAACATTTTTCATTAGATGATAAATATAAAGGTAGCACTTTAAGACTCATACCCATAGAATCTGTATTTCAACCAAGAAGCTGTTGAAAGTTATATGGGATATTAAGAATGCAGCCAAAGTTAATTCTGCCATTTACTTGGTATACAGTTTAAAATTGAATTATTTTCAATAATATCTCTTCAAGATTTCATACAAGAGTTGATGACATTAGTTTTCCCACTGCAGTTATTTTCAGTGCAAACTAAGATACACTTGGTTTATATGTTCATGGTCTGATCTCATAAATATATTTCGGTAAAGATACATAGTTAAAAATATAAAAACAATGCTAAGGTAACAGTAACCTCAAAAGTTCTTTTAGGTAGATATGTTTTTGCTTAACTTTAGAAGTGGCAATTTGTATTTATATTAAAATGTATATAAAATCTTTAAGATGCTCTTTAAGTAAAATTTGTTGAAAGGGCTCTTGAAACTTTTATATCACGATCATAACGCTATTGCAAGCATATACTTGCAATACAGTTATACAATTATATAGTTCATCAGTATAATAAATATTTGAGCTTTTCACATGTAATACAATAAATATTAATGATGTTTTTAATAATCTTTAAAAATGATCAATGCATTCATATATTAAAGATAATATAGATATATTATATTGGTATTATATTGAGCCAAGGCTTTGATTAGGAATTTTATTAGCTGGTTTTATTAGCTGATTTCACATGACCATCTTATCTTGAAACTATTTAGTATGTGGTTGTCTAATTTCATTGAATCATTCTCCTGGAAGAAAGCCAGTGATATGAATGAGGAATACTTTTCTTTAAAAACCCTAAATATTAATGTCTATTGCTGCAGGATAAAAAATGGATTCTCAATCATGAAGACGTTATTCTGGGAGAACTACTTGGCAAAGTAAGTAACTATCAAAGTAATGGGGAAACTCCTAAATATTAAATCTTATTAGAAAACACCTTCTTCTAACAAGACATCGTAGTTATTAAGCCTTCTTAATGCATGTGGCAGGCCGAAATCTCTAACTCCACATGACAGAACACCTGTTTTAATTTATATCCAGTGTGCCTCTTTAGTTTTAGTTCTTTCAAGAATATCAGCTACAACCACGAGAAGTCAGGAAAGAACAAGCAAGACAGAATTTTGAGGTCCTTAGTGTTGTCTGAGCTTAGCTGAGAGTGTACCAGGAGCCCTAAGCTATAAATAGCCTCTTCTATTCATGATAGGACTATGGGGACTCATAACAGATATCAGCACAGATAATGGAGGGCAATATGTAGTATATGAACGTATAAATAAAAAGACAGGAATAAAGATTATAATATTTTTACTTTGCAGCTATTATTTTAAATAATTTGAAAATACTGTCATTTCAGATTATTTCTTCAAACTAAGATGTAATAGATGTTTTGTATTGCATGTGTATGAATGTGTGAATTTTGAATTCCTTCAATTCAAAAATTACCTATTATTTAATGGAGAGATGATGATCTCTATCTATATCATCCCACCACTTTGAAACGCTTAAAAGTCACTTGAAGAATTTTGGATGACAGTTCCGAGAATGGTTTTTTTAAAGTGAAAAGGTAGTAAAATCACAAAAAATACTTAGTAAAACTTAGAAAGATTACAGTAGGATCAAGGATGCTAATTCTAAAACTTCTTATATACAGATGCTGATGAAATACTCTGTCATGTGCAAGCTTGTACATGCCATTAATATTGCTAATTTATTTTCTTATTAAATATAAAGTTGCAGTCATTTATTTATTTATTCATTCATTCATTCATTCATTCATTCATTCAATCATTCAATCATTCATCCATCCATCCATTCATTCAATTTTTATTCTGCCCTTCTCCTTAGATTCAGGGTGGCTTACAACATGTTAGTAATAGCACTTTTTAACAGAGCCAGCATATTGCCCCCCCAATAATAATAATAATAATAATAATAATAATAATAATAATAATAATAATAATGCATTTATTAGATTTGTATGCCGCCCCTCTCCAAAGACTCAGGGCGCTCACAACAGCAATAAACAATTTAGTACAAATCCAATAATTAAAAACTGAAGCTAAAACCCACTATTATTTAAAAACAGTCAATAGTACTCAATCATACCATACATAAATCTTACTACTCAACAAGGGAATACATCAATTACCCCATGCCTGGCAACATAGGTAGGTCTTCAGAGTCTTGCAAAAGGCGAGGAGGGTGGGGGCAATTTGAATCTCTGGAGGGAGTTGATTCCAGAGGTTCGGGGCCGCCATAGAGAAGGCTCTTTCCCTGGGTCCCGCCAGATGACATTGTTTAGTCGACGGGACCCAGAGAAGGCCAGCTCTGTGGGACCTAATTAAATTTACCTCAAGGGAGGTAAATAATATCAAAATATGATTTATTTAAATTTTTCTTTTATTTTTATTTAAAAAGAAAGAAACAAATGACATATTTGAATATAGAAAACATATTCTGTAATCTTTTAAAAAAATTAAGAAACATTGCTTTTGGGATTTATTCCTTTAAGATTTAGCTACATTATGGTCTCCAGAAATAGAACCAGTGTTAAAATATAGGTTTGATTTCATTTTTTTCCTAGCTGATATTGCTGCTTTATGTAGCTGTTTGCTATTTATATTCTGAAGAAGAATCATATACCCAGGCCTAATATGGTTTTAATAATGTTATATTTGAAGTAATTATTCTCAAATCTCTTGGGTATTGATGCTGACGGGAGGAGAAATTATACCATAGATTTCTTGTATTTATGTTTTATTTTTCCCCATTGTTTAAGTACTATTGAGTTGCAAGAGTACCAAAACATTCTTTTTTTAAAAAAAATATTTTAATAAATGTTTAAAATATTTTTAAAAGATGGTAACACTGGAGCTAAACTGAGATAAAATTTAATATAAATAGAGTCTACACTAAAGGAGACACATTCTTCATGTGATCTGATTTCAAAAGAAGCACACAGGAAGATTGCTAAAACTGCACCTGCAGCCTTCCAAACAATATCACTGAAAGATGTTGAAAGAAAATGCAGGGCGTCCTGCATAAACCACACCCACAGTGTGGTAGTAAATATTTTGGTAGCCCTTCACTGTATGATACTATTAATGTTTTATTTATTTATTATTTATTTATTTATTTATTTAGTCCAATACACAATGAGGGTTTTAGTGGATATATATCTATATACACATAGTAAAATACATGATGAAGGTTATAGAGGAGATACTCATAGTAAAATATATCTAAGAAATAATAGAAAAGAAGATATAGTAATAGAACATACCAATGAAAGAATAGAAGAAGAGATATAGGAATAGAAGAAAGGTATAGGAGATATAGGAGAGCAATAGGACGGGGGACGGAAGGCACTCTAGTGCACTTGTACTCGCCCCTTACTGACCTCTTAGGAATCTGGATAGGTCAACCGTAGATAATCTAAGGGTAAAGTGTTGGGGGTTTGGGGATAACACTATGGAGTCCGGTAATGAGTTCCACGCTTCGACAACTTGGTCACTGAAGTCATATTTTTTAAAGTCAAGTTTGGAGCTGTTAATATTAACTTTAAATCTGTTGTGTGTTCTTGTGTTGTTGTGGTTGAAGCTGAAGTAGTCGCCGACAGGCAGGACGTTGCAGCATATGATCTTGTGGGCAATACTTAGATCTTGTCAGTCTGACTCCCCTTGTCCCCTGAAGATACTGCTGCACTGTACTAGGTCATGTGTTAAAAACAACATATATTTCTCTAAGTTACATGAGTTATATAAGAAAATTAGTATGATTGCATTGAGTTAAGATATTCCGATATTTTATGCATTTAGAACATTTTTGTTCGCTGTTTTCTTCACTGACAACTTCTAATATTTACTACTTCAGGGTAACTTTGGTGAAGTCTATAAAGGAACGTTAAAAGATAAAACACCTGTTGCTGTAAAAACGTGTAAAGAAGATCTTCCTCAAGAACTAAAAATAAAGTTTTTATCAGAGGCTAGGTAAGAAGTAATAAACAAAATATATACTAATTTAAAGAATCATTTGGTGGCCGAAATTATTTCCCACTTCAAAATGTATTTCAATTTGAAAGTGTTTGTGTTATATTACATTGATAATGATGTAGAAGTCATTTGAATTAAGCTTCTCTGGGATGGGGAAGGGGCAGAAAAAGCAACGAGAACATTATCCTAGATTTTTTTTTCTATACACAAAGTGAATATATTTAGATAGTTAGTGTTTTCATAAGCAAGATATATCTAAATTGATACCCTAGAAATTTGCAGGAAATCTTTCATGATTTGATTTGTCATTAAGTTTCCTGGACGAACAAATGTGAATGAATGAAGTTTTTTCTTATGATAAATTAAAGAGCATTTAGAAATTGATATACTACATTGATGTGAGGAAATTTTCCACCTCTTTGCAGAATACTCAAACAATACGACCATCCCAATATCGTAAAACTTATAGGAGTATGCACTCAAAGGCAGCCTATTTATATTGTGATGGAGCTTGTGCCAGGTAATGTTGGTTTACATTATTTGTCAATAATTTATTTATATGCCATTTCTCCATTTTTCTCTTTCTCTCACTGTTGTATTTGTTGTTTTGAAATTATTTCACTTTGAAATTTAAATGTGTGATTTATCAGATTGAATAAAAGTGGCTTGAGGAAATTCAAAATCATACTAATATTTTGCTTTTGCCAGGAGATGGAAGTATCAAAACCATAGCTTTTAAATTTATTTCATTGTAAATTTTTCTAGAATATGGAAATATGCAAATCTTGACTGATCTATATTACTTGTAAACATTGACTATACAGTAAAAGTAAAAAAAGTTAAAAAAACCACCTCTGTTATATGAGGTATTAAACGTATAAAGAAATATTGATTAATATGTCAAGTTCATATAAAAGAAACAAAGTTGAAAGTTAAGTTACATTGCAGGATTATTTTCACAAATTTTCCATGTGGAAATTTTTGTACTTGTAATGTTAATTTGTTACAAGCATTGATACATTTTGCAGCCAATATGCAAGTTGTGATAGAAAGAAAAATATTATCCTAATGTCCCTTTTACAAACAAAATCCCATTCTTTAAATTTTGGCTTTGAAGAATAAATAGTTGTATTTTTGCTAAACTGCATTTCTATATATTTATTTATGCAGAACATGTTTTTGGTAAGATCGAGGAGAAAATTAATATAGAGAAAAGAAAAGAATTGGAAGCCATAAGATTAATATTTCATTTCACACCTTTTTTCCTCCCTAAAAGAGGCTGAAAATTTGGGTGTATCTTATACTCTGAATATAGCTTTCATCAAAGCTTTTTTTTCCAGCCCTAACTAGGTGCTAACGATCTTCCCAGCTCTTAGCTTGCAAGTTCTTTCATTGTTACTCTCTGCAAATAATGTTTTTCAAGTCCCGAGTCTTTGCAGTGTTTTTTCATTGGTTTACTTGCTCTGAATGTTTCTTTCCAGCCCTAACAAGGTGCAAACTCTTTCATTGTTGATATATATCTATATCTGTCTATATCTGTTGAAAGTCCTTTCAGAATTGTTCATAACTTGCAGATGATTTTGGTTGTCTCCTAATGTAGACTCATTTTGCTATAAAGAGGTCCAAGTTACATTAAAGTAGAAAATTTACTGTTTAAAGTACATTTAAATACAAAAAAGTATAAACGAATGTTTTCTGAATAAGGTTTTTTTAAAAGTCGAAGTCTAAATGCTATTTTAAGCCCTAACCAGGAGATAAAATAATGTGCTGAAGCTGATCAAACTAAGGAGACTAGCTAGATGAATATCTGGTAGGCAGATTTCCCCCCTATTTTCCTCCCCAAAAGCTACGGTGCGTCTTATACTCCAGTGCGTCTTATACTCCAAAATATGGTGGTTTTTTAAAGTGGGTGTTGAAATGAATTTATACTTTATATGCAGCAAATGCAAATGATGGCTGCTGGTAGGTTTTACTGTAATATAGTTTTTACATTGTAGACTGTATATAAAATAGTCCACAGTAAATATGTTTTGATATAATAAGTATCAAAACCTTAATCAGGTAAATAATTCATTAAAGATCTTAAAATTAAAATTCAAAAATTCATAATTGTATGATAAAATATAAAGGATAAAAATTAATAAAATAGATAGCGAGTCAGTCTTCTAGTGCTACTCTTTCTATTTCCTGAGATGGTCACAGTAGCCCACTTGAAATCTTTGGCTCTACTTTATTAAATGTTTTACAAATAGGCTCCTTTGTCTTTTATAAAAAGGTACTTCTGCAAATGAGAAATATCAGAAAAACATGATATGTGAAGTCTTATTCTCCAGCCTCTGAAGTGCTTTGTCTGTTGCACAATCACAAGATATTGAAATTTAATTACTACTTGTATTTCTGCCAAGAAATATATAGTGAAAACTCTATGATATGGGAAGTAAAGTCAAAAAACATGAGAGGTGATTAGAGGCTATGGACATGTCTGTGCTATACAGTTCCGTATGGGGTATTTTTAAAGCAAATATCCCAACTTATACTGAAGGAAGCACATTAGAAGGTCTGTCATTGTTGAAAGCATTGAAGAATCTGACAAGAAAGTATCTCTGAAATGATTACCCCAAAGGACACAGGTTATTTAGTAATACATTTTTGTATCTTTCTCCCCAAGCCATTTCATAGATCACTGACAATCCATTTAAAGTGATCTCAGATACTACACATACCAAATTCTTCCCACCCTATATCTGTTGAAAGTCCTTTCAGAATTGTTCATAAATTTCAGATGATTTTGGTTGTCTCCTAATGTAGAGGCATTATGCTGTAAAGAGTTCCAAGTTACATAAAAGTAGAAAATTTACTGTATAAAATACAAAAAAGTATCAACGAATGTAGCACAATGGTTAACTTTTCGATAATAATTTGATAACCATCCTCCAGAGCAGTGCCCCACTAACCTTTTGGACACCAGGGAGTTTTTCTGTGAGGCTGGGGTTTCGCATGCTCCTTGCATCCCATGGATGAGAAGCCATAGAAGCCGATGTCTTGGAAGAACTTGAACAATTAAAGATAAATAAGGCAATGGGTCCAGATGGCATCCACCCCAGAGTTCTTAAAGAACTCAGATCTGTCATTGCTACCCCCCTGACTGATTTGTTTAACCAATCCCTGTTAACAGGAGATGTTCCTGAGGATTGGAGAATGGCCAGTGTTGTGCCTATCCACAAGAAGGGCAGTAGAGAAGAAGCTGGTAACTACAGGCCAGTTAGCTTGACATCAGTTATAGTTAAAATGATGGAGACTCTACTCAAAAAGAGGATAAATCAGCACCTAAAAAACAATAACTTATTGGACCCAAATCAGCATGGCTTTACTGAAGGCAAATCATGTCAGACTAATCTCATTGATTTCTTTGACTATGTCACAAAGGTGTTGGATCAAGGTGGTGCCATGGATATTGCCTATCTGGACTTCAGCAAAGCCTTTGATACGGATCCACATAAAGAGCTGATAGATAAATTAGTGAAGATTGGACTTAATCCCTGGATAGTTCAGTGGATTTCAAGCTGGCTGAAGCATAGACATCAGAGAGTTATTGTTAATGGCGAGTATTCTGAGCAGAGACAGGTTACAAGCGGTGTGCCGCAAGGGTCTGTTCTGGGTCCTATTCTTTTTAATATGTTTGTGAGTGACATAGGGGAAGGTTTGGTAGGGAAGGTTTGCCTATTTGCCGATGACTCTAAAGTGTGCAATAGGGTTGATATTCCTGGAGGGGTCTGTAATATGGTAAATGATTTAGCTTTACTAGATAAATGGTCAAAGCAATGGAAACTTCAGTTTAATGTTTCCAAATGTAAAATAATGCACTTGGGGAAAAGGAATCCTCAATCTGAGTATTGCATTGGCAGTTCTGTGTTTGCAAAAACTTCAGAAGAGAAGGATTTAGGGGTAGTGATTTCTGACAGTCTCAAAATGGGTGAGCAGTGAGGTCGGGCAGTAGGAAAAGCAAGTAGGATGCTTGGCTGCATAGCTAGAGGTATAACAAGCAGGAAGAGGGAGATTGTGATCCCCTTATATAGAGCACTGGTGAGACCACATTTGGAATACTGTACTGTGTTCAGTTCTGGAGACCTCACCTACAAAAAGATATTGACAAAATTGAACGGGTCCAAAGACGGGCTACAAGAATGGTGGAAGGTCTTAAGCATAAAACGTATCAGGAAAGACTTAATGAACTCAATCTGTATAGTCTGGAGGACAGAAGGAAAAGGGGGGACATGATCGAAACATTTAAATATGTTAAAGGGTTAAATAAGGTTCAGGAGGGAAGTGTTTTTAATAGGAAAGTGAACACAAGAACAAGGGGACACAATCTGAAGTTAGTTGGGGGAAAGATCAAAAGCAACGTGAGGAAATATTATTTCACTGAAAGAGTAGTAGATCCTTGGAACAAACTTCCAGCAGACGTGGTTGGTAAATCCACAGTAACTGAATTTAAACATGCCTGGGATAAACATATATCCATCCTAAGATAAAACACAGGAAATAGTATAAGGGCAGACTAGATGGACCATGAGGTCTTTTTCTGCTGTCAGTCTTCTATGTTTCTATGTTTCTATGAGGCTTCACTTGTTTTGTGTGACCCCATTTCTAGTATGCTGCGGCATAGTGCCAGTCTATGGGCCGGGAATTGGGGATCCCTGCTCCAGAGAATAGATTAAACTTGTAATGTTATCTCTTTGCCAATTCATAATTAAAAAAACCTGTCTTTATTAAATCTGTGGCAAAGGAGAGGTGATTAAATCCCACATTCCAGTTGCTGAATCTGCCATTTCTACCTAATTTTAAAGGGGGAAATGTTTTCCCCCCCAAGCAGCAGAAAGGGACAGAGTTTTGCATAACATCTTTGCCTACATGATCTCCAGCTATACTTCAATCAGGATCTGCCTGAGACAGGAATGTGTATACTTTGTCAGGAAAATACCTGTCTGTTTTGTGAACACCAGGTAGCATCATTCTACATCCAAAATAAAATCACATCACAGCCCTTTTGCAGAAACACACCTTACCTTTATTATACCTATTTATTTTGATGCTGTTTGAAACTGGAGCTGTATCCCTGTAGTCAGTACTATAACAACAAATATATTGAGTCAAAGAATGCATTTGATGAATTGAATCATAACCTGAGAACAATCATTTCCATTTTTAGCCTCAACCCAGCTTTGATTCCTGGTAAAGGTTGCCCCAGTAGAAGAGAGGTTTCCCATTATATAAAGACCCCATGCAGTGATCTTTTGTCTACCTGTGCACATAAGATGAGGGCCGGGGGGGAAATCCTTTTAGAAACAATAATGTACAACTTTTTAAGCATGATATGCAATTAGTGAAATATATCTTTATGTGGAATAATAGTGGCTTAGAACAACTCACTTTTAGCCCTATCTTAATATCTTTTGGCTCCCAGTGCTTTCAAGCTAAGAAGCATTTTCCTCCTATCTTTCCTGCCTTCTGCCTGCAATAGATTGTCACCAGACCTGCTGCTTCACGAAATGTTATTATGTTAATGGGAATGGCTTTGAGGTTTTCCCTACACGATCTGGTAGACAACGGGAGGAGACCAAAAGCTAGTCTCTTCCAGGGTCCTATAATAATGTTTTGAAATTGCATTTTTATTGGTGGTCGTTCTTCTTCTATGCTTTGTACACGTAAAAGAAAAAGCAGGAGGTATGTGTAGTTGATGTGGGGAGAAGAAAAATCCCAGCAGCCCTTATTCTCTATGCATTTTTACTCAGCTACATGTGGTGGGAAATGATTAGTGCCGATCCAGTCCCTGCAGATCCTGAAGCTAATGATCTAATATTTCTCTTTCTCACACATGTGGACAACTGAATTTAGGCTGTCTTCTGAAAAGCAGTAGTTTCGTTTGCTGCCTGCTTGGTTTGCTATCTTAATTGTTAAGATCATATTTTTCAAAAGAGTATGACAGGCCAGCTCCTGAATGCTATGTACATGAGCATGTTTAATATCTGACTTAAATGAAAATGCTTTCTTCCCTTCAGACATAAAGTTCAGTTTTTCAGGAATGCATTAAGAGTGAATACCATATTTCAGGAGGATTCAGTTTCTAATTCCTCTCATGCATTTGCTTTGCAAAACGAAGCCAAAAGAGTATTCCATTGCCTGAGGTCTTCAGTTCATAGAAGCCTGATCTGATATTCTTACAGAGGCAATAAAATATAAGTTTTATTACTGCAACAGAAAAACAGTAGTGGCTGTTGCCTTTATTGACATTTTTTTTCTCATAGTTGTCATTGTATTCAGTACTGAAAAATGGACTTAAAATTATTTGAGGAAACATTAAGCAACCCCTTGGCTATAAAGAAATAGAATAGATTGTGATCTGACAGTAGTCTTGACAAATTGGTAACAGAATGATCTTGTTTGCTTAAATTAGGATGCTAAAGAAGAAAGTGTGGTGTATTTAAAAAAAATAGGTTGAAACCCAATGCAGTTGAGATACTGAAAACAAATTCTTAGGCTCAGAATATGTTCAAAGATATTGTAGATTTTTAAAATGTTAAATATCATAGAAGGCAACTTGACTAAATTCTTCTTCCTACTTTCTCAAGACCATTATTACCAAATTCCCTGTGAGAAATATCCCTGAAGAGAAGGGAGGGAGCAAAAAAGCAGGCATTAGCCACCATGAAAGCTTGACCAGTTGGATCCTTCCTTCAACAAGGTCATTATTGTTGCCATTTACCTTGTGGGAAGCATCCTAGAAATGTCTTTGCCTTTGAATAATATTTATTTTATTTTTATTTTAAAATGTTTATATTTATTATAAGCTGCTTTGGGACAATTTCTATCCTAAAAGATAGATTTTAAGTGCTTTCTAATAAATAAATAATACATTATACTAATTCATATGTTTTGACATATGACTGACTCTAGTTAGAAGATCTCAGGCTGCAGTTATTAAAAGAAGGGGGAAAAACATCCAATTAGCCTAACATCTGTCTACTTCTATGATAAATAATGCACACACATAAAACACATGCAACAAAATGAATGTAGTGACAAAAAGCACCTACTAATGACAATTTTTTTTCTTTTCCTTTCAATAACAAAACTATTCAACATTGAGATTAGAAAACTTCAGTAATTCAAGACACTTGAGCATGAACTGTTCAAGTTTATGAACTTGAACAGTTCATAAAGATGGTTGAAGGAAGCTTGGCAGGTCTAGAGCATATTGTGTATGAATCATGAATGGCCAGCGACAGGTTGGAGGCCCAGCACAGACTGTGTATGAGTCAAAGGGGGACATGGGAAGGCCAGCAAAGTGTACACAGGTTGTGAGGTATTGTGAGTGAAAAATAACTTGAGCAGAAATGGTAATCCCATGACTGTGGCTTCTTGCAACACTTATACAGTAAGACCTCACCTATCGCGGGTGTTACGTTCCAGACCCGGCTGCGATAGATGAAATCCGCAATGGGGAATTTATCCTCCTTCCCACCAGCTCCGGATGCCTGGAGGCGAGCAACAGGTAACCTTTCCCCCCCACTACTACTTACTCTGCGCCTGAAGAAAAGAAGGGGAGGGGGGCAAAAGAATCGTGGCCCCCGAGCATTCCCGACCCACTGCTGTTCTTTGCAGCAGTTCGGCCAAACGTTGTCTTTTTTGCCTTGCCCTGGCTGGAAAGTCCCTGGTGAGCTGCCCCGGCTGGTTCTTTTTTCTCTCTCTCTCTTTTCTTTTTTTCCCCCCTCCACCTGCCCAGCACTTCCTCTTCCGCCCTCGAGCCCAGTCTGGAAATCCCCGCCGCGTCGCGTTCCTTTTTTTGCTCGTGCTCGCTCGTTTGCGCGCTGCCGGGAGCTCTTTCTACAACCCCAAGCACACCGCCGCCGCTGCCAACCACTAAGCGTGCCTCCAAAGACTGCCTTCTCAGCACTGGAGAGGCGGGTTGAACGAGGGGACGGGCCTCCGCCGGAGCTCAGTCCCCGCCCCGCTCATCATTTGGGAGTCCCGCTGGAATTATTCTAGCGCTTGTTTGGTGAAATGATTCAAATGAAGCTTCTCTCTGAGCATGAGATGAGCGCTTGCCCTGCCCTTCCAAACTTCTAAGCTCCATATCTGTGCCAACGCTGACTTCAAAACCCGCGATGAAGTGAAGCCGTGGTAGATGAAGCGCGATATAGCGAGGGACTACTGTATTACTATTTCTGATCCTAACAAGAAATCACAGGATTTCTTTTTCATCTTTTTGTGAAGTAATACTCTATTTGGTAGGGCTGCGCACACACAAACTGGAATTTTTAAAAAATTAGATACAAAACCTTGCAAACAATGTAGCTGTTTTAATAATAGCTCTTTGCAAAATATCTCTTTCAAATGCTTTTTACAGCCCCAATATACAATCATATGTTACTGTTTTTACCATTTCCCCTTATTTCTTATGCAATTTCTGCTTGACAAAATATTCCACATTTAAAGTAAAATTCTGTTTTTCTACAAATAGTCATGTGGAATGGATTAGTTTGTACATAGTGCATTGCTAAAAATTTGCCTGTAAAGTTTCTAGTTTTCTAGTCACCAATTTTAATTGATAATATTGACATTGAATCCACAGTAGGAACCCATTAACTGCAGCAGTCATGGAATTGATGAAATTGGATAGCAATTGGCAGCTGAACAGAATTGAAAATACTGTACAAACTTAAATTGTATTTGTAATTGAGTAGAAAAGTGATAAATCTATATATATAAAACATTAATCACAAAATCTCCAGAACATATATGGTGAATTTGAAATTCACTATATATGTTCCTCTTCCTCCTAGGTGTCACTAAAAAAGGATTTTTCAAAATGACCATTGGAGCATTGGGATTTTCTAGATTAATAATAAGCTCTGAGGCTAAGGAGTTCTCCCACATCCCAGCTGAAAAGAAATCTGATCCAAATGCAAAACACGAGCAGAGGAGTTTCAATTTCATTTTTGCTTTCACAGTAGCAAGAACCTTTACTACAGAACAATTAAGCTATGCCACACCCAGGCTCCTCCTTCTCTCCTTGCTCCCACAGCAAATACTGTTTGAGTTTCCAAACACTCCTCAACTCTCTCACATACAGACAGAACACTAGCCACATGAATACTGAAGGATACTGATAGGCAGAATTTTTCCCCTTATTTTCCTCCTCAGTTCAGATGAATCTGTACCTTCTACTGTAATATCATTTGAAGAGAAAACACAAGAAAAGATTTACCATTGCAATTAGGAAGTCAGTAAGGGAAGCTGCACACAAATATGTTCAAACTCGCCCCCAAGTCAGTAGACAGGCTATTAAAAAGTATACATCCAATAACCATTACGTTAATCAGTCACAAATGAGATCAATGCCTTGGACTAATAAGTAATTGTCTGGTCTTAAATATGAATGTCAGATTGATTACTCCAGGGATGAGGTTGTTGATCTCAAACCCCAGTTACCTTGTGCCTGATGCCATGCTCTAAAATGGCAGGATGAAAGTCCTGGGATGTGCTGTAATGGTAGTAAAGTCCACCTCCCTCCCTTCAGCCCTCCCTTGAATTCTTACACTGCCTTCTCATCCACCAGCATCCAATGGCAAGCATTTTCTTTCTGCTGTCCAAAAGTACAATGGTTGCTTCCAAATGACATCTTTTGGAACCAGAGAGGTAAAGGAGGGAAATGTTATAGTAAAGTTTGTTGCAACTTTTCTTTTATAAGAAAATTACAAAATTAGAAAATGTATACTGCAATATGGGGGAAGGGAAGTTCAGTTGCAATACTTTTTGAAATTCTATCAGCTTCAGACAGATTATTTGTTTTTGCTTTTCCCACCATATGTATGTTTATAGTGGTAAACCATAGACTTTTAAATTAAAAAATCCATTGTGCTAGGAGAAGAATGTTTCAGTTGATACAACATACAGTATCTCTTATTTTAGTTCATCCCTCTTTCCCCTCTGTATGTATGCATATATGCAAATAATATGCATAAACCATTTCAGACTTCAAACTTCAACTCCCAGTAAGATATGTTCATGGATCTGCAATGGGATATAAAGCTTTCCTCTATGAATAGAATTACTGTAATACAAACTGGGCCGAGGTCATTAAATTCAGAGTATGATAGAGATGATTTGTTTCTTCTATCAAGTTACTTTCTACCATGAATAGAATTACTATAATACAGACTGGGCCTAGGTCACTAAATTCAGATTTTGATAGAGGTGGTTTGTTTCTTCTATCAAGTTACTTTCATTTCAAAAACCGTATACCGTATTTTTCGGTGTATAAGATGCACTGGTGTATAAGACGCACCTAGATTTTAGAGGAGGAAAACATGGGAAAAGGTATTCTGAACCAAATGGTGTAGTATTATATTGTTTCATAAAATACCAGCCCAGCAGAATACTTTTTACAACCATGTACAATTTTTACAAACTTTCAAGACATGTGGACTTCAACTCCCAGAATTCTTCCATCTGTCATGCTAACTTAGGAATGTGAGTTGAAGTCCACAAGCCTTAAACTTGCCAGGTTTGAAGACCCTGTACTCCTAACCCCTAACTCAGGAGTCTTCAAACTTGAAAGCTTTAAGTGTTCAAAATAAGTCCAAAATAAAGCAAACAAAAGAAGGCTCTACAATCAGCCTCTCCACAAAGTAGCCAGAAATTTATTAATTTCCTAAATTACAGCAGGATTGTAGCCACATCTTTCTTGGGAAAGGGGGTCATTCCAGAGGCTTATGTTGCACAGAGTAATTTGCATGTGTGAAAAGTTAAGTTGTAGATCCTTCAACAGCACAATATATCCAATCTTGTTTAGGTAAGTTGGATGGAGAGGTAGGATAATCATCAAAATGTTAAATGAATAAGAGCATTGTTTTATTAGATTCCAAAGCTGCTCAGCTCTAGAATGACTATGAGCAACTTACAATAAACATAGAAATCAAATTTCTGATGTACAAAACTGACAGATTTTTTTGAGAATGTGTTATAAGTTGTTGGTTGATGAAATATCATTTCCCTCCTAGCATTTGTACATTAGTACAATTGTGTTTTCAATGTTTTTAAAATACATCATAGAATAAAACTATAAACTCTTCAAGAGAATTACAGTCTGCTGAAATATAAGCAAAAAGGCTTAAAAGTCAACCTTTGAAGCCAAAAGACTTCAATTATCAGAAGCAGGTCTCCATCTGTGTTCCTCTGCACTGTGAAGCATCTCTTTTAAGATTTGCTCTAATAAGAATTGTTATATGTCCAATAAGTAATTATAGTGACAGTGTTTAAAGTCCATGCCTGTAGTTATCTCTGTAAAAACACGAAACCTAAGAAATCTATTGGAACTGAACAAGTTATTTTAACTAATCCAAGGGTACATTGAATGGACCCTTCCGTTCTTTAAACACAAGTAGATAAACCAGGAATTTGAATCATCTTAGAAGGGAATCTCACTATTCAGAAATGGAGGGGATTCTTTTTCACACTTGCAATAAACAAGAATGAATAAAAGTTGCTTTTCTGAATGAGTTCTGTGGTTGGATGAGGACCCTCTCTTCCATTCATAGGGCACAAGTGAAAGGAAAGCTACAAGAACAACACATTAATTGCTCTGAAGTGCATCATTAAACCTAAGGAGGGATCGGCAAAAATAGATCTTCAGTTAAAAGTCTGGCATCCCGAAATCACCGTCCCACATTCCAGAACTAATCAACTCCCATTTATTCGAGGCAGGCTTGCTCTTCTTAGCATCTCTGGGCTGGCGGCTTCAGCCACCTGGCCCCTTTCGCGGCTCTGCCCACACAGCCACGGGAAAGTTTATATATCAGGGCTGGTGGCGGGGGCACTCCAAAGACCACACTGCCGTGACTGAGGCAGGAGCGGGCAAGAGGAGGAGGTGGCTGCCGCGCTGGCAGAACAGCCCAGGAGACCTTCCCCTCTGCTACAGTGGGCCCTCCAAGATCCACCCCACAGTGCTTGGGCCACGCAGATAAGGAGAATGCTCGCCCGGCTCGGCTGAGGCAGGGGTGGGCGAGCGGCTGTGGCAGGCATCGATCGCCATGCCTCTAGCCGCGCCTGCTGCCGCTGCTCTCTCACTCCAGAAGAAACTTAGGGCTTTGCTGCTCGGCTCAGCTGAGGCAGGGGCGGGTAGGTCCGTGGGCGCTTGGAGTGAAGCCGCCTCACCTGAGCCAGGTGAGTGGCTGTGGCAGGGGCCAATCAGGGCTGCCTCTCCCCGGCTGAGACAGCTTCCCTCCAAGCGCCCTTCTCCAATCGCCGCGCCCTCCCAAGCATGGGGTCAGTGTGGACGACAGCTCTGCACCTTCAGGGCTTGTTCACCGACCTCAGATTCGGCGGCGGTGGCCTGGGGCATGGAGGTGACATTCCCGGTGCTGCTGCTCCTTGAAGGGAAGCCGCCAGAGCCGCCTAAGCAGTTGCCGCCGCCGCCTCCCATCCCGCCTCGGCAGCATTCGATGTATAAGATGCACCCAATTTTTAAAGCACTTTTCTGTGGTCTTATACACCGAAAAATACGGTAGTTTGTTGTTCCACATAGTCTATTTTAGATTCAAACTTGCTGTTATATTATAGATGGTAGTGTTTGTGTAACATATATTCTCAATAAATGTAACATGATTATAGTATTAAAAAAAAATGTGGCCAGGGGGCAGTAAAACAAAATTCACAGCTAGTGATATGAAATGAAAGTGCTCTAGTGAAATCCTTTTAGTTGGTTTGAAGTATTAATATACCCTATTCCTTATGAAGATGGATTGCGAGAATTTTTGCTGCAGTTGATATAAATGCCTGAGTTTATCAGTAGAATAATTCCTTTATATTAAAGGATAGGCAATTAGGTGTTAATTCATGTCACAGTGAATAGCATAATCAAGGTCTAATAGCAGTTGATATCACATCTTGTACTCCGCACTTTCATGATGTAAATTACCCTTTTCCTTACCTAAATGCTTCCTTTGTAATGGAACAGAGCATATAATATTTTACATGTTGCAACATAAATCTTCATAAAACAACTTTTAGAAGGTAGATTCATCAATTAAAAATTACAGAAGGGGCACTGATGAAAATCTTCAAACAGGGTTCTCTTTAACCTTCTTTTTCATCAAGCTATAAGGAATGAATGAATATTCTATAAATTCTATTTTTTCCTGGTTATTTATGCCATAAACAAAAGATAGTCTGATGTGAAATGTGATAAAACAAAACATAATTAAAGAGACTGAAATATTGCTATTTCACTGATTTCTTATATGCTGCTTGGAATTTAATTTTTTCTCTCCTAGACATTGTTCTTTTTGTTTCTTTTATTTTTCTAATAAAGACATTCAAGAGTCAGGTTGATTTTTACCTATTTGTAGTTTCCATTCTTTACACATTCCCTGCTTTCTCCTGAAATTGAGAGTCTGCAACTGTTCTCTCTATGGACAGTTAGATAACTGATATGCTAAGACCAATTTACCTGATGGCATCATGTCTGAATTTGTTTGTTTGTCAAACATGTATAGAACAGTAGTAGTTTGTATAAGCATACATAAATAAAAAAGTAACAATAAAGGAAGACAATAGGACAGGAGGACAGGGCCGATAAGCACAGTGGTGTGCTTATGCACCCCCCTTACAGACCTCTTAGAATTGGGGAGATGTCGACTGTAGACAGTCTAAGATTAAAGTTTTTGGGGTTTAGGGAGAAAACCACAGAATCAGGTATTGCTGAAGTTATATTTTCTGCAGTCAAGTTTGGAACGGTTTACATTTCATTTAGTTTGAATCTATTACATGCTTGTGTATTATTGTGGTTGAAGGTGAAGTAGACATGAACAGGAAGGACATTTTGCTATATTATTTTATGAACTACATTTAGATCAGATCAGAGGCGATGTAGTTGTAAATTGTCTATACCCAGTATTTCAAGTCTGGTAGAATAAAGTATTTTGTTGTGAGCGGAGGAGTAAAAGACTTTTCTTGTGAAATATTTCTGGACTCTCTCGATTGTATTAATGTCTGATCTGCAGTGTGGGTTCCAGACAGGTGAGCTGTATTTCAGAATTGGTCTTCAGGAAAATTCTGGTTTTGTATGCCCTGGTTAGCAGTGCAATATTGGCAGAGAAGAAGTTACATAAGATTAGATTAACAACTCTTAGTGCCCTTTTACCAATCTTGTTACAGTGGGCTCTAGCACTTAGGCCGTTGGATATGAGTACTCCAAGATCTTTGACAGAGTGAGGGTCATCTACATGTTTGTTTCCTCCAAGTTTGTATTTTGAATTCTGATTCTTTTTGCCAATGTATAAGATAGAACATTTGTTGGTTGAGATTTGAAGTTGCCAGTTGTTTGACCATTCTGCTACATGATCAAATCTTTTTGAAAGGTAGCACCATTATCGAGGGTGTTAAATAGTTTAACATCATCAGCAAAGAGAATGCAGTTGCTTATAATATGATCACAAAGATCATTTATGTAGAGTATGAAGAGTGTTGGTCCTAGAACATTGCCTTGAGGGTCACCACTGTTGACAGGAGCAGGATTTGATATGGCACTTCCTGTTTTGACCACTTGTTGCCTGTTAGACAGGTTATCCAATCACGAGGGGTTCAGAGATGCCATAGGATTTTAGTTTCAGAAGTAGATTGTTATGTACTACTGAATCAAAGGCTTTACAAAAGTCTATGTAAATTGTGTCTATTGTTTTACCCTGATCAAGTTGAGTGGTCCATATGTTTTTACAGTTGCAGATTACATGAATTTTTTTCCCCTGAAACCAAATTGTTTGTTGGAGAGTAGGTTATTAGTTTCTAAGTAGAGTTAATGGATTGTTTTTTGATTGATTGCTTGACTTTTCAGGTAATGCAACCCAAAGAGATCGGTCTGTAATCCATGAATCCAGGAGTCATGGCTAGTTGGACTGAACACAGCATATTAATTCATCTTTTTTATTTGTAGAAAAGAGGAATTGGAGCACAGAGGTTGATTAGACCCGAGAGTGCAGGTTGACTACCAGTGGTCCACCATTTTGCCATGGAAGGTGTGTGAAATGGTTCAACACCGAAATAGTTGTTATGAATTTTTCAAGCTCAAGACAAAACTTTTGTATTCTGGGATGAAATTGGCTACTTCTGATGGAATTGTTTAGCATGTTCTATCTGTTCCAAACAAATGGGTTATTGTTTTGTGAGTTGTGTTTGGATTGCTTAATTCATTTTTTTTTAATTAAAAAAGCTATCATAGTAACAGGCACTCTTCATGTTCCTGTTGGCGTAAACTGGGGGGGATGTAGGAATGACTTACTAAATAGTTGCTCATCCTGTCTTTATATTGTATGCCTTTCATAATTCTTTAAGATTGAAAAAGTGAAACTGGTGAGCATGTGAAAAAAAGTTTAAAGGAGCTTCCCAAGAAATCAGTACAACACAGCCCTTTGATTTCCATGTCTTTAGTCGTTGTGAAATAAATCTTTTATACTAAAGACTCATATAATGGAATATTTTGGTTAGTATGGTTCTCCAAAGCTAATTTATTCAATATTTTGAGATTGTTTTTTAAAACTTATCTTAAAAATAACATGAGCAATGGAGGTTTTAACGGTATGTAGTCTTATTTTAGTACTTTTATTTGATAACTTGATATACTGTACAAATAAATAGTCTATAAATATTCAGTTAATACTAAAAATATCTACAAGTGTTTGCAAGGTAACTATTTCTTCTGCAGGAAAACAATGGTAATTATTATGATTTCCGTGATTATAGTTGATTCGTATCCTCAACCAACTCTATGTTCTTTCTTTGGACTTGGCACTGTTTTAATCAAAGCACTTAACTTCAAATCATTTCATTTGTTTTTTTAGTCATTTGGTACCATATAGAAATGTTCTCTGCTTTTTTGTTCTATAGATTTTGAATTCTATTTTTACTTTTTGTAGTTAAAGTTTGTTCTGTCTTAAAAATTGATATTATTCAAAAGTGATCTCTGTGAAAGTTTTTATTGACTAACCACTAATTATTAGGAACTAAAGAAATGATGGTTTCTTTTAAAATATTACACAAGTGAATACATGATTTGTATGTTCTTATTTTTGCTCAAATATGCTCGCCCTTTGTTGAACAAATACAAAGATAACATCTGGTAAACTTACCTGCTTACGTCTGGAACGCACCACCAAATCCATTGTCTATAACCAGACTCTGTGTTGCAATCTAATTTGTTCTGACTTGCTTAACTGCCTGGAATCAAATCAGGCATTCAGGAAACTGAACTATCTACTCAGCAATCAATACACAAATTCATAGAACAAAGTCAGTGAGCCAAGGACAGTGCAGATGACAATCATTTTAAAGTACAAACATCAAAATACTGTAAATTCAAGGAAATTTACAGATAGTATATTGAATTGTGTATAATTGCCCTATACTTCTAAAAAAAATCAAAATCAAAAACTAGTACAAGTTTTGAAAAGAAGACCTTGGCTTACTCTAAGGCACTCTGTAGAGCTGACCTTGAAGAGCAATCAGAATCTGTCCCAGAATGCAATGCTACGGACAGTTTTTGGCATTGTTTGCTACATTCATATAATGCTTCTGCTCCATGAAGCACAATGAAAAGTGCTGTTTGCCACCTATAAAGCCCTACATCTATGTAGGGCTTTAAAGCCCTACGTAGATGTAGGGCTTTATAAGTGGCAAACAGCACTTTTCATTGTGCCTCATGGAACATTAATTGTGCATATGAACAAACAATGCCAAAAACTGTCCATGACATTGTATTCTGGGACATCTTCTGATTGATCTTCAAGGTCAGCTCTACAGAGTGCCTTACAGTAACCCAAGGTCTTCTTTTCAAAGCTTGTACTAGTTTTTGATTTTGATTTTTTTTAGAAGTATAGGGCAATTATACACAATTAAATATACTATCTGTAAATTTCCTTGAATTTACAGTATTTTAATACATGTATGCATGTATGTCTGTATCAGAGGTGGGTTTCATCAGGTTCTGACCAATCCTGGAGAACCGGTAGTGGAAATTTTGGGTAGTTCGGAGAACTGGTAAATACCACCTCCAACTGGCCCCACCCCCACGTATTCTCTGCCCCCCGACTGAGTGTGAGGAAATGGGGATTTTGCAGCATCCCTCTCCTGTCATGCCCACCAAGCCACACCCACCAAGCGACGCCCACAGAACTGGTAGTAAAAAAATTTGAATCCCACCACTGGTATCTATGTATGCTAAATTTATATGGCCACCCACTTACATGTGACTTTGGGTAGCTTACAACATTAAAAATCCACAACATAGAAACCAGAAAAAACTAGCCCAACCTATAGCAGAACCAACAACTCAAACATTTGATCTCCATTTGGGATTCCAAGGCCCACTGACAAAATCACTTATTTCATATATTTCAGAAAAGCAATAAGATGGGGGCCGTAAGGCCAGGCTACTTGCAGGATTGCTTCTCTCCCATTGTTTCTGCTCATCGCACCAGATCTAATAGAGAAGACATGTTTCATGTTCCTTCTATAAATAATGTTATTTTGTTGGATCCTGGAGCCATGCCTTCTTTGTGGCAGTGCCTGCTTGTGGAATAGCACCCCACCACCACCACCAGAGATCAAGATGGTTTCAAACTTGTTAGGCTTTTATAAGGCTCTGAAGACCTGGCTGTTTCCCCTGGATAGTTATTTGTAAATAGTTTGTTTTAATCATTATATGTCAGTCATTGCTGTAATATGGGAAGCCATATAAATTGCTTAAATCGTTTTTTTAAAAATACAATTTTTATGTATAGCATAGTTCAAGAAATTTGAAAGGCGTTTTGGTTTTTAGTCTCCAGATTATCCTTGTTGCTCATTTCCAAACCTATTCCAGTTTCCTACAAAGTCTTTCAAATGTAGTGTTCTGAATCAAATACAGCAAAATAGAACATGATAGTTACTTTATAAGATTTAGAAATTATTCTTCTGGTAGCTTAAAATTGCATTTGCTTTTCTTAATAGCTTTACCACACATCTGGCTTACATTCAGTTTCTAACCAATTTCATCATTTTTTCACAAGTACCATTTCCAAATAAGATATTCTCCATTCTTTAAGACATATATGTCTTGGATTTTTGTATCCTTAAGTGAAATTTTGGCAATCATGAGAGTTGGTATTGGATTTAAATCAAGCAATTCTTTTTACAGATGCATTTCTCTTGTTGACTTATTTGGGAATTATGGCTTCCCATGTCAAGACTCTATCATATTTGTTTATTTATCTTGTGAAACTTTTCTTTTGGCTGAATAGGAGAATATAGTTTTCTGATTACATTTATCCACATTTCTCATTTTACCAAGAATCTCCACAATCGATAGTGGCAATGGGAGCTGTGGAGGAAAGGGAATATCATAGAAACCCCATTAATTCTAGAATGATCACATCACTCAGAACATGAGGGAGACATTTCATTATTTAATAGAAAAAAGATCTTTCAAAGTGTTTTGTCAAATTGGTTACATATTTTAAATAAAACTTGGTCTTAAGGTGATTTGGGGGTTTTCAACAAGATTAATTGAAAAGCTTGAGAAGAATACCCCAGTTTATTATTATCAAAGAACAAATGCCATATGGTTAGAAGATAGTGGGTGTAGGATCCCTTATGTTTAATTTCATAAGGTTTTATTTTTGCTTATTTAGTTTGTTGTTTAAACTACTGTAAATCACCTTGAGTAATATGAGTGTATTAGTGAGGTGCTATATCTATGTATAAATAAATTCATCTAATCCCATGTCTAACTTATTTTTAGGGGCTTCACTATAACGCCATCTTTATGACTATTGGAACATGAAATATTTTATGTAAATATACAATTGTAACACTTATTTTCACATCCATTTTCTAAAGAAGTAGATAATTATACACTTGAGGCTATGTAAAAGTACTTTGGATGTTGTTGTTATTGTTATTGTTACTAATGATGGGCTGAATTTTATTTACAACTCTCCAGTGTTTCAATCTCACTGATAAATGTGATAGAATTTTTACTGAAGTTATAAATTAGAACCATATAATCTGTGATATATATGGTTCTACATAGGTGAGAACACAACCATAGGGCAGTTGGTTTTCTTGAAAGCTTTAACTAAACGATGAGTACTTAAGTTGTCACCTCTTGAGTCTTTCTGTGTATGGAAGCCTGGTTCTTTGGAACACTTGGTAAAAATGTCAGGATTTGGTAATTAAGCTAATCCCTCTCACATTCATGCCAGTTGTTAATGATTTTATATAATAAATAAGAAAAAGGATGTTTCTTTCAAAGCATGGGAGACACCTCTTTTTTGGGAATGTATTTCTAATTTAATTTTGAACCCTATGGGTATTGCAGAAAACATGGAGATAAGACACCTAAAATTAGAATTCTTCCCTTTTTTGTAGTTTAAGTAAAATAAGACCCTTAAGCCTTATTGAAGACTATTTTGCTTCTTAGTTGTAAAATAGGATAGAAAAGAAATCTTAGGGACTAGGGACTTAGGGACTACAGATGTTGGAAACTCTATATAAGTTACAGTTTACTTACCCCTGCTGTGATCTATCCTGAGGCTAAGCTGTGTAAGACCTTGAATTTCAGACATATATTAATAAATGGATTCTTTAAAATAAAACCCTATTATATTTTATAATTCTCATATCAGGTTTTTCCTTCTGATCTTAATGAGCTTTCAGAAAATGCTATAGGATAAAAATGCAAGTATTTTGCCAAACTATCATTTAAGTTTTTGTTTTAGACATGCAAGTTTAGAAACTCCACTCCAAGAGAGAATGTCAGATGTGTATATGATTACAAAGTATAAACATGATTGTGAATATATAAGTACAAGCATGGTTATAAGTACAGGAAATTTTACGAATACGCGGGTACATTAGGACAGGCATGATAGGCACAATGGTGCACTTATGCATGTCCCTTACAGACCTCTTAAGAATGACGTGAGGTCAACAGGAGACATTCTAAGGTTAAGGTTTTGGGGGTTTGTGGAAGAAACTACAGTGTCAAGTAATGCATTCCAGGCATTGACTACTCTGTTGCTGAAGTTGAATTTTTTGCAGTCAAGTTTAGAGTGGCTTACCTTAAATTTGTATCTATTGTTGGTGCATGTATTGTTGTATTTGAAGCTGAAGTAGTCATTGACAGGTAAGACATTGTAGCAGATAATTTTGTGTGCTACACATAGGTCAGATAAAAAGTGGTGTAGTTCTAAATTATCTAGGCCTAAAATTTCAAGTCTTGTGGCAATAGCATATTCTGTTGCGAACAGAGGAAAGTAGTACTCTTGTTGTGAAATATCTCTGGATATTCTCAATTGTATTCATGTCTGATATGTATTGTGTATTCCAGACAGATGAGCTATATTTGAGAATTGGTCTAGCCTATTTTGTTGTATGCTTTGGTTAAAAGTACAATATTACCAGAGAAGAAGTTATGGAAGATTAGGTTAACCACTCTTAATGCCTTCTTAGCAATGTTGTTGCAGTGGGTTCTGGCACTTAGATCATTAGAGATGACTACTTCAAGGTCTTTTACTGAGTGAGGATCATGAACAAGGTCTTTTACTGAGTGAGGATCATCAACAAGGACATGATCATCTAGTTTGTACTTTGTGTTCTGAATATTTTTGCCAATGTGTAAGACTGAGCATTTGTTGATTGAGATTTGAAGTTGCCACTTGTTTGGTTATTCTGATACATAATCAAGGTCTTTTTGAAGGGTTGTAGTATTGTTGGTGGTGTTGAATAGTTTTGCATCATCTGCGAAGAGGATGCAGTTACTTTTTATATTGCATCTTCAAATATCTCTTCACATCTTACTTTTTATGGATTACTTTAATGCAAACTTCCCAAATGCTTTGTGCCCTTCTTAAAAATGGAATTATCACTGCCTCCTGTAAATAGCACACATTATTTCCAATAATCAGAATAATGATCCAACAGAGCATTTCTCCTGTAGGTGCTTACATATCAGCTAAGAGATAATAGACATGTCCTGTGCTTACTGCAGCTTTATGCATAGGTTTCTTCTTAAGTCTTCTATGCAATGTGCAGAATTCTCCTTGTAACAGAAATATATCTAAACTAGTTTGTAAAAATTAGTTTTAATTAAACTATAATCTTGTTATTTTTACTGAGCCATCAGATTGATTGAAAAGCATAGCAGAGTACACTGCCTCCTGTTCAGTCAAGTATCTCTAATGAGAGATAAATGAGAATATCACCCTATCATGTCTCATTGCTAATCTGTCTCTTTCTCTAGGAGGTGATTTCCTTTCCTTTATAAGAAAGAAAAAGGATGAGCTAAAAACCAAACAGTTGGTGAAATTCTCATTAGATGTTGCTGCTGGGATGGCGTATCTTGAATCCAAAAACTGTATACACAGGTAAGAACAAGTCATACGATCTTTTAAAGTATAAAATCCATAAGCATAAATGAGCTGTAACAAAATCTGAATCTTATGTCATATTTATTTTACTTCATTTATTCATTTGCTTAAATCCAAATGAATAAATAAATTTACCTGATAGAGAACTTACCTGATAGAGAACTGGATGTGATTGATTAAGCATACTTAATCAATCACATCCAGTTCTCTATCAGGTAATATAATTGAAGTACCCCATTAAACTATAGGGTTCAAGTGGTATCTGAGAAACAAATAAAGCTTCAGAAGATGGAATAGTTTCCAATTGTTCACATCTCTGAACATTCATCTTCTGCTAAACATTTTCTGTTAGTAATAACAGTTTTTTTTCCCTTCTGTCATGAAGAAAAGAAGGAATGCGCTCAGACACATTCCAGCAAGAGCCCCACTCACTTATTATCTAACCAGAATGAAAGCCTGTAGCATTTGCATCTCAGCACTTACTCAGTGTCTAATTAACACTTCATACCCATATTTCAAATGATTACCATTCAATCAAGGCAGTTCTGTGCCTTCATGCCCCAGTTTCCCTTCCCTAATAATTACAGATGCTACATTGACAGTATGCAGCAATACAGTGTCAGAATAATTACTTATTCACAAAAGCTCTTCATGTCAGACTTTATCTCCACCCCCCAACTCTGAATTAGATAATAGTAGGATATCATTATCTGGTGCTCCCACCATCAGATAGTTCTTCAGATAGTATTGCTACAGCAGAGAAGTTCTGCATTCATTTTTCTGTCGGTTTAGTGAAAGAGGATTTAAAAATGCTTTTGTCTTAAAATAAAATAAAATTCAGGGATGATGTATTCTTGTACTACTTTGTTATAAGGCAGTGATGGTGAACTTTTTTCCCCTTGGGTGCCAAAAGCATGCCCACACCCGTAATTTAATGCTCCTCTGTGCCCGCCTACCTATGCATGACCCCTCCTGCTGCCCCATTCCCATGCATGTGCGCACAACCCTCTCCTTCTCCTCCATTTCCTAGCTTCCAGTGAGCCTGGTAGGCCCGTCCTCCCCCTCCACCCAGGCTCCGGAGGCTTTACTGGAGCATGGAGAGGGTGCAAATGGCCTCCCCCCCTGGAGGCCAAAAATGTTCTCCCAGAGTCTCTGCACGAACCAAAAATCAGCTGGCTGGTATGCAAATGTGCGCTGGAGCTGAGCTATTCGTTTCCAAATCAGACAATGTGATTTTCTGGATGTGTTTTCTCATGTTGTCTCTCATACCTATGATGTCAATTACAGACTTCTCTCATCTTTTTAAGTGGGAGAACTTGCACAATTGGTGTCTGACTAAATACTCCCCCCCCCTGTACAAAAGCAGAGCTAACATAATGCTAAAAGGGATTGGAAATAAGTCCAAAAACCATTCAGAATTTTAACAGATTGGGACTGTCTGTACAATTCATAACTAAACAATTATTTACTATAATTATTTCAGATTAACTGATAATTTTTAATATCCAAGTATAAATAGTTTCAAAGGGAAATATTTAAATAGTTTTTATAGAATTTATATTAACTGGATATTTTGATTACATTTGTTTGTATATATATAGCAAGAGGAGGTAATTTTTATGCCTCTGAATGTTTTGGGGTATAACCAAACTGTTCAAGAGATATGGAGTATTTTGAAGTGCTCTTGTGAATTTTTTATTTCAACAATTGTTTTCCAAGCTATCTTTTGCGCTTTGAAGCACATTAAGCAGAGAATTCATTTCACAGTGTCATCCACCAAAGCTTTTATAGCAATGAATATTATCCAATGCCATTTTGTTTGTTACAAATTCAGTGTTACTTGTCATACTGATACTGCAACATCATAGGTTTTTATATCTTTTAAAAGAGCATTCTTAAATAATAGCTTGAAAAGAGAAATGTTGCTTTAATTCCCAGTAAAGAAAATATTTCACATTACCTATATATATTTCACTTGCTTATCATATCCTTCTTCCACTTCCACTCTCAGTTTGTTTATTTAAATATTATGAGATTGAGGGGGTTTTGTTCATATATTTATAGTAGTGCTTAGTTCCCCACCATTTAAGGCATTGATGGAGCAGAATATCACAAGACTATTAATGGGCAATTTCTCTAGAATTATTGATTGATTGGTCTGTCTGTCTGTCTGTCTGTCTGTCTGTCTGTCTGTCTGTCTGTCTGTCTGTCTGTCTGTCTATCTATCTATCTATCTATCTATCTATCTATCTATCTATCTATCTACCTATGCTGCTCAACTCCCTAGGGACTCAGGACGGCTGACAACAAAAATAAACATAGATCATGACATTTTCTTTCTACTTTGGAATCGCTTGTTCTATTGCTTATGTAAACAGTTAGATTTTCAATTACAGTGGTACCTCTACTTAAGAACTTAATTCATTCTATGACCAGGTTCTTAAGTAGAAAAGTTTGTAAGTAGAAGCAATTTTTCCCATAGGAATCAAAGTAATAGCAAATAATGCGTGCAAACCCATTAGGAAAGAAATAAAAGCTCGGAATTTGGGTGGGAGGAGGAGGAGAAAGAAGAAGAGGAGGAGGACAGTCGCTGCTGAAGAAAGAAGGTGAGATGAGGGGAATCAAAAAAAATTCAAAACTTTGAACGCGCCTCCCATACACCCGGCTTGAGGCTGCCTCCCATACACTGCGCCAGAGAAAGAAACCTAGGTGGATGAGAGGGGGGAACCTCCTGCTTCTTTGACCGAAAGGCGGCTGCTTCTGCTACCTGCTTCCTCTTCCTTCCCATGCTGAAGGGATCCCCTCTCCTCTCACTCGCTCGCTTTGTAGCCGGCGTCTTTCCTTCATTGTGGTGACTCCTCGGTTTGGCTGAAGCCGAGTTTATCTGGCCGAGGCGAAGCACCCCCTTTTGCCTTTCCGCACCCAGACGCTCCGAGAGGCACCGTCGCGCTGGGTGCATGGGAGGCAGCATGAGGGAGTCACCACAGTGAATTGGTTTATTGCCTCTCCAAGTGCCCAGAGAAAGGAAAACGCTCCGTTCACTCTCGGCTGCCCAGAGCGAAGGGAGCGTTTCTTTTCTCTGGGCGCTGGCAGAGGTTTATTCCCTCTACAAACGCTCAGAGAAAGGAAAATGCTCTGTTCACTCTGGACTGCGAAAGCCTCCTGTGGCAGCCCAGGAAAGCACGAGATGGCTGGGATTAATGGGGAAATGGCAGGAAACTGGCCAGGCCTTTGTGCCGCTCTCAAATTTCCTGGAAAATTTTTCTGGGCTTGGATTCTTAAGTAGAAAATGGTTCTTAAGAAGAGGCAAAAAAATATTGAACACCCGATTCTTATCTAGAAAAGTTCTTAAGTAGAGGCATTCTTAGGTAGAGGTATACTTTCTCAAAATAGTTGTCTATTTATGCTGTTTAGGCTGACTGTATACATCACACTTCAGTTTTGGCAAGTTCACTGAATTCGTTAGTCATTTGTCATAGATCCCCTTCAAATCAACACCCTTAAAATGTAAACTATCCTAAATCAAAAGGTGAAATGTTTCTATTTTGTCTCTTTCCTCTATTGGGAGTATAGATCTCAATCTTGTTTGTAGCATTATATAAATTTGAGGCCATGACACCAGAACCACTGGCAGATATTTTACCACAGATGTTAAATTATGATAAGAAAAGCAGAAGTTTTTTCTGAAAAAAGGAAGACACAAAATACCTTAGGCATAATCATTTGTATTATAGTACTATAGTTTTAACATATCATTCCTTTTATAGATATATTAGCTATTGCATTTGTGGCAAGATTTATAATTGTTAATTGATGCTGTATTTCAAAATAACTGGTACTAATGCAGTATAATTGTTTGTTTCTGAGCTGAGAATAAAGACCTCAGGCAGTTGCTTGAATCAGAGATGAAGTTTATTCCAAGAACACAATATGCAAAAATCAGCTGTCTGAAGTGGTTGGTTTAATGCACTGTCTTTTCCAAGAGATCTTTATATAGGAAAACCTTGCCCATATTTCTTGAAAGTGCACCCTCTAGGAATTGCTCTCGGTAATCAGGCATCCTGCTAAGTTTGTGATATTCTTAGTTTAGCACTTGCTGATCAAAAACAGTGATCTGTTTGGAGAAAGGAAACTTTTTCTTATTTGATTACAGAGATAGTTGATTTCAGGGAGTGCAAGGTCCACTTTTCAGATCATTGAATGCCACTTTGCATGGTCAGCTGTGTTTCCAGGGTGCACACCAAGGTGCTTGCATATATTTGTTGATGGAATCTTACCATCTCTGTTTTCGGCATCCGTGAAGTCACCAGCCATTGACTTCTAGTCGGTAGGCAGTCTTGGCAATGGGTGCTGCTCTCAAGACATATTTATACCAGTGGAGTCGGCCTTCTTTCATCTCTATAATTGGTGCCACACTAAAATGTTGTCGAATGGTGTCATTTGTGATGTGGTCAAGAAGGAGATGCCCAAGAGATCTCAAATTAAAATTCAAATAAGAGGAGGGAATGCTTACCTTTCCTTTCAATCTTAGCCTTGGGTCTTATTCTAATTTGTGATTTTGAGCCTTTTGTCTTGATTATAGTGTAATAAATGTATGATGAGAGGACTTTGATTTCCTTCCTATAATTGACTAAAAAATAACAATGCCCTTGCAAAGTAAATCTAAAAACAATAATGTGTACGTAAGTCTGTCTTGGCCAGTCTTCAACAGATATCATATGGGATACTGTCAGAATAGATTTCTTATTCCAAACAGTCTGAAATGTTGTGCTGCAGCCAGGAGATCTCGCCCTTGTGTCAAGAGAATTGATATCTCAGCTGATCAGCAGGATGTTTGAGGATAGAAACATGAGTCTTAGAATTATTTTGCAAGCAAGGTTTCCATCTTCAATACTTTTTAAAATAGGGAATCGTCATAGCTTGTTCATCTCCTCACCATCTTAGCATTTTGTAAGATTGTCATTATACAATACAATGCACTCTATATTTTCACTTCTGATAACAAAGTGTTAGGAATATATCAGAAAAGGCCTAAAAGACAGAACATAATTTAGTGTACAACAAATAGATAGAGATAGATATACAAAGGCTATTAATCCAGATCTCTGAAGTTATTTCCAACATATAGTAAGTTGGTTTACTATAAAATTATACTATTGTGTATTTAGTTAAAATGTAATTGTTGAAATGAAGACAAATCACATTCTGATATTCTTCAGAAAGTAAAAATTACAAATATCATTTGTAGCTATTTTTCATCTGTGAATTATGGTGCTCCATGATGAGATTGGTCCTTATTAATTTGGAGAATCCTCATTTGCATGTTATTGTCATTATCTAATTAATTTGTATGTTAGTGTGTGCCCATTTGCTTGCCAAGATCCAATTTAGTTTAGTTTTTTTCATAACCAACAGCAGATGAGAACTAATCTGGGCAGCACAGCCTGAATCAATACAAGGGGCCTCTATTGGTACTGTCTTTTTAAATTATTATTAAATATTTTTATTGATTTTTTACAATATAAAACTCACACAACATAAAACAAGTGTTTTGTGTATTGTGCCCACCACCAGACAAATATTCATACCCCACCACCAAATCGGGGGTGTTTCTTGTATAAACCATTTTAACTTGAGAACAAAGTATCTATTTACATATTATAAAGTGATTCCAATTTTTTTCTTGTAGCTTGGTCTCGGATTCTACTCGCCATATATCGTCTTACTTTGTCCCATCGTCCCATCAGTTGTCGCAAGTCAGTTTCATTAACCAAATTCATCCTTTTATCCATAATCTCAAATTGAATGTGGTCCACCATGTACCGCTACCAATTTTGCATTGTCCATTTTGTCGTACCCTTCCAACCTAAGACTATTACCGCCTGAGCGCTTTCTATAGCTGCTTGTTTTATTTCTCTAAATTCTCCCATCGCATTTCTTTTGACTAATAATGCCATTTCCTTAGTAATTATCCATCAAATATTTAACATCCTATTAAAATCCTCTTGCATTTTTGGCCAAAAATTCTGCACTACCGGGCATTCCCAAAACATATGCATAAACACTCCTTTATCTTGGCACCCATGCCAACAAATACCCTTAACCTTCTGCTGAAAGTATGCGAGTTGAACAGGTGTGTAATACCACTTATGTAATATTTCCCTTCTCATTTCCCTAATTCTTGTATTCTTCGTTTTCCTTATATTCTCCACTATATTTTTCATCTCTTGCGCCTCTACTTGTATCTCACTTTGCCACCATTTAGTCAATCCTTCGATCACATCCCCATCTGACTGCACTAACATCTTATATATATTACAGTGTTCCCTCGATTTTCGCGGGTTCGAACTTCGCGAAAAGTCTATACCATGGTTTTTCAAAAATATTAATTAAAAAAATACTTTGTGGGTTTTTTCCCTATACCACAGTTTTTTCCGCCCGATGACGTCATATGTCATCGCCAAACTTTCATCCGACTTTAATAAATATTTTTTAAAATAAACTTTAATAAATAAACATGGTGAGTAATGATCTAAATGGTTGCTAAGGGAATAGGAAATTGCACTTTCGGGGTTTAAAGTGTTAAGGGAAGGCTTGTGATACTGTTCATAGCCAAAAATAGTGTATTTACTTCCGCATCTCTACTTCGCGGAAATTCGACTTTCGCGGGCGGTCTCGGAACGCATCCCCCGCGAAAATAGAGAGAACACTGTACTTGCTTGCTATTGGTACTGTCAGGAAAATATTCATTGGGAGATTCAACAACAATGTTGTAAAACAGTTTAGAACAGGGGGCTCCTGACTTGACAGCTTTAAGACTTGTGAACTTCAACTCCCAGAATTTGTCAAGTTTGGAGAACCCTGGTATAGAGAACTAAGGTTTTGCCCATTGTGCTCTTTTTAGAGGATCCTAGTCTTACAAAATTATTTATCTTTAAAACACCCTGCGTATTCTTTCAATGTCATTCATCAGTTAGAAGGCACAGGGAAGAGCTCATACAAGACTATGAGTAATAGGTGCTGGATGGGTTCCTGCTACAACAACCCAATTAGTTACTGTCACTCTAAATAATCAAGCTGATAATAGACTCCTCCCATGGCTATTTTTTTCTCTCCAGAGTCATATCAGCTAGTAGTTTGCTGAAGAAAACAAGCTTGGCAAATAGCAGTTAGATATTTGCTGCTTCCAATGCTATCTGTGCAGCGCACCTAGTCCTCCTGCTGTGTTCCTTTTTAGGCTTTTGCATGTATAAAGCATAATCAGTACATCAATTAATGAAATGCAGTAGCGAAGATAAAAGCAATTTCGTTTACTTAAGCAAAAATGATAATCTGATTGGCAACTCCAAAAGAAAACAGTCAAGTACTCCATCTACAAATCATTTGGCAAGTCTATCAATTCCACATGCCATCTTTACTGTTAAAAGCTTCATATTATCACATTGTTACAGAATAAACTCAAATTTGATTGTTTTAGGCAGTTATAATGGTTTTAATTAAGAAATAAAACCGTTGAACAGTGTGATACTTCTGACAAGGAACTGAAACTTTTCATTGAGCCTGCAAAGCCCTCCTCCCTCTTCCACCCCACAATTTATTCCAAGGAATTAGGGAATCCCCAGAGCAGAACTGCAGGTATTTAAGAGTTGCTGAGAAAATGAGACAATTGAAGCCTCAGAATTTGTATTTGTTTTTATAATATGAAACTGAAAAGTTTTCCATTGTAATATTCTAATGATTCTATATTCACAAGTGGTAAGAAATGCCTGGCTTCTGTTAACAAATTACATGAAATATTTAAAGTATAGGACACCTAAGGTAATTATTGTATGTATTCCAGATCTAATTTACAGGTAGTCCTGATTTACAACCACAATTGAGATGAGAACTTCCCTTGCTAAGTGGTGCAGTTATTAAGTGACTCAACACTTCATTTTGCAACCTTTGACCATAGTCATTAAATTATGCAGTTTATCCCATTTGCTAGTGGAAAGCCACCTGGGAAATTTGAAAATAATAATCACATAACCCTGGAACCGTGAAAAATACATGCTGGTTGCCAAGCACCCAAATTTGATCATGCGACTGCAGGGGCACTGTAACATTATAAGTGCATAGACCAGTTGTAAGTCACTTTTTTCAGTGCTGTCATACCCCCCCCCCCAAAAAAAAAGTCTCAGGAGAAGGGCGGCCTAGAAATCAAATTAATTAAGTGAGTGAGTGAATAAGTCAGCCCAGTGTACAAATAGGGAGTTTTCTTAGATTCACAGCTCCTACACAAAGATAGGTAATAGCTGTAGTCAGGAGAGCTTCTGTAGAAATAAACCTTGTACAGTGTTCCCTCGATTTTCGCGGGTTCGAACTTCGCGAAAAGTCTTTAATTAATATTAATTTAAAAATACTTTGCGGTTTTCCCCCCTATACCACGGTTTTTCCTACCTGATGATGTCATATGTCATCACCAAACTTTCGTCCACCTTTAATAAATATTTTTTTAAATAAACTTTAATAAAGAAACATTGTGAGTAATAATCTAAATGGTTGCTAAGGGAATGGGAAATTGCAATTTAGGGGTTTAAAGTGTTAAGGGATGGCTTGTGATACTGATCATAGCCAAAAATAGTGTATTTACTTCCGCATCTCTACTTCGCGGAAATTCAACTTTCGCGGGCGGTCTCGGAACGCATCCCCCGCGAAAATCGAAGGAACACTGTATTCCCATTGCATGTATTCTTCCATCATGAGGAACTACACAAATCATTCATACCTTAGTAATCTCTCAGTTGAACTGTTGCAATGTGCTTCACATGGGAATAACCTCAAAGCCTCAGCAAGTCTAGAAAGCAGAGAAGCGTATAGTTTTGGAACAAGTGTCGCCCACCCATGTGACACCATATTAAATTAGCTATAATAGACTTCTGAGTACAATTCAAAAGATTGGTTGCTCATTTGTAAGCCCTGCATAGCATTTGGAATGGGACATTAGTTTGGAAACTCCAACATAAGCATAACATAATTTGTATTTTTATTGAGCCTCAATATAATTTTACTTGGTTTTGTCTTAATATAATTATTTGGGTTTTTTTCATTTGCTACTTAGAGTGTCTTGTGTGGCCACATAAATTGGATAGATAAATAAATCAGCTGGCATTGCTGCAAGGAAAGAGATCCACTATATCTGTGATTAGGTCCTAATATAATATCACCGTAAAGTCTTAGCAAACAGGGTGCTAGATTACTGAAATTGGGCAAACATAGGACATGTTTTCCAACTACACAAAATAAATGTGTTAAGACAGAGAAGTTAAATTGCAAACATTTGTTTCAAGATATAAATTATTTACAAGCAAAAGCTCTATTCATATTGCAATCTCACATTTTGATTCAACCCATTGCAAATATCATAAGGACAGAAGAAATTTTATAAATCAAGAGGGAGGTGTTTTTATATGTGTGGAGACAGAACACACAAAAATGTATTACAATGGGTAATAAAATTGCATCAAACAACTTGAAAATGTTAAGTTACATTTACCTGATGGTTGGAACAATTAATCATAGGAACATCTTGCCTCCAGAAGTTGCAAATGTTCCAACAGGGAAGTTTTTTAAAGAAGATGATGGATAATGTATTTGTCTGAAGTAGTGTAGAGTTTCCTGCCTGAGCAGGGAGTTGGACTAGAAAACCTCTAAGGTCCCTTCCAACTCTGTTATTCTATTCTACCTGGAGCAACTGCTTCAGTCATAAGTCTTACACCAATGTTTGTTAATATTTTTTTACAGTGGTTTATTTAATGGAATACATGCTGTACAATTAGATTTCAGCCAATGCAACATGTCTTTTCTCATTTTCCTTTCTACTACAATCCAGCTGTCACATTTATTTATTTATTTTTTAAAAATATACTTTATTAATTTATTAAGAATGGGGAAAGGGAATGGGAATACAAAAAGAGAGATAGGAGTGGCATGGGGCAAGCAATCTTTTTATACAGTAGCATATATATATATATATATTGTTGTAAATTCATTTCAAACATTTATCTATAGATAATTATTTTGTATTCTATATTCGTATTTACATAGTCTTATATCTATAAAATATAGTAATTTAAGAATAACGTAAAGCTTTGCTATATGCATTGATAGATAGGTAGTGTAGTAAAGATTGTAGATGAGATAATAATGGAAAAAGAAAAAAAGGGGTGGTGGTACCTGCAAGATAGCAGGGATATATATTGTGACAACTTAGTTTGGTTATGTTTATTAATTTTGTGAATGGAAGGTATTTGTGAGTTATGTTATTAGTGTATTGTCAGTAATTATCGTATGGATTGAACTCAGACAGAGATTGTGTCAGTTTTGGTCAGAATTTCTGTTGTGTATGTCTTCCTTTTGATTTATGTTGGGGAATTTTGATTGGTTTTTGTTTTATTGTTTTTAAAATTAGATAACCATCTGTACCATTTCTCCCAGGCCTTGTTTGTTAATATTTTTTAAATACCTTATTAATTTTCTTAGTATAACAGCAGCTCCTTTTAAATATATGAGCAGGTACGATGTATACCGTTACTCTGCTTTAGTGTGTGTAAGAGTGAAAAGCATTTTCTTAATTTCCTGATGCTAAGTATGAGAGCATGGATTGACATGGGATGCAACAAATGTGCTGGAAACACACATTTCTAGATCTCAGAATAGTAGCCACATTCACTAGATCCATAGCCACACATCTGCTATGCCTTGGTCTCCATCCATACCAGAGCCTACAGGAAATCAATGTCCCTACAAGAATGCTCATGGCAAACATCCAGAATAGATCTATACTGAGCTACTGTCCACAGAGCTTTAATAGGCAACATTCTAAGCAACATGATTGCCAGTTCCTTTTCTGAAATTCCAGTGCCACCCATCATCATCCAATACGTGAACAACTTTCTCCAACTGATCTCAACTGCATCCCCCCCCTTTTTTCTGTTTCTCATTGACTTCTTGAACTGCTAATCCTTTAGATAACTGACTGTTTGACCTAATGACCACTAGATGGCAGTAAGAGTCTGTCTCCTCTTTCTCATCCTTCCATGATATGAGATGGGCACAAATAAATTTCATTTCCTACTCTGATCCAGCATTCAGGGCGTAGTCATCAGCAAAGAGGAGGTCATGTAGCATAGTCTCCTTTATCTTGGTGGCAGCCTGGAGTTGAACAGTTTCCCATCGGTCCTGTATTTCAGGCTAACTCTCAAGGAACTGTTCTGGAATGCATCATGAGTCAGTCATTCACTCCCTTGGCAAGTTTGCAGACAAGATGATTTTTTTTGGGTGGGGGGGTTTATTTTTCTCTCCAATCACGTGTACAGAAAAAGAAAATACCATTAATTTTAAGTTATATTACAATTTTACAATTTCAGTATACATAATTTAACCAATAATTACTCCAATTTCTTATATAATAACAAAAAGCCAATATACATTTTAGGCTGTTCCTACTCTTAGTCATATCTAATTAATTAGGCCATGAAGCTTCAGTTTTCTCAGAATGTCCTCCATGTCAGTTTTCATGTATACAGTAATACCTCGTCTTATGAACTTAATTGGCTCCCGGAGGAGATTCGTAAGGCGAAAAGTTCGTAAGATGAAACAATGGCCGGCTGAAACGTGGACTCCAGGAAGGACGTCTTTGTGACGTCAAAGCTCCGCCCATGGAATTCCCTATTGGGATTCCCCACCTCCGTTTGAGCCTCCCGACCGACCGACAGCTCCGCGGCTCTTTTGCAAAGCTGACAGCCGGGTGGCGGGGCTTCTCGGCATTCTCCTGAACCCGATCATCATCCTAACTTTAAAACATGAAAAATGAAATATGGCTGCTGCTTTACTGCTTTTCTTCATCCCCAACACAAACAGAAATGTTTCTGTGTGTTTTTTTGTTAATAGAATCTAGTATGGAAAATTTTGAGATTATTTAATCAGTATTCTTGGTGGAGCTTCCTTTTGCAGATCATCTGTAGAACTGCTTTTCAGACATAGAAAAGCAGTGTTTCAGGGTCTAAATTTGATTTGACTGCAGAAGTGGTAATTCTAACATGAACATCCCATGTCACTTGGATGTAAGCATCCATGCTTCCCATAGGGCAAGGGAACTGCTTTGCTTCGTTCATTTTCCAATCAGGACTGATTCTGGCAGGTATACCTTGCATCTGCTCAGATGAGATAATGTTGCTAATATGTCCTGGAGGAGCTTAAACCTGTTACTGAATACTGGAAGTCATTCTGTCTCCACAAGGCTGAATTTGCATCCACATTGAAGTTTTCCAAGATAATTAAACTCTCTTCTCCTGCCTAAGTAAGAAAGAGGTTTGCTTAATATGGGTATATGGGTCATGAATGAATACTAATATCTTTGTCTGAAGTTGAAGTTTCAATTTCTCTTTCTTACATTTCTTTGTAGTTTTTGAGCCTGTCATGAAATATTCCTTTGAGTGGGCAATTTGCTTATCCATAGCAACACAATATTGTATTTTAATAACCATGAAATAAAGTTTCATCCCTTCATTCCAAATGTGCATAGTTTTTGAGATTGTCGTTCAATATCATTACTCAAACTAGCATAATTTATCATCTGTTATTATAATGACTTTAGTTTATGCCTGAGAAAAAAAAACCCAAGTAAAGCTATGGCTTGTATTCAATTTGCACATAAATAGAATTCCATTTAAAAACCTATCATTATCATCTTAATCCTTAAAAAATCTTAATTATCAAAACATAATTTATTATTGATGTATAGCAACCTGTCTATTAGTAACATTAGCAAAGTTGATGATGAAAGTAAATAGGAAATTCTTCATACATCTTTTTTCCCCAGGAGTAGCTATTAAAGCTATAAGTATAATTCTATGTATTAAATGCTTGTGTACAAACATAATTTCCTTTGGACAGCTGTGCTCATAAACAAATGGGAATTAAGCTCATTTGGAGTGCTTTAAGAATATTTGAATAGAAAAGAGTTTCTCTATTGCATTTTCTACCAAGCCTTTCCTCCTTTTATTTCAGATTTTTGTTTATTTTTAGCTTTGTTTGCCAGCAGCATAAATTCTCCAATTATTTAAATCTGTGAGAGCTGCAGTAAAATGATAGGGAGTTGATCCTCTAAGGGTTCCAATAATCAAAATATTAAAATACAAAATTACCACGATCTTAAGCCATGTCTTGAGGAACATGGTGCTGGTTCAGTGATGACAGTTTGTTTAATTTTTCAAAATACAGTGGTACCTCTACTTATGAACTTAATTCGTTCCGTGAACAGGTTCTTAAGTTGAAAGGTTTGTAAGAAGAAGCTATTTTTCCCATTGGAATCAATGTAAAAGCAAATCATGTGTGCGATTGGGGAAACCACAGGAAGGGTGGCGGCCTAGAGAGGCCCCATGGAGGCTTCTCCTCACCTTTTCCGGCCCTGTTTCCCCCCAGGAGATTCCTAGAGAGGCCTCGTGGAGGCTTTTCCTTGCCTTTTCTGGTTACAGTTTCGGAGGCTCAGGTTTGTAAGTAGAAAAAAGTTATTAACATGATAAGCAACTCTGGCTTTGATTGTCAGAAGGTTGCAAAACATGATCACATGACCCTAGAATCTGCAACTGTCATTAATATAAATCAATTGCCAAGCATTTGAATTTTTATTATGATCATGAAGATGCTGCATAAATCACTTTTTTAGGTGACATTGTAACTCTGAATAGTCAGTAAATGAACTGTTGTAAGACAAGGACTCCCTGTAGCTTTCTCCAAATTTCTGATATATTTTGGAAACAGCTCTTAGTTTTGTTATGGCATACCTTTATGTGTGCTTCATCTGTGCTTCAGTTCCAAACATTGGTTAAGTGATTGACTCATACACCCTGTTTATTATTTTTACAAATAACTCCATGTGGCAAACATCCAACACACCTTCCTCCTCCTATTTTTCTCACAACATCAACCCTGTAGAATGGTTTGGGATTAAACTGATTGGCCCAAGTTCACCGAGCTGGTTTGATTATTAAATTTCTACTTGCCCACAGTAAGCAAACCAATAATGAAAATCATGAAGTTCTGTTTTCTGATCAAAGGCAACAAGGAAAAGGGCTTGGAAGATGATTCCATTTTTTAAAACAGGAAAAACAATAGAAGTTTCTCCCTCTTTCATTCCTCATTGTAGACAGACTTCTAACTAAGCTTGCGGGTAACAAGGACACATATAGCTGATATACCTTCATCCTCCCTCTGGAACCAAAAGTTGACTTTTATAAGATTTCATAATAGTTGAACAAGACTAGAAGCATCATTGCATTGCATAATACAGTGAGATCTATTGCAGGTATATAATATGTTGAGTTATAATCAGCCGTCTTTTTGTTCTCCATCCTGTCTTGAGCTTTCCTAATACAGTTCCCTTCTCCTTTTCTTCTTTTATTGCTGTTTTTGATGAAGGAGAAAAGAGGAAAGACTGTAAGCTTGTGTCTGAAAAAGAATGCTTTGTGCATATTCATGAAGTTGGGGAGGGTAATTTATTTTTATGGCTGGGATGCTTTATATGTAATTAATTTTAATCATCAGTATATTAATTATATTAGTAATTATTTGATTTTTGCCCTGATTCTTTTTCCTCCCCTTTTTGAGAGAGTAGCCTTTAGCTACATGCACATACATAGTATGTATATATATATGCACATACATAGATACACAGTTATTTGATGAGATATACAACATCTTCCAACATCGATTCAACTGGAATTGGCAAACCTAGATTAGCAATGTAGAGAAATTGTGTGTGTCTGTGTATGTACATATCATTTTAAAAGGAGACTTTGATTCTTTTCATGTAAGTACAGTATTACAGTGTATTGAATTTTTGTTCCTCCTTGTCACAAAAAAACCCTCTACTGTTAGCTATCTTACTTCAACTATAATAAGACTGGATTATTTCAATCCTCTCTATATGAAACTGAATTACAAAACAATTTTAAAACATCAGTATATAACTAACAGACTACTGAGAGTTGGTATTCAAACCAAATCACACCAATTTTGGAAGAATGTAATTGGCTGGCTGTTCACTTCATTTGAACTCTCCAGATGTTTTAAATATCAACTTCCATCAGCTGCAAAAAGTGCAATCGTTGCCAAAGAATGTGAAAGGTGTGGATCAAAATATATACTTCCAATATTTCGTGATATATATGATCAAATATTTCTTAAAATGAAAAAGAGTACGTACGGATAAGTAAATTTAAAAATATAGTTGAAACATGAGGAAACAGATGGTTGGCCTTTAAATCAAATATCCATTAGCAATCAGTACTTAAGAAAAATATTTTGGAGTACCCCACAGTAATAAATATATAAATATATTTTAAGTATTAAATTATAATGTTTATTATAGAGTCTGCGGAGAGGGGCGGCATACAAATCTAATAAATAATAATAATAATAATAATTATTATTATTATTATTATTATTATTATTATTATTATTTCTCTTCTTCATTAAATAGTTGTGAGAAGCTGGACTACTTTCTATATCAAGTCTGATTTGTTACTTTTTATTGTATTGGAAGTAATCCTCAAAAATAATGTCATCTTAGCATACTTTTTCCTTGGAAGCTCTCATATAGATGGCGCAAAAATATTTTATTTTCCAGATATTATATTCTTCATTTTTGTCCGCCCTTCCCATGAATTAGGGTTTTTTTCCTGATACAAAAATATTGAGATTATATTGGTCTTAACTCACTTAGCTTTTTAGTACAAAAAATGCTGTTTTTTTATTGTGATGTCTTAAAGATCTTATCTTCTCTCAATATAGGGACCTTGCTGCAAGAAACTGCCTAGTAGGTGAAAATAATGTTCTGAAAATTAGTGACTTTGGGATGTCTCGTCAAGAAGATGATGGAGTGTATTCATCCTCAGGATTAAAGCAAATTCCAATTAAATGGACTGCTCCAGAGGCCTTGAACTATGGTAAAGAAACATTGGTGCTATCAGTAGTTTCCCCAGCATACCCAGTAGGAGTAAAACACAGAATAAGACAGTAGGAATAAAACACTTAAAGGTATTTAAATGCCCTTGGAATCAAAACCTTTAAACATTCAATAATTTGAAACCCAATGAAATATCCTGTGTTTTACAGCAATTGATATTGCTAATGAATTTGTAAGCAATGATATTTGTAAACTAGGACAACTTTGAAAACTTTCAATATAGAAGACTCCTGGAACCTGAGCTTGGAATTAAAGATGTATTTGGAAATAAGTACTGGACACAAAATACTTCGCACTCTTCTTTTTACTTTAAAAATTACATTTTTCTTTAGACAAAAAACCATACAATTTCTTTGGTTAACAGTCAGCTGCTTTTATTTTTACCACTTTCATTTTATTTTTACTACTTTGATTTCTCTATACTTCTACCAAACGGCTGTAAAATTTACCTTCATTTCAGCTACATAGAATGTAACAACTAAACCAAAAAGTCAATTATTTCCTTGTTCTAAAAGTAATACTGCAGGATCTATATTTTCTTAGCCTGTGTTTTTCTTTATTTTAAGTAATTATTTATCCTGAGAACTGCCCTCCTAAACTGCAATTATTGTTTGTTTATTAAATGTATATGCTTCCCATCTCTCTATCTGGCAAATCTGGGAGGCTATTAAACTTACCATATTTTTCAGACTATAAGATGCACTGAAGTATAAGACGCACCAAGATTTTGAAGACAGAAATAGGAAAAAAAAGGTTTTTGTCCTCCACAGCCCCCAGGAGTACTGGACAGGCTTCCTTGGGGCTGGGAGGGTAAAAATATGACACATGGGAGGTTTGGGAGGCAAAAACCTTTCCCTATTTTTTGCAAAAACAGAAGCACAGAGGGCCTGCAGAGTGCTCCTGGGGGCTGGGGAGGGCAAAAATGCTGCTGTTTTTGCAAAAAGATGGCCCATTTTCACCTCCCAAACAACCCAACACATCACATTTTGCTAGCCGAAGGAGTACCCTGCAGGCCTCCCAAATCCTCTGCGCCTGCTTTTGGCAAACATGGGACACTGGGTGGTTTTGGGAGGCCAAAAATGGCTGTATTTGGTGTATAAGATGCACCAACATACAGTGTTTGTATTCTTTGACAAGGTAGTTTGTCAAAAAGCTTTTGGAAAATCCAAATAATTGTCAGCCAGGTCCCCTCTGATAACATATCTGCTCACATGTATATATCTCTCAAGACATTCTCCTTCTGCTTTCCAGACAGGCAGGAAATGAGATGGAAGGAGAAAAATGTCTGACCTGCTGCTGATGCTGGGTCCACAATTATTTGAACCCACCATCAAGCAATTGGGAGGGGCATTAGCATGGGCAATGGGATAATGGCTTGTCTGGGAGATAATCATTGGGCCCTGGAGTGCCTCTTCCTTGTCCCTTGGCCACAATGGTCAAAACAGTGCTTTTGGCCTACTGCTTCAGTACCTGTAGCCCCACCAGCATGCTGCCCATTTTTCATTACTTGCCTGACCTCATGGATTCACATTGCAAGGAAACGAGGGAGAAATATGTGCAGTTGGTGATTCAGCTAAGAGCAGAAAAAGCAGAAGTGGCCCAGAAAAATTGAAAATGGCAGCAGACTGTTATGAGAGGAAGGGCCCCTCCTTTGGGAGGACCCACTTCCTAGTCCTTTCCCCCTTAATTTAACCCAAAGAAGTGAGAGTTTAGAGGTTGAGCCCCCTCTCCTCCTAGCTGTGGCAGGCAAAAGATAGTATAAACAGTCTCATAGTAAGAAAGGAGGAGAGTTGCCAATGGTACATGATCTTTCAGTGGATCTGTTTAGGAATGATAGTAACAATAATTCCTGATACTTACCAGTAGTCTGGATGCCTGTGTTTTACACAAAACCCACATATCTATTGGTTAGGGGTTTGATGGCCACAGAATACACCTTCACAGAACTGATTGGCTGGATTAATGACTTCTTTGTTAAACAAATTTTGAGTCACCAAGTCAGTTACTCAGTTTGAGTGCTAAAATGCTTATTTCCACTCCTAAGAGAAGGGATTGGAATGTGCAAATCCACAAAACAACCCAAATTTTTCATAAAATCTAACACAGGAATCATTTAAAAAAATATATCTTTTTGCTTGTCTAAACTGTTTGCCCCGCCTTATTTTTTAGGAAGCAGTACCCTGGATAAGAATTGAAAGAAGCTTTTGAAAATATTATATGGAGAATTTGGCATTTAAATGCATATTTTATTTCATATCTGCATTACTGAAACCTTATTCACAATACTTGGAAAATTATTTTCGTGACATTTGGCATAAAACACTGTCTCCAATCCAACAGCAATTTTTCATAGTTGCATAAAAGCTCTTGGCAAATAGTTACGCTCTCATTTTTCAGCATAGCTTTCTCAATTTTCTATGGTCTTTATGCATACCGCTAAAGTTTTAGCACCAGCTTCCTTTGAAGGTTTCTGTAGCTTTCCATTGGGTGTTTCAAGGTTGCTGTGTTTTAGATTTTTGGAGATTTATGTGCAAGTTTGGGAAGGTTGTCATTCATTGAGAAAGGTAATTAATTCCGTATAACTTACTTTTTCTTAACAATTGTTTCTAATTGACATTCCTAAATATTTTAAATAAAACCTGCTATGCTATTACATGTTCACTCCCAAAGGAAAAGAGAGGTACACTTAGACATGTAATCGCATTTCTAGCAGCACAGTGAATGTTCATAATTGCTCTCCACCTACCAGGTAGCCTAATTTAAAACAGCATGAGATGTTTAAATGCAAATAGAACTTTGTAAGTTGGAACAATGAATATAACTTTGACCATCAGTGTCACTTATGTGTATTTCATTTATGCTGGTGTATCATAGATTGAAATTGTAAGTTAAATATTTAGCAATTGGAAATTCTAAAAAAAAAAAAGAACCCTGCAAACTCAGAGGGCGTTTTCAAAAATGGTTATAAATTGAACCTTTCTCATGATAATTACTTCCATCCATTTCTGCTTTGCTACTTCTGAAAACTGCTTAAATCTCCATGCAGAAAAATTAATAATCTTCGTTACTGTTCCAGCAGGCCATCTATCCTAATCATCTTGTGAATGCTTTTAGCTGGTAAAAAACAGATGGGGCACACAAAATTCCCAAGCCTCACAACCCGAAGGATTCCATTTTAAAAAAATATACAAGAAAATAATATTATATTATAGACTCAACATATCTCTTCTATGAAAGAGGGGGTAATCATTGCTTCTTATCTTGAAGAATAAATTCCTTCATGAAGAATACTATTTTAAAAAAAATCAAATTTGCTATAAAGACAGGTTTGATATATCTTGCTATTAATAACTATTAAGATTTGACCAAGAAATGCTTGGCTTTTACTTTGAGTATGCAAGAGGAACATTTTCAGCAGAGCACAATGCATAATATTTTTTTCTGAGGCAATACTAAAGTCATAAATCTCATAAATTGTCTGAATAGCTTATATATTTGCCATAGTCATTTTAAATATTAAAGAACCATATAAACTTGAAATTCAAGTGGGTATATGTTTTTTTCTCCTTACATGGCAACATTTAACAACATTGACAAATATGTGACCTTTGATTAACAGGTGGAAATCTGTTTTCCAAGATTAGGAAAATTAACCAAATTTGCTTATTCTTTTTTGCCAATAAAAATTGGTTAGACTTTGAAAGATCTATTATTACCTGGTAAGATTATTACCTATTTCACATCTGGATACTTACCATCATACCTTCTATAGTTTCCCTCTTTATCCTAATCTGCTTGCTGATTCTAGTTCCAGTTATAAGAAGCCAAATATTGAAAGCAGGATTTATGTAGCAAAAAGCCTGATCTTGCTCTGCCACAGTAATTCTTGTCAACATTGCTTATTTCTGACAGTCCCAAATTAGTACACCACAAACAATATTGCTAGGTAACAACAAATCTCCTGCTTCCTTCCAACATCCTACATAGTATGCTACTGACAATAGGAAATAAGCTACTAGACATTTGATCATGTTGGTCGACTAACCAATGATCTCATTTCTCTCACCCCTTCTATTTAACATCTACATTAAGCTCTTGGGAGAGGTCATTTGGCAACATGCCTCCCTGAGTCCTCAGAGAGGGGCAGCATATAAATCCAACGAACAATCAAATAAACATGGGGTGCAATATCAGCAAGATAATTACACAGCAAGAAAGTTTATCGAGGTGATTGCCCAGTGCCTAGAGGCTGTATGAGCCCGGATGGGGAAGACCCGCTATAAGTCAGCCCTATCCAGATGCTTTGGGATTTTGCCTTCCCAAAATAGAATAGAATAGAATTCTTTATTGGCCAAGTGTGATTGGACACACAAGAAATTTGTCTTGTTGCATATGCTCTCAGTGTACATAAAAGAAAATATAACTTTGTCAAGAATCAGGAGGTGCAACACTTAATGATTGTGATAGGAGTCAAATAAACAATGAAGAAACCATCAATATTAATAAAAATCTTAGGATACAAGCAACAAGTTAAAGTCATACAGTCATAAATGGGAGAAAATGGGTGATAGGAATGATGAGAAAAAATTAGTAGAAATGGAATGGCAGACTTAATAAAAAGTTTGACAGTGTTGAGGGAATTATTTGTTTAGTAGAATGATAGCATTCGGGGGGGGGAACTGTTCGTGCCTAGTTGTCTTGGTGTGCAGTAGTCTGTAGCAACGTTTTGAGGGTAGGAGTTGAAACATCCTGCATTTCCAGGATGCAAGAAGTCAGTAAATATTTTTCCTGCCCTCTTTTTGACTCGTGCAGTATACAGGTCCTCAATGGAAGGCAGATTGGCAGCAATTGTTTTTTCTGCAGTTCTGATTATCCTCTGAAGTCTTTGTCTGTCTTGTTGGGCTGCAGAACCAAGCCAAACAGTTATAGAGGTGCAGGTGACAGACTCAATAATTCCTCTATAGAACTGTATCAGCAGCTCCTT